>NW_024881538.1:1200000-1534127 GCF_019059575.1 Amphibalanus amphitrite | reverse complement strand
AAAGAATCATGAGAGGTCATAAGACCCTCAACTTAAATACAGACATTGCCGCCATGCCTTCCTTATCGAGGAAGTCACAGCCAGGTCACTGTTGAACAATGTAAATATGATTTGATTAGAGGAACACTGAAGGCGCGTCATAAAGTTCCACACTGATTTTCGGCACAAGGCATCAAAGCCGGGCAAGCATTCTTGAACGAACATGTTCGAAGCACTGCAGAACCTGTCGTAGCCAAATAACATCCTAGCAGCATTGTTAAAACACACTTTAAATTTCTTCAGAACAGACACATGAAACGAGTGCCACAAATGCATGCAACTGACATTTGAACAATAGGCATCATACAAATATTTCTTAACCGAGTATGAACATATGGCAAATTTGCGACTGATCGTATTAGCACGGCAACAAAGATTACGATATTGCTGTCGGATTTCTAAGTCATCGACTCTAGAGCCCACATTGCTGAGTTGATACCCAAGATACTTGTAAGAGTCAACGAATTTCAAAGCACAGCCACCAAGCGAGATAGTAGGAACATAGAGATCACGAAATAACTTAGGACATATTTTCATGCAAACAGTCTTTCTAGTGTTGAATTTGATATCATGCTCAATTGCATAGGAATCACAGACATTCAACATTTTCTGCAGTCCATATGATGAAGGGGATAGCAGGACCATGTCAGCATAATATAAATGATTTACACTACCTTGAAAATGACACCCAACACCACTCCGATCAAGAAGCGTCGATAGACCATCAGTGTACGCATTAAACAGATATGGAGATAATATCCCACCTTGCCTTACCCCGTTTGTCACCGTAAACCCTTCGGATAACAAGCCACCCCATAAAACATAAAATTGTTGAGTCTCGTACCACGAAGAAAGAAACTTCACAAGACTCACATCAATTTTCCTCTCTAGAAGTATAGAAAATAACTTCCAGTGGTTGACTCGGTCAAAAGCCTTCCGTGCATCGAGAAAGCATACAAATACCGGACTTCTATTTCGCAGATAATAGTCACTTATTTCTTTAAGGGCATATATAGCCATGTCGGTTGAATGTTCCTTTTTGAAGCCGAACTGATGGTGTCCAGTCGCAAGTTGTCTATCACAGCGTTTCAGAATGACCCTTTCAAGAATCTTGGAACTTACACTGGCTACAGCTATTGGGCGATAATTGTCCTTATCTGACAGCTTTGCCGACTTATCCTTTACGATGGGTGTAAGTACAACTTTTGAAAATGTTTGTGGAACATATTCATGCTTTACCATCATGGAAAAAACACAAAGATAAATGCACTGCGCTGGAGACACCGGAAAATTTAAAGTGCTCAGCACTGAGCCCATCATTACCACTAGAGCGACCACAAGATAATTCCCGGATTGACTCGATGATTTCAGGGACAGAAATACACACAAACTGATGGTTTCTCTCACGAAACTCCTGAAGAACAAATTCTTTACGATCAACGCTGCTCACGCTATTCAGTATCTCTGAAAAGTGATCTCGCCACATTGAAGCAATATTGTCACACCCCGAAATGCCATTAATCGAATGAGCAAGAGGGGCACTACCATTAAGTTTCCGCACCTCTTTCCAAAATGCTGCTAAACTATAAGGATTACGTGTGAGCTTGTCTGCTAGGGACTTCGCTCTCAATTCTTTTTCATGCCGAAGGCAAAACCGTAAAGCATATTTGAATCTCGCTCGTGCCAATCGAAGCTGTAAGTAAATGTAACCATCCCGGGGCTTGCCGACCAGGGCCCACAGAGAGTAAACATCACTGAGCAGGACGTGGCTTTCCTCAACAAATTCACTCCAACCAGGAATATTACGCTTCTTCGTAACCCCTAGATTCCTCGATAGTCTCGTTTAATTGCGTCAAAAAGTCTGACTTTTGTTGGCTTCAGGAGCAGTAGAAACCTTATTACAAGGCATATCGTTATATTCTTCATGTAAAATCAAACGTTTCGTCTCTGAACAAAGACATCATCAGTGAAGTTACACACAACAGTACATGAGAAAATAAGCAATCAGGCGACATAACAAGAGCAACACAGTATCGCACATAAAATCATGCATATCATAAACGTTTCATGTTTCATCGAGGACCCCTAGGTAACGATATCTAATTTATACGCCGACAACTTATCATTGATGGAAGGCCTAGACTTGAATATGTGAAGCGATTCCAGAATTCTTAAATTAAAGTTTGAACGTTTTTTGTCAATGATCTTAAAATCGTTCAACGAAAATGGTACGTCGCATGCCAATGAATGGTCTCTAACAGAAGAGGCTACAGGAGAGGTAAGAAAATTTCCCGTTCTGTCCGACTTGCCCTGATGCTGGCACACTCTGCTATAAAGGCGCACATAGGTCGAGCCTATGTATGTCCCCTCACACGAGGGGCAACTGAACTGATAAACTATAGCAGAGCGGCATGCTTTCGGGATCACGTCTTTAAACGAGAAAAGAGAGCCTATGCTGCGGGTGTTGCGGAGAATGATCTTGGGGTTCAGGTAGGGATAAAACTTTTTTAGAGTGGACTCTACCTCAGATCTTAGTTTGTTTGATTGTTTTCCAAAAAAAGGTAGCACAAAGTACCTGTCTAGCTTGGGTACCTGGAACAGAGTAGGACTTTTTGAAAACTCTTTCTTCAAAAACCTGTGAATGGCGGTCTCTACAAGTGTTTTTGGGAATCCATTGTCTCTAAAATATTTGTAAAGGAAGTTCAGCTCATTGTGGAAGTAGTGGTAAGTTGAACTAAGGTTATAAGCACGATAAATAGCAGAGCTAACAATGGCCTTCTTGATTGAACTCGGTATGAAGCTAAAGAAGCTCAAACCAAGACCAGTGAAAGTTGGTTTCCGGTAAACTGAAGTTGTTAACTCAGTACCAGACCGTTCGACCTTAACATCCAGAAAGGGGAGCGAGCCATTAAATTCCATTTCTTTAGTGAACTTTATTTTTGGGTGCTGACTGTTCAGAAAGTTGAGAAACCGATCTACATGTGAAACGTCGTTAAAAATGAGAAAACAGTCATCCACATATCTTTTGTAATAGGTCGGGCGAAACTCTCGAGGGCATGAATCAAGCCATCTCTTTTCATGATGACACAGGAAAATGTTTGCAAATGTTGGCCCGAGTGGCAGGCCCATGCCCACACCGTCTGTTTGTTTGAATAATCTCTTGTTGAAAAGAAAATAAGAATTGGTCACTGCCAACTCTAGCATGGTGTGAAACAACTTTCGAGGGATGCCATTAATGCTGGTACAGCTTCTAAAGAGGGAGCTCATGGCAATGTTGATGGTCTCGCAAACAGGTATGTTAGTGAATAGGCTTTCTACATCAAAACTCGCCATCACCATGTTCTCACTAAGTGATAGTCCTCTTACATCTTACTGTTGTGTGTAACTTGTACTGTACTGTTGTGTGTAACTTCACTGATGATGTCTTTGTTCAGAGACGAAACGTTTGATTTTACATGAAGAATATAACGATATGCCTTGTAATAAGGTTTCTACTGCTCCTGATTCCTCGATATTGTAGCTTGAGAGGCTTGTTGAATGCATGCAATAATTTCATTGTAATATTTGTCAACGAAAGTACAGTGATCAGCTATAGAGCAATTATCACATTCCAGTAAGTGACGTGGGATATTGATAAGGTCTGGATAAGGATAAGGATGGATAAGGATAAGGTCTACAATTTTTACGGAGGTCATTTTCAGGTCAGGTCAAAGATGACGTCACAGGGGTAAGAAGGAAGTCAAAATAGTTATGGCTGTAACTTTTGATCTAATAAAGAAAGAGACGTGGAACAGGCACCATTGTGTTTGCTTTCGCCTAGCGCCAGTTCGTTTTGAATTTCAATACCGATGACCTAACATCAGGTCAATTTCTTGACCACCCCATTATAAGTCAATTGGGGAAAAATCAGCTCCCTTGTTTTTACACTAAAACGCGTCGGAATTGCCTAATATACCATGAGTGACTTCATATACGACTAACTTTGACTACCTTGAGACCTTTTTTGCTCTTGGTCAACTGTGACGTTGCTCTTGGGTCATGTGACGTCATTAAAGGTCACCAAATGTTTTTTTGCTAATAACTCCTTACAGGTTTGAGATACAGCCGCGCGGATAGGCTCATTGTATTCAGCTCGTCAAGGCCCATCGAATGATATATATGATGACCTTAAGGTCACGTGACCTAAGGTCAACTTTTGACCTTGACCTTTCGAGGTCAACATACACATGTTTCGATGCGGATCGACGAGAGGATCACGATGGTGCTATTAGTTTGTTCATAGCTGGGATACTTTGAAAGTTATTCGAGAAAAACTTCATATATATGTAGTGTCGCCATTTAGACTTTCTTTTTACCCCTGTGACGTCATCTTTGATCTGACCTGAAAATGACCTGAGTAAAAATTGTAGACCTTATCCATGTGTACTTTGTGCCGTTTACCACTTGTCACTATCTTGCTTTGTTCTCGAGATCTCGCTGTCGCTCCCGCTCGTAATAATGGGAAGGTCATAAAAATGACCTGACCTGAGGTCAACGCAGGCCGAAAGCCACTTTTTTTATTTGCGCATATGAATGACAATTGATAAGGCCTTAATCGTCATCAGACAAAATTGCGACTTTCAGTTGGGATAATATCAAGGTCACTCTTCTAAAAAAGGTCAAGATGTCACGTGATCAAAATTTTCAAAAATCAAAAATCCGAGATAGCCAAAACGTTTGTTGGTTGATTGCAAGTTGAACCATATGAAGTTTTTACCATAGAAAACCAATAGTTTCTGAGTTATAAGCCGCCAAACATAGGGTTGCAGTGTGACCTCCAGGAACTGCCCGAGGCTATATCTCGGAAACCGTTGTTCGAAGAAAAAAAATCCTTGCCACAGCTGGGTTCCCCGCCCATCACAACCCATTAGACCAATTTTAAGCAAAAAATAAAATATGAGGGTGTAAATTTTATTTATTTTTGGTCGATCTATCGTGGAATGCCCCAGCTAGCTTCTGGCTTCTTGTTTGGTCTATCTCGGTCTGTCCGTATCATGTTATCCTTTGTCTATCCATCCGTCCGTCTGTTTATCCGCCCGTCCGATCTGTGTCATACTCTGTCCGTATTTGTCTCCCCAACTCGCTCCACTATTCCGCCTGCCCGTCCGTCCGTCCGTCTACCATTCCGTGTTGTTCGATCCGTCTGACGTGTGTGCCCCGCCTCTATCGCTCCAATCCGCTGTGCGGCGGCCAGCCGGGCACGGACTGCCGGTCGGCGCTCGGCCCACGGCCATCACCAGCATGCCCTGTGAGTACGCCCCCCTCCCTCGTACAGCGGAGGGCCCACGAGGACCCCTGGGAGGTCTGTATGGTCTGTGCTGGTCCTTGGGCGGAATGGTCCGCTGGTGGTCCGGATAGAATGGTCCACTGTCCCGTCTCAGCGTCTCACGCCGGCCGCCTGCTAAGCATAGCTGACATCAATTTGGCGCGCATTATTGCGCAAGCGAAAGCTTTTTGCTGTTTGTTTAAAATTACAACGCTCGTGTTTTGAGACATTTCGCTGCTTAGCAGCGAAGCTTTTGATGTGTGTTGATCGCAAGAGATCTACGGCGATATTTGCTTCGATGTGACTCCGACTCATTCGCATATGTATTTTGATGTGAGTTTTGCAATTCTGTAACACGAAACATCAAAATGGCTAGCGCTGACACCGCCGCCCGCCCCGTTGACGTTTGTGTGCGTTTGTGTCGACTGCACGCTGGCAGCTGGTCAGAGGGCAGGTCTGCAGGCCACACACAGGACGGACCCCGGCCATAAACACGCGCGTGAGTGTCGCTCGCCGTGCACCGCCGTCCGGGCGTCTGCCCCGTTCCGTTCTGTCGACTGTGCCACACCGCTTGGCGTGTTTACGATGCATGAGATGTGCACTGTGGCGCCCGTAGCTTATCTCATTTTTCAGTCATTGTGGTACCCTAAACAGCATGAATGACACTGTCAGCCACGCTCCTGTTAGTTTCTGTCGTTTTTTTTTTTGTTTGTTTGTAGATGGTCTAGCTGCGAACTCTCGTATTTCGTTTTAGTTGGACGATTTTGTTTACTATTCATTGTATTTTTCGTTTATTTTTTGCCGCGATTATTTAATCAATAAGCGCTGTGGAATTGTTACTTTGTTCTCTATTGTATTATCACATTTTCAGGTAGTTTTTTTTTTAGCACCCATTGTAACTGTGTTGGAATGTTTTGTGCAGGCCTCAGAGGCTGGCGGGCGCATGGTCGTGAACCATATACGGTACCAAAGTGAGAGCTCATTCCCATAAAAAATGTCTGGCTCTAGATGGGCTGTTTTGTTCCGTGGTGATATACTGTACTGTCCTGCCCTGTCATATATTACAGCACGCGTCATAACGTGTACAGTGTACAATTTACACTGCCTTGAGTGATTTTCATTCAACTTCAGTTTGCATGCGAATGATATAGTTAGTTATATTTTTGCGACTGAAAATATATTTTAAGTTTATGTGTAAGAATGATTGTTTGGGGAGACCTGGCTTTGTTTGCCACTAAGCTATTGGGGACTGTATTGTTTCGTATTTTGCCAAAGCATGCAATGAGCCGTTATCCATGCGCTCTTCGGACTGATGCGACTGTTTGGCCTTGATCCGACATTCGCTCCTCATTCAGTTTTCCATTGGGCCGTATATCCACTAACAGTATCAACCGCCCTAACTAGGCAGCGGCGTCGCTGACTTTTGTGTCGATTTCATAGCTGCGTTGACGCGCGATGGGATCCGTGGTTGTGCGATGGGGCATCAGTAGTGTTTTTTTTTACATGATTTTTGCCGACCTGTGCCATGACTCTGTGCCGATCCAGCCGCCTTAGTAGGTTAACCGTGCTGATCTAGTGTATAGTGTATATTATACCGTACCGAGCAGCTGTGTCATGACCCTGTGCCGTCCC
This sequence comes from Amphibalanus amphitrite, assembly GCF_019059575.1. Lineage (NCBI taxonomy): Eukaryota > Metazoa > Arthropoda > Thecostraca > Balanomorpha > Balanidae > Amphibalanus > Amphibalanus amphitrite. The sequence goes on along the minus strand of NW_024881538.1, from coordinate 1,527,151 downwards.
GACAGCGGCCTCTCTGGGTATGAGTACCCTGCCGGCGGGAATGAGAATGCCCCGCTCCTCCGGCCAGCACCATACCGTCCGTACGTACCGCCTGTCAAGCCAGCGTCGGCGCTGCACGGCACGGTATTCCGACACGGTTTTGTTGAGGTTACACACACGTTTTTCGAGGCTGGGTTTTGTGTTGATCTCTAGCCTACTTCAGAACAGAGGTGGCATCTTTGTTTAGTTTTAGGCTTTTTCGTTCACCAGTGATTTTTGTTTAGTTTGTATGGTCTGTATGGATGTTTTGTGCACGCTGTGTGGCTTATGGTTTTTGTTGTTGTTTTTGTGAGTTTTATTTTCTTTTTTAAATGATAAGTTGTGCGAGGAAGTCGGCTTATTAGTCATAAGTTTATGTCTATGTCATGTTTTATATTATATCCGCTTCATACGTACGTCATGTTAGTTAAAATATAACATGACTCGTAAGTGATAGTTATTAGTTACTGCAGAAATGTCCAAATAGTTAATTATACCAACCTGCTTGCAAATAGATATTTAGCCTGCATTGATCTCAAACCTCGAAGTGTTCAGCGAACAGAGAACGTTCATGAATATGGATATGCGTGGCTGTCTCAGGCCACCCGACATCGGTTTCTGTGTTCCCTGTGCAACACTAATCTGACGTCACCTCCGGCGTTGGCACTGTCATGTTTATACGATGATCATGTGCGGCCGATTTGCGCCGGAGTGTGTCTAACGGACACCGTTTCTCATTCACGCTGCTCGCTCTGACCCGGCCGGCCGGTCAGATTTCGGCGGTACGAGCACCATGCCCTCTGGCGGCCGCCAGGCGGGCAGGCCCGGTAAGTGGGCTCGGTCGAGCGGCCAGCGCCGACCGCTCGGCTGAGGAGCCCGTGAGACGGTGTGTGGGCTTATTTTTACATTGACAAGTTGTTATGTGTTGAGGTGTCTGAACTTGGCTTGTCTTCATACAAAAACACTTTCTGGCTGTCTTGGATACACCGTGTGTGCACAACTCAGCTGTATACTTTGTTCCACCCTCTGCAGCGTATCAGTGACTCAAACTGACACTCCCGCACCATCACTGTACTACTGGGGTGAAATACCACCGCGCTGAAATCCCGCTGCGAACACCGGCCGTACCAGCGTACTTACCACTCGTGTCTTGGTCATGGAATGGTCACCCGATCCACCGCTACCACCTACCGCAGACTTACGACTTACTGTCCGATGTCCATACCATCGCTGACTTGTACCACCGGGTGACGACTGTTCGTATTTCCTACCTTACTCCCTCTTACTGAGACCGCTCCTACCGCCTTGTGTCGCCAGCGATGGGCCCGCCGCCGCCGCCTCCGATGGAGCCAGTCGGCGCCGCCGGTCACGACGGGCGCGGCTACGGCCTGAGTCCCCATCAGCGTGAGTACTCGGCATGCCCGCCCTCCCCTGTGGGGCTGCGTGGTCTGGGTGCTGTCAGACCGCCGTCAGGTGCTCCTGGCTCGCTTATAGACCGCTGTGGGGCCGCTCATCGCTAGGCTGTTTAGGGCCATTCTTTGGTCTGCTAGGCCCCAATGAGGAGTAATGCGCGCCTGCTTGGCTCCTATAGTGTGTGTACTGCCCGACTGCTAGGCTAGGGTTCCATCGGCCGCTGAGCTGTCCCCTGCTCCTGCAGCGGCTGTATGGGTGTGGGCTTTGTGAACATTTGCCGCTGCTGATCGGGCAGGTCTGTCAGGGGGCTGATTACAATTAGAGCTAGGTGGGACTGCCGGAGCCGGTGATGACTATTGGAGACCTACAGAGACGAGCCACCGGGATTGCCTGTAGCCAGCTACTGCAAATGAGCCGACTGGAGGTCGCTGGGTGAATGGTGTATGATGGCGAGGGAGGGGTGTAGGATGTATAGGTGCATACTGCATACAGCGTTTCCGGTGCCCCGCGCACTGACCCGTCTCCATCCGTCAGCTCCACACCCGCAACTTCAGTACCAGCAGTACCGGGCGCTGCGGCCGCCGCCCGCGTACTTCCTCTGTGAGTGCCCCTCCCCGAGTGCCCCCCGAGTGCCGTGAGTGCCGCTAACGCACCGTTCCTACAGCCGGCGCCGGGATGGTGGGCCTCAGCACGCTGCGACTGCGGAGCTCTGCTGCTAACAGCATGCCTCGTAAGTGCCACTAACAGCGCCGCGCGCGGGGTGCCGCCCCGGCCACCCCTGCTCCGTAGCCTGGGGAGGGTGGCCGGGGCGGCGAGATGGACACTCAGTAGGGAAGGGGTGCGTTGTTTGCTGGGGTTATGACATTGCTCGACGGATAATGCCGCATTTTGGTTTTAGCATGCCAGTTTCGTTTTGTTGGTGAGTTTGAGATTGCGATTTTCAGTTGGGAATGCCCCCAATAACCTGATAACTAATGACATTATGAGTATGGTGCTCGAAAGTTTAGTATTACACCGATCTTTCTGTTAGCGGAATACGTTTCTACAAAAAAAAAAAACGGTTTGCAGAAACATTCTTTTGTAGATCACGTATACAGGGGCGAAGATTGTGAGTCGGTAGTGTGGATTGAAGTTGTTATTTGAATGCACGCTGGCGAAATCTACTCAGTTACCTTAATGAATAACTATTACAAATCACTGGCGTATGCCGATTTCAGCAGCTGACTGCATATATTTCGTATCTGCATTTGGGATCCGTACTGCAAATATCGTAAGATGTTTATTGACTGGAACAAAACTTAATTAAATGTACCATTTTATGCAGCTGTTTTATGCACTCCATGGTTTGCTAAACACATAACCTGCATATATTGGCTTCCTGCTGTTCAATATTGAAAGCTTTCCTGCCGTTGCCTCAGTCTGCACAGGGTGGAATTTTGCCTGCCCTCCTGTTTAAAGGGACCCTCCCACCTTCAAAAAGTTTATGAATTGGCATGAAAGTGATGTCGCTCGGTTCAGAAAGAGCGAAAACGAATATCTACCAAATTTCACCGAAAAATATTCACCGGTTTTCAAGATATTAGACTTTTACTTTTGTTTACTTTTTTGGGATCTCCGCTGTTTCTAGCGACTTTATTTTAGAAGTGCGGCGTTTGCGGCAGATGTTGCGCGCAAATAGCATATACCACCGCGTGCTACAAAACGTTTTAGTCAAACATTTAAAAATCGTTAGATATTTGCGCTGACGTCACACATTCAGAGGGGTATTCCTAAGCATTAGCCCCTCTGAATCAAAATGCTGCAATTTTGAAATTCAATATTTTCGATTTAAGGCATTTCTCGATGTTGTGAGTGCCGAAACCGGTAATTGTGAGCCAGGGACCCCATTTTGGCTATCTCAACTCAAATCTAATGTTAAGGTGGGAGGGTCCCTTTAATTACGAGTGAGCGAGCGCAGCGAGCGAAGCGAAGTTTTTTCAATGGGTGGACCAAAAAGGATGGAAACATTTTGAACTCGCATAAAATATGTGTTATTGCATGCAGGTGACTGAAAATGATACCAAACGAGAGAACATTTCGTGGAAATTCATGACATCTCTCTCATCTGATTTCTCTCGTTTTCAGTCTCCCACAGCAAATGTTCGAAGAGGCCACTTTTGCGAGACAGGCAAAGAGCGGCCCGCCTGGCTGCTGACGCGATAGCCCGATGACACATGTCCGCTGGTTTGGCTCGCACAGCCTTGGTGATCACTCTCTTCAGGTAACAGATGCCTTTAGAACCTTCCTTGTAGACCTGGCCTTGAGATGACCCCACAGGAAGAAATCCATCGGGGTCAGGCCAGGTGATCAGACAGGCCAGTTCCGACAGGCACTGCGGGATATCAGCCGGTCACCAAGGTGGTTCTCGCTCCACTTGAGCGTTGTTTCGCGATGTGAGGAGGCGCATCGTCTGGCTGGAATCACATGAGGTCCATGAGACTGCCATACTTCGTTTGGGCTCACTTCAACAACTTCTTTAGCGTCGCTTGGTAGCCTTTTGGTCGTCAGCCACGGTGTTGTCGCTCCCATCCTCGAGCCGAAGTGGAACTGACCTGTCTGTCTTCTCATCTGACCTATGGATTCCTTTCCTGTGGAGTCATCTCAAGGGCCAGGTCTACAAGGAAGGTTATGCAGGCCTCTGTTATCCGAAGAGAGCGATCACCAAGGCTGTGCGAGTCATACCAGAGGACATGTGTCATCGGGCTATCGCGTCAGCCGGCAGGCGGGCCACTGTCTGTGCCTGTCTCGCAAAGGTGGCCTCTTCGAACATTTGCTGTGAGAGACTGAAGACGAGAGAGAGAAGACGAGAGAGACGTCATTATGAATTTCCACGAAATGTTCTCTCGTTTGGTATAATTTTCAGTCACCTGCATGCAATAACACATATTTTATGCGAGTTCAAAATGTTTCCATCCTTTTTGGTCCACCCTGTATAACGCAAAAATCTCAGTATGAGCGGCCCGGCCCGGCCCGGCCCGGCCTGTAACGCTTTTGAGAGGCTTATATCTCAGCAACCGCTGAACCGATTGGCCTGCGGTCTTTTTTGCTGGATAGCCCCATCCCTTCTACCCCGTAATTGACTACTTTTGATACATCTCAGTGACCGTCGTGGCACGTGCCACGTGAAAAGTCAAGGGTGTTCAAGCAGTTTTGCGCCAAAAGTAATGATTTTGAAAGGCCCATATCTCAGCAGTGTCTTGAGCGATTGTCTTGCGGTAATTTTTATAGGGTAGCTGCATCCCTACCACCAAAGGTCGGATACTCTTGATCTATGTGAGTGACCCCCACTGCACGTGCAAAATAGAAAAATAAGAGGTGCCAAATTTGTTCCTATTTAAGTAACTCGGTAATTACTGGGGCGATTTCGCTGAAACTTGGCATACAGGTAGGCACCCACCAGGCAATGCATTCCCATGTGTTGCGGTTAGGGTGCTACTGCACGTGCGCACGTGCAGGGGGCGCTCCCAGATCTTGAGAACGGCTGGGCCGATTGCGCTCAAATTTGGTACACGGTTGGGGACCAGTTAGTAGGGTGCCGTGCAAATGTCAGTTTGGACCCCGTTTGCACGTGCGCACGTGCAGAATGCTGCTTCCAGATCTCAGGAACGGCTGGGCCGATTGCGTTCAAATTTGGCACACCGCTAGCGACCGGTTAGAAGGGTGCTTTGCACAAGCCCGTAGGTAGGGTCGTCCGGCGATTCTACCTTTTCGTGACGTGAGCTCGTGACGTCATTTGGAGTCAAGTCTCGAAGCCCCGTTCAATCCCCATGTAAATGAGCGATTTTCGAAGCACTGTAGAATTAAGTCTGCACAAGATATATCAAACCTAAGTATCTTATCTGAAAGAGCAGACAATTTTCTGCAAGTTATCTATTACGTGTTTTTCGCTAAATCTTTTGCTTTTTTCACAAAAGCGTAAAATGTCCCCCCATGTCTCCGCAGCCTCCCTGCCGCCGGCCGCCGCGCGGTCGCGGTAGTGTAGTGGTTAGCGTGCCCGCGCAGTAATCCAAAGGTCCCGAGTTCGAATCTATGCGGTGCGGAACTTTAATTGCAATTCCAAGCTGAATATACGCACATCCATAATAAATTATTATTCGTATAGCTAAACTGTCACCAAGCTATCCATATAAATTGACTTCACCCAAAATATCGGCAAGATTCTATTAAAATATAAATTCAAATATGGCGGCTTGGACTGCCGCGTGCGTTAGGCTCCGCCCATAGCTCCGCCCACATGCGTGACGTCATTCGTGTTAGTGGACACACGCGGAGATAGGGGACGACATGGGCCTGATGCATTGTCTCATTTCTCATCACGTTGAGCATCGTAACGTATTACTTTGTCGATATTTCTTGAAAAACTCATACCAACTTTATACCACCCACTTGCAACGTGATCTTTTTTCAATTCTGCAAATAACTAGCTACAGTCAGGCCTATAGCACAAGCTCCTTGTCAACAGCCGAGCTGTCCCTTCGAGCCCACCAGGTGTCCTATCCATATGGCGTAATAGTGCATCACCCCGCCGGTCCGCCCGTCCCGGTGCTATCTGCGTGACACACTCTGGCTGGCGCAGCGCCGCCGTCGCCGCTGCCGCAGCTGTCGGACCCGGGCTCAGTGCGCGGCGGGGACCACTCTCCGCCGCTGCCACCGCCGCCGCCCGAGACCCAGCCGCCCGCCGCCGCCCCCGCCGCCGCCCCCGCCGGCGGTCACTACCGCTCCGGCGGCTACCAGCAGCAGCAGAGCGTGGTCACCGACGACTCGCTGCCCGGCTGGGTGCCCAAGGACTACATCGAGAAAGGTAGGCCGGCAATTAGTCGACACCCGCCTGTCGGGAAACTCAAACAACTGAACCAATTCTTCGATTTTTGTTCGTTGCAGCACTCGCCTCATTATCCGCCATCATGCTGTATGTTCTAGTAGTGCTGACCGTCCTGGCTATTTCTACAAGTAGCAGTATTAATTGTGGTGAAAGTACCCCTCCGCGCCCCGCCCGCTCAATGGTGGACGCACCCTGGCCTTTCTTCCTTGCCTCATCATTTATCTTTCCCGTCCTACGACCGTTCTACTGGTCCCAGCAGTGGTGGACCTACGCTAACCCATTCTACCACTCCCCGCAGTGGTAGCCGTGTACGACTACACGGCTGACAAGGAAGACGAACTCAGCTTCTCAGAGAACTCGGTCATCTACGTGCTGAAGCGTAATGACGACGGCTGGTGGGAGGGAGTGATGGACGGCGTCACCGGCCTGTTCCCAGGAAACTACGTCGAACCGCTCATGTCCTAGGGGGGACCGAGAGCCCACACGGATGCTGACTACAGAATGTAGTCTGCTAGAGGCAGAGCGAGTGATGCATGGTGTGGGTGATTGGTCACAACGTAGATGTGTGACGTCGAATGTGAAAAGTCACATTGAGAATGATTGATGGGTTTGCGAGTGCGAGCTACAGTATGGTGTGGACCTATGTGAAATGAGCGAGGTGGAAAAGAACTGCGTAAGTGACACTTCATGATAAAAAATGTGGTGTGAGTAACGTTGTAGTGTGCACAAGTGATGTAGAAGTATGGTGGAGTAACGTAACAACAGAATCGGCCATTTGCCGCGGAGGAAGACGCACAGTGAGATGAATAAGGTGTCACGGTAGGACTTCCCTTGTGGCAGTGGATTCCTGTATGAGATGTGAAACGTGTGTTTTGTTTGGTTGCTATACGAGTGCATGCTGCTTGACGGAGTGAAATGCGAGTGACTGGTGCGTTGGACGATTGCTTGTATGGAGGATCAGCCGCTATCGTGCGTGGAGAGATGTAATTATAATTTGCTGTATCTAATCGGAATCGATGGCATGATTCGGGGATATGACGCGAGAGAATGCTGCCGCAAAGGAATCAACGTTCCATGTGTAAACTATTTTTTGGGTGATTAGGACTATGTCGAATTTAGCAAGGACTTTGTTTCCCATTTAGCTGTCGAGTTGTATAGAATAGAGTGAGAGTAGACAGTCTCCACAAACTGTCGTACCGCAAACGACAATCGAAATACCAACGCAGGCTGAGAAGAGTCGCTTTAGGTGCTCCGTCTCAGAGGCTGCTGTAGACAAACTGCTGTAGCGCGGCAGCGAGCCACCTGGCCCCGGCAGCGAGAGGGCCACCCCCTGGCACGCGGTCCCCCGCGCGCCAGGGTGCACGCTGTAGCGCGACTATTCTGGAAGCACCACGTGTGAATCGTTTCTCTTTGAGCGCCCACTGTGTGTATGGCACTTCCTGGCGCTGCCAGTGTCCGTCTAGCCGTAGTTTTGACTAGCCTGGCTTATGGCTGACTGTTAGAGCAGATATCAACTGGAGATCGTCATATAATTTGCTAATTGCTTGGAACGCCTGGCTGTCTCTGCCGCTGCCTCTGCTGTTAGGAGTGACCGCGCTGGACGCTGGTTACATGGAGGGTGTGTTCGAGACGCTGGTGCAAAGCCGGTGTACAGTCTCTGTTACACGCGCATTTAGCCTATTCTTTAGCCACAGCTGTGTCGTGAAGGATCAGAAGTGGCTCTGTATTTATTGTTTGACGAGTGTGACTAGCTTGCATGTTATAAGCCACACCAGTAAGCTATGTTGGGTCTATGAATTCCCGCGCGTGAGCTACATTGCCGTATCCAACTTAGAATAGACAGAGCTCTTCCGTCGCACGGGCTTATCCCAGCAGTGTTTGTAATATCTGCCCTGTCATTGTGGACACGCTTTGCCCAGCTTCGGCAGTGTCAGCACACGCACTGAGCCGGCCGTACCCCGGCCGGCAGTCCCGTCTGCTCCTGCAAGGAGCATTCTGATAGCCCGTGCTGCTGCTGCTCCGCTCTGCCTGCGTTTGTGTGTATCTGTAGCACAAATTCCCTTTATGTATGTGCTCTGCTTGAATAAATAATATAGGAAAAGCTGAACTCTTTCTGTTTCATCCTGTGCCTTGCGACGATGACGTTTTTTACGAAATTGTATTTTGCGCTCGTCGTTTGTTTGCTGACAGGCTGCATTAGGCTCAAAGTACAGGGAAGCATCCGATATTGTCATAAATACGGGCATAGGATGCCCGAACATGTGCATATCATGCATTATTGGGACACTCAATATCAAGTCAACACTACAGCTCGCTCTGAACAGTGGCCTCGCGGTTGTCCACCAGGCTTCAGCCCTCGACCACCGTCGCGCTGGCCAAGTGACTCTTCTGACACCATCTGTCGGTCTGCTGTGAATGATGGTCTGACGTTACCTCTCCTACGTCACCTGACGGTCTGCAGTCAACTGTCAACATCACCCGTCACCCGTGACTCTGACGTCACCTGTCGCCAATGACGTCACGACTTGCGCCGGGACGGCGGGATGGTGACGGCAGCCAGTCCCGACAGCGGGCTGGGCAGTCGGGCGACGCCGCGCACCCACTGGTTGGAGCGAGCGTTATACTGCTCCACCAGGCTGAGCGCGGCCGCGTCCTGGGAGCTCACGCCGCCCAGAATCAGAAACTCCAGCTCACCTGGCGACGGGTGTGGCGGGGTCAGAGGCCGACCTGTGGTGATCGAGGGTGACGGGCCGCGGTCGCTGGTAGCGGGCGTAAGTCGGACAGTGCGCATTCGGCTGTCAGAGAGCGGAAGGGTTGTGCGGTGACGGAAGTTACTACTTTAGAGCCTGTCTTGTAGTGAGATGGGTTCCACCGTGGTGTTTGGTCATTTACTTTTTTGAACTGTTATCCTCCCCTTTCCACGTCACAGCTGAGCTGTCCGATGTCCAATGTCCAAGTTCCATGTTTATGCGCTCATTCCTGGCGCCCTACTGCTTCCCACAAGTTTGCCACCCTACCTCTCACCCTGTCACGTCACACAGTCTGCCCTGCGCCCCTCTACTCTACCCTGAACCCCCCCACTCTACCATGAACCTTTTCACTATACCCTGAACTCTTCACTCTAGCCTGAACCTCTCCAGACTCTAATCTACCCCCCCCCCCCACTCCACCCCTGCTCACTCTGCGGCACCACGGCGTGGCCATGGCGAGATGTTTTCATCTGAGCCACATGCACCCAGGCGCGCTGTTCCTCTGAAAACCTGTCCACGGTGTCCACACTACTGATGGCCTTCTGATGGCGCGTGCTGCGGCCGGCTCCGCCAATCAGAAACAGCCGGTGAGCGCACACCACCAGACGGGCGAAACAGCGGGGCTGCCGCAGCGACGGACCCTGACACCACCTGGTGGCAGCGGGACGAACTAGTAGTTATGTACCTCACCGACAAATTGCGGATGCGCTAACAGCTAAAGCACCACATATGTAATGCATAATTAATTGACCATATACTTGGTTTTTGCTACAGCAATTCCGGACACAACATATTCGGGGAAATGGTTCTTGGAATAATTTTGATGTTACTGATAGATTTGTAGTGGGCAAGATGAATTGCACGCTGCGTTCATTGCTCTGGCGCTCTCAGTTCTGCAATTGCATTGTGTTTATCGGGTATCAAACCCAACGGTATCGACTTATATGTTTTCTGGAAGCTTTCGCCCTCTTTCCCCCAGTTCAGCTGAGCTGAGCACAATGCTGGCGGTCTGCTATTTAGGTTTCGAGCCTCGAGGTGAATGATGTTGTCAAGTCATCTCAGTTCCACTAAAAGTGACCATCCCACCTTATGACCTTAACATTAGTTTTGAGTTGAGATAGCCAAATTGAGCCAAAGAGAGCCAAAGAGATAGCCACATTCCCTATATGGAATGTGGTAATATTCGTTTTGGCTCTTTCTGAACCGAGTGACATCACTTTCATGCCAATTCATTAACTTTTTTGAAGGTGGGAGGGTCCCTTTAGGCCTGTCTGTTCATGTTGTAGATAATTTCCATTTTACGATCCGGAACTAGGCTAGGAACCCTAGGAACCAGACACCCAAGCTGCCCGCAGACGTTTCTTCCCCCTCCCCCCGTCCCGTCCCGCCCCGCCCGCCGGCAGCCTGTCGCTCCCGGCGAGTTCTCGGGTAACTCGCCCGAGGCGGTGTACGAGTGGTGTCACGTGACCACTCATCCCACCAATCAGCGGCTCTCGGTTCGTCCGATCTGTCACCTCCGCGTCCGCGCCGGACGGAGCCTGTTACCGAGGCTGCGGCGGGTTGGTTGTGAGACTGAGTGACGGGATTGACAGTGAGGGGTGATAAATGGTGATGGGTGGTGGTGGTTCCAGACATTGTGATTTTCGGCGTCAAACCGTGCTTGTGAACGGTGTGGCGTCAGGCGTGGCACATTGACGGTGTGGGATCGAGTTTCCAAGGACTGGCGAGACCTACATCTCAATTTGAATCGAACGGTCTGTGATCATGTCGGCGGGAGTGGAACTGGGCCGGCGCTTCATAATTTCACTGAAAAGACTCGACCGGCTCTAGTCCAGTTTCCAGTTGTCCAACGTCCATGGACTGTCGTGTTCCGGTCTTCAATGGGCGAACGGAGGTAGCCATCTCAGGAGTTACTTCAGCGGTAACGTACCCACCTACATTTTATGTTATTGTATTTTTTACTGTATTTTTTACCTTCATAGTTACTGGTTGGATAATTTGCTTCCACCTGTGTTGAAGTCATCAATTCATTATCCCATTTTCCGCACACGCTATTCATGAAACAACCACAACCAAGGGATCTACAAAGATTCTTATTTCAATTTTGGCCGCAACTGATAACTACTGATGTTTGCCTTTGTGAAGGTACCTACTAAGCAAAACTAAACTTCGTAAGACTAAAAAGTCACCGGATGTCATCAAAGTTCAATGAGCTTGACCGGACTTTCCATTGACCTTGACGACGCCCACCATGTCATGAGTCAAACATCATTTTACACCTTGATGCGCTTCTAATCACAAAAAGTCTGGAAACGCACGGATGATAATGAGCGCCGACATACACCGAATCGCAATTCCGGCCTGAATCTGACATGGGCTCGAGAAACAGGTCGCAGGTCAAATGTCATTTAACTTTTAAAATCATTTGGGACAAGGTCATGAAATTTTCAGGGTGGGTAGGTACGTGAAAAATTGATAAACTTAAAGGCACGGAAAGTTTCGTCGTGATCTACCGCCGTGCTCGTGATTTATTCGCTAGAAACCGAGGGAGGGAGGGGGAGGGGGCGCACAAACAACAACTACAAAGTGCCGGACGAAAGGTATCACGACAGAACACTCGGTCTAAACTTTACGCCCGCCGTACCGTTTTCTGATGGTGTCGTAGATATCCACGGTGTTGACAACGTCCTGTTTTTTGACGGGACACATGCCGCCGACCACCCAGATGCGATGGTGGTGAACGGCGGCGGCCACTCCGATCCGGGCACAGGCCAGCGGCTCCAGCTCGCACCACGAGTTCCGGTCGGGGTCGAACAGCTCCACACTGGTCAGCGCACACCCGTCCCCGTCCTGGCCGCCGATCACGTACAGCTGGCCCTGGGGGAAATGGAGGGAGGAGCAGTTAGTGCGTCGAGGTGGTCACTTCGGTCAGTAAAATTACTACCGATGAACCAGGTGTGGGCAAGGGCGGTTGGTGAGTCCGTGGTATCCTTTGCAACAAGCACCGCTTAGCGTGGCAACCGGACCCGCAGCCACTCATCCATCAAGACACATCGCCTCTTATCCGCTCACCGCTCACACTCGTCGCCCGCTCGTGTCCGCTTTATTTCGCTCTCATCCTCCCTCTGCGCGGCTCTCGGCCTCTCCCTGTCGGTCTCACCCGTTTCTTGCTGCTCTCACCCACCCAGCGCGATCTACTCACCCGCTCACTCTCACCACACACTTCTCACCTGGGCGACGGCGGTGCCGTGGTGAATGCGCGCGTGTCTCATGGGCGGCCCCTGCCACCAGTCGCCGGTGCTCGGGTCCAGCACCCAGACCGTGTTCAGGGGCCGGCAGCGCGTACTGCCGTCCCGGTAGCTGGGGTCCGTGCCTCCCAGAAGATACACCAGCCCCCGCAGGTGCGCCACAGAGGCGTGGTGGCGCGGCTCCGGTACCTGGCCCACGTACTCCCAGGCGTTCTGCCGTGCAGTACAAATGATACACATGATGTTTGTGTATCGTTAGAATTGCTACTGCTTTAATGGAAGAATATAAAAAAACATGTCACTGATATTTTTTCCTTGAAACGCTCCCAGATGACATTTGCTAAACAATAAGCTCCAGTCTCGCTATGGTCAGAGTCGAAGAAGCATTATAATTCCACCTCATCGACAATGTTCCTTTCCTCTCACTTCCAAGAAGAGCTGACCGAACCTAGTGCGCTGTGTGCCTTACCTGGAAGGCCTGGTACCGGTACATGTCCCGTCCGGAGTTGTACTTTGCGCAGTAGTCCTGCATGGGGTTGAGACCGGCCATGACGAGCACCGTGCTACCCTCGGGGTGGAGCAGGGAGCGGCACTTCCAGTCGGAAGAGGAGGAGACGACGCGGCTGACCGGTCCGCTGCGGGGAGCGGAAACAGCACATTTCACTCTCAACGTCGTGTCTGACAATGTGTTACATCAGCGTGGCTATTCTCAAAGAAGGCCCTCACCTGGCTTTGGGTTTACCACGATCCCCGTTCCGTTTCATTCACCTTTAATTTATCCCAGGGTCCACCCCCGTTCTTTGACCTGGTTTTGAATTTATTCTACCTCACTCCACTGATCTCTATTGTGCATTCAGTCCTACTCAGCTAGTCTGAGGGTTCATCCGGGTCCTACCAACCTCATCTCATATTCCACCCCATCCCACTCACCTGACCTCCGGGTCCATTCGGCCGCGTTTGTCGTGCAGGTGCTCCCGGAAGCAGTTCTGTATCTTGGCGGCGGCTTCGTGCATCTCGCGCACCTGTTTTCTGGCCAGGTGTCCTCGCATGAAGCGCTGGATGGTGGCCGCTGCATACCGCTTCTCCTCGTAGTGGACGCGCGCCGAGTAGGCCCGGAAGTTACGCTGGATCACCACAGCCGCGTACTCTTCTGTGCCCGAGGCCGTCCGGTCGCCGCGGAACGACACCCGCGACCGTGACTGACCGAAACGGGGATGGGGAGGTAGTTAGCACTGGTTGAAGCAGTTGAATACTGGTCAAGCTGGTTTTACATCTATGCCACGCATTGATGAGTGTGCACTGTGCACTTGTGCAGCCGTGCGAAGAGCCGTGCCTCACGCTGTAAGGCATTGAAAGATGGTTAAGCCTCCGGTACATAGATGGCGTTAGGTGTTAACGCCTGCCATGGTATGCTGTTCCGCAATACTGAGTCTACTTTCAAACTCGATAATAGATGGCGCTAGTGGTCTGCGCCTGGTGTGGTATACTGTACCGCATGGCATGAGGCTCGGTAACGTAAACGCTAAGCATGGGGGCCGCCAAACGGTATCGTATTCTAACAAATTTTGATTGAATTTTGAGCGTTCAAACTGCATAATGCTGTTAAAGAGTGACTGATGGGCGTAAAATGACCTCGCAGTCGGCGCGCCCCATACACCCAACAAACAAATGACAACAACAAAAGAGTGACTGAGAACATGATGGCATTCTTTCCTGTCACCGATTCTAGCACTCATTATCTGTTCTTATCACTCACCCCGGAGCGTGACCGTGACCTGGCCGGCGACCTCGCCGCGTTGTCTCGCCGGGAGGTGCGTGTGGTGACCGTCTGGGACGGCCGGTTGTCTCGGCGCGACTCGGGTGTGCTCGGCCGCACCGCTCCCGTCGACCGGTGTTCGTACACGGTGTGGAACCCGTCGGACGCCGCTTCGCTGGGTTTCCTCTGCGGCTGCCGTATCGCCGCGTCGCCGCCCCCTCTGGCAGAACCGCCCGATGTCTGCTTCTGCAGCTCGGAGCGTGATCTCTGACCCGTGGTGCCTTCCGAGCGCGAGCTGGACAGACGGGGTGTCGACGAGGACACGTTCTGTGAGTAGGTCGACTGAGACGAGGCTATTTTCCCCGACTGGTAGGACTGAGAGGGGGCCGCCGGCCGTGACTGGGCGATCCGCGGTGAGGAGATCTGCCGTGACTGGGAGGTGCGAGTCGAGGAGACGCGTCGGGAGTAGGAGGCGCCTGTCGCCGACCGGCGTCTGGAGCCGGATCCTCCCAGCTCGATACCCTGCTCTTTGAGCTGCTGACGCGCCCGGAAACCTCTATAGCCCGACTGAATGACGACTGCGGCCTCGTGCTCCTCGCGGGTGTACAGGCGGCTGTAGGACCGCTGAAACACAGGCAGGGGATTTTAGTGAAACATATTTTCAACCAATGACTGTTGTTCGGACGGATCGGCACAAGCTTTTCAATATAAATAAGCAATGACACCGCTCATTTATTTGAAAGCTTGATGATGGAATGTTTTTTTTTTTTTTTTTTTTTTTTTTTTTTCACATTCGCTGAAGTTTATTGGACACGGCACACTTCACAGCTTATTTCACAGACAACAATCACCAAACACAAATCGCAGACACAAACTGCAACAGCGTGCAGTAATACCGCTTACTTCTGGCCGGGGTTGAGATCGTCAGCATATGCATAGCAGGACACACAGCATGCACAACATAGTAAACTCGATTGTCGAAGACAGTGAGCGGGCGCCACTCCCTCCGTTTCGATTGTTCGTTGGCGTAACGAATCACGGGCCGCGGGCCCCCGCCCGCACCCCCGGAAAATCATTTTCCCGGGGGTGCCCCCTAACCACCGCCCGGGCGAGGGGAGCGCCGACCCGACCCGACACTCGAAAGGCCGGCGCCCCGCCCGCCCGGGCGGCCGACCGGTCCCTTTCAATTGGGACCGGTACCCAGGTTGGCCCGGATGGGTCATAGGGGCGGGGGCCCAATGCTCGGCAAAACTCAGGGCTCCGCCACAGGCCGGCGTTCAAACACAGTAACGTTCAGCAATCTTCCGTTCAAACACAACAAACAGTAACCTAGGTGAGCAAAGAGCAACCAAACAAACAAGTAATTAAACAGACAACATAAACTACACTGTTAAAGAAACGGAATGATTGCATTTATGTATGTGTAGGCATTTCTGTTTGTACTGGGTTGTGTTTGTGACTGTGTGCGTATATGCATGTGTCGGTGTGCTTGTGCAATGTGTTTGTATCAGTTTAGGTGCTTGTGCGTGTGTGTGTGCGTGTGTGTGTGCGTGTGTGTGTGTGTGTGTAGGTGCGTGTGTGTGTGTGATGTGTGTGTGTGTGGGGTGTAGGTGTGTGGGTGAGGGTGCGTGTGTGTGTGTAGGTGTGTGCCGTGTGTGTGGGGGTGTGGGTGTGTGTGTGTCGCGCAGGCGAGACACGCTACATGCTATAAAGAAAACAGCTAAGGAAGGTCTCGATACGCTTTGCAGCACTTTTTAACGTTTTTTTTTTTTTTTTTTTGAACGGTGTAGGAATAGAACAAGTTCACGTAACTGTATCTCCTTCGATTATTTTCACAAGCTTTCCCCACTTCTTCCTAAAAGCATCCACATTTCCATTAGATCTACATCCGTGGTATTCTTTTGTCACTTCCGCTTTCAGTACATTCATCACTGCTGCTAACGTTGGAATGCTGTTTTGTTTTCGTGCTTGATGTATTACATATTTGGCTAAGGTGATGACTAAAACGTCAACGCTTGAAAGGTCTGTTAAGAAGAACCAATTCATTTCATTTACACAGATTGTTTTTTCATAATGTTCTTTCATGTGCGAAAGTATATTTCGAATAAAATATTGAGTTTTTGGACAATACCAAAAAAGATGCGCGATAGTTTCTACCTCGTTTTGGCAAAAAGAACAATCACTCGATTCTGCAATACTCATAAATACTAGCAATTTGTTTGTGGGGTAAATTCTGTTGATTATTTTATAATGGAAATACAAAAGATATGTTGACTTCGTGGCATTCATTACGGTTAATAACGACCCGTTCTCATATTGTCCAACATCATTTTCCCATTTGCTTTCAATTCGTTGATTCACATACTTATGATTTGATGTTGCTGCTTTTAGGTGGACTTCATATGCAAGCTTCGTAAATGCTTTTCCATGCATTACTGCTTGTATTTTATAAGGTATGATAGGACTGCTAAGGTCGTTGGCAGCATTATTTACCAAATTCTCTGGCAGTTTTTGCACAAGTCTTTCATAATTCAAGAAGTCTATTTTTATATTAAATCTTTCCTTTAATTCTTCTCTTGTGAGCAATTTCCGGGTTCTCTGGTCAAACAAGTCGGATACAAAGCGCAATCCTTTCGTATTCCATTCCCTGATTATGCTGTTGGCAAATCCTGAATGGTCAGAAAACCATAGAGTCTCCGTTAGTATTTCCTCGCTACTGGGCTTATAATATTTGGTAAATCTTATCAGAGCGTCCATTACATCAACATAAAAGTTATTTGTGATTTTACTTTTGATAGATTTCAGTTTTTCTTTGCCGTACGTAAGAAGTTGATATCCAGGGGGTAATTGTGTCCTCGCTATTTCTGTCCAATCTCCTGTAGAGGAAATGAAACGCTTGAGCCATGTTAACTTCATGCTATCAATAAACGCTCTCATATTTATCATTTTTAATCCATCCTGTCCGTAGCTCTGCATGAGTTTTGTACGTTTGATTTTATCCCTCTTACCGTGCCAAATAAAATCGAAAATCAAACCTTCAATTTCTTTAAAGAACACTTTTGGTGGATTTGGTAAGGATATGAAAAGATGCACTAGCTTAGAAATTATCATTGCTTTGATTATGCATATTTTGCCTATCGGAGTAAGGTTTCGTCTTTTCCATTGATACAAGTCTTTACGTACTGATATCATTTTTTCTTCAATATTTCTAATTGTGATATTGTCTAGATTATTTGATATAATTATTCCCAGAACTTTAAGCTCGTCTACTATTTTTATACCCAAGTCTGTAGGAATGCAATCCTTAGTAAGCATACCGATAGGCAAACAAGATGTTTTATTTATATTAACTTTGAGCCCCGATATGCGAGTGAACTGATCTAGTTCGTGCATAGCTCCTTTCAGAGACTCATGAGACCCGTCCAAAAATAATATTGTATCGTCCGCATACTGAGATATGCGTACTTGTTTTTGGGGAGATATATTTATTCCATTTAATTTCGATGAGTGAATGATCATTCCTGCTAACACTTCAGCAGCAATGTTAAATAAATAACCCGATGACGGATCACCTTGTCGAATTCCTCTATGTAAGAATATTTGAGGTCCGAGGTGTCCGTTTATCATGATCCGAGAGAAATTTTGGTGATTCAAATACAATAACTTAATGATGCTTATGAACCTCGTTCCAAAGTTCATATTTTCTAACACTGACGTAAGATATTCCCAAGAAACTGATTCGAATGCTGCTTCAAAATCAGCTGCAGCAATCATTCCGTTCATTTTTCTCTGTTTTCCTATTGTCAGTATATCATACACTAACCTAGTGTTCTCTCCGATATATCTGCCAGAAATGTATGCAGTTTGACAGGGACTTATTATTGTACTGATAATACTTCTAAGCCGGATGGCGACTGCTGTGGATACGATTTTATAATCAACATTTAGTAATGTGATAGGGCGCCAGCCCTTGATATCGTAAGGCGACTTCCCTTGTTTTGGTATTAGTTTGATTACTCCCTCTCTATGTGACGCTAGTGTTTGCTGTTTTGTTAGAGATGCGATAAAAGCTCGATGCAAAAATGGCCCCAATTCATACCAGAAAGTTCTAAAAAATTCAACGGGAAACCCATTAGATCCAGGTGTCTTCCCTTTTTTCATCTTGTAAAGAGCTTCCGTTAATTCTTTCAGTGTTATTTCAGTATCTAAATTCTCGCAGTCCGACATGGTCAATTGGTTGCTTATGTTTTTCGCAATTAAGTTTTGCTCGCATCTAATATTGTCATCCTTACTATATTTGTTTTCCACGTGTTCTGAAAATCGTTTAAGAATCGTGTTGATATTTGTAATTGTCTTATCACCGTCTTTAATAAATTGAATGGACTTTGCGCAAGCATTTCTTTTTTCTAATGACAGAAAATACTTAGAACTTCTCTCTCCTTGTTCATGCCATGCTACTCTAGAGCGAACTATTAAACCATCAACAATGGGGCTTCTGAACTCTTCTAGCTTAGTTTTTGCAATTTCAAGGCAATTCAGGTCATTCTCCGACGCTGTTTCGTTGAATTTTTGCTGCGCTTTGTCGATTTCATTTTTAAGTTGGTCTTCTTTTGCTCTGTTCTGTCTGGCTATTTGTTTTGAAAATTTGACGCTTTCTCCCCTTAACATCATAATGAGTGTTTCATAGAACAGGCAATCTGTTATCGTTAGCTGTATGGTACTAAAGTTCTTGTAATTTGTGTAAACGTTTGATTCATATACTGGTACCGCGTATTGTTTTATTGTATTATGAATGCATGTTTTGATTCGTTCGATGTACTCTTGTTTTGATAAATGGGAAGTATTGAACATCCATAAACCACCTCCTCTTTGATGCTGTTTTGTTTGTATCGTTAAGGTAACTGCACAATGGTCTGTCCTATATCCGGAGACAATGTTTGCATCTGCTACTCTGTTAGTTAGCTGTTCGTTCACGTACAACATATCGAGACGACCGCATTTAAATGGGTTTTTACGTGTCCAGGTATACTTCCTCTCCTGCGGGTTCAATTGTCTCCAAATATCAACCATGCTATATTGTTTTGCCAATTGCATAAATTGTTGTCTTGAGTTCACGTTGTTTTCTCGTGCGTAATTTAACGCGTCAATCGTCGGGTCTATGATGAAATTGAAATCTCCACCTAGTATCGTGTGGTCAATTTCAATTTCTGACAAGTGAGAAAATACTTCCTTGAAGAAGCTAGGTTGGTCTTTGTTTGGACCATATATGCATACGAACGCAAAAGTCTCAGAATGGATCTTTGATATTATTATAAGGTAATTTCCGCAGCCTGAACTGATTTGTTTGATGACTTGATGCTGCGTGTTAATGTTAAACAGTATTGAACATCCACGGCTACAGGAGCTGTAACATGAATGATAACATTTTCCTCTCCAGAGGTTATTATAATAAGGCAGCGCTTGCTCTGTCAAATGCGTATCTTGCAAAAAGAGAACATCGTAATTTTGGTTTCGAAGATAATGCATGACATCCCGTCTTTTCTGAAGGCCACTTAGACCGCGACAGTTCATTGAGAGAATTTTTATACTATCCATACTTGTTGTTAAGTTTACTTTTATGTCTCCTAGTGAACTTCATATTCCATGATATCACCGTCTCAATATAACCTGGAATGATGGAATGGAATGATGGAAATGATGATGATGGAATGTTAACTGGCTTCCAACACATCAACATCATAAGGAGGTATGAAGTTGGATAAGAAAAGGTGAATGGGATTTGAAGAGTCTGTAGGGCCAAATTTGAAACGTATTATTTTCCGCCATATCTGACTCTTGGTGTTACCTTGGGCGACGAGCTGCCGAACGACGAGGATCGTCTGGGACGCTGTCGCGGCGTCGGGCTGTCATCCTCTTCCTCCTCCTCTCCCACCGCGTCCACCCTCAGCTGGAAGGCGCTGCCGTGTTCGCCGGCCGCCGTTCGAGACGGGGTCGGTCGCCAGCTGCGCTCCTCGACCTCAGTCGACTCAAAGGTCACGACGCCGCCCCGGGTCACGGGCTCCGGCTCCTCGCGGTCCAGCAGCCGCCGACACTGCTCCATCAGCTCTGTCGTCAGTCGGAAAGACATGGTTTAGCGAATGACAGTGCGATAGGCGCCCATAATTTTAACGTTAATGCTATTTATGAATAATGACACTAATTTAACGCTAATGGTAAATCTAACGGCCTACCTACAATACTTCTACTTGTGCGCTGACAATCTGCAGGAAATTAATGGGCGAAAAATCAGCGAGGCATGAAATATTCAGTTTACCGTGCCCAGGCTGACTGCGAATATTGCTACTCGGCAAAATATCCCCCCCCCCCCCCCCGCCTCTGGTTCGCTTGCCCGTCCAGTTACTTCGTACTAACGTTTCGGCAAAATATCTTACCGGGTATTTCCAGTGCACGGGCGACCCGGTAGATGTCGGCACAGTTGTCAGTCGTGACCAGTCGGTTGGCGTCCCTTGCAGGCAGATAGCACCATTCGACTACGGTAGCCAAGGCCTCCGGAGAGCCAGAGCCCTGAGGAAATACAAATGTCACCGTAAAATGTGCTGCCACAAAGTCTAGCAGAGCCAGATAATCATAGTTTGCCGCTAGGCTGTAGGCACCGAAGGGGTCTGCAATGTAAGCGGATTGCTTCTTCCGAAACCGTTCTTCTTTTGGCAGTGGATCGTGAACGTTATATGCGTGTTTATACCATAGTTTGCAAGGCAATGAAAACCATATACGGTCCTTGACCGTTGGTCTCACCTGAGGCAATTTGAGCCGGCGTGGCGAATGTCTGCCCAGCTGCTGCAGGTACCGGCTGTAGCGCCGTACCGCCCAGGAAACCAGTGGCACTTCGGTACCGTCCACCTCAATGTAACAGTCGGTCTCGCGCTCAAGGGAGCTGCAGCAGGCCACCGGTCAGAATTGAAGGGTCATGCATTGCTAGTAGCAGATTATAAGAAACTGTTTTGTTTGTAAATGGCTATGGTATGCCGATGGATACTTTGTTTTGCGATGCCATTTCGCCTTTGAAGCTTGATGTGCTTATTTTCATTTCTGAGATTTTTCTTAGTCAAAAGATGTTAATTCTGTTCGACAGTGTATTCAAAAATTATTTGCAACAATTAAGCAATTAATTTAGCAGCGCCGCTCGAACCGGGCCCGAAAGTGTCGACAGGCACAGCACTGGTCGTACCTGCTCGACCGGACCGCCTCTTCTGACAGACAGCCGAGCTCTCGCTTCTCTCGTGCGCCGCCAGAGGCGCCACTGTATCGCTGGTATCCTCCAGGAATTGGCCGCTCGTTATCGTGCGAATACTGGGGAAGGAACTTGCATTGTAATAACCGTGACTTTTTTTTTGAACGGGGACTTCGGTGGCTCCATCTTTACGTACTTTTATGCAAAAATGGTTCGTTCTTTTTATGTTCGACTAATCGCGAGTCGTATGGAATGCCTACATAGTTATTCCGTGCCTCAGCCCTCAGGGTAACAACCGTACTAATTTCAGCTACTTGGCTGATGTTAAGTATCTAACAGGAAATCCCAGACAGATATTGTACTATGCATGTAACTGACCTGTTGCTGCTGCTGCGTGCGTCTGGCGCTCTTCTCGAGGCTGCTCTCGGCGTCGGTCCGGTGGTAGGAGATGCGCTCCTTCTGACCCACCGACACCACCTCCTCCCGCTCCTCGAGGTCACACACCTCGTCCTCGATCACCAGCGCGGCGGCACTGCTGCGGCGCCGCCAGTCGCCACTGGCCCGCCGCGGGTACCCGGCCTCGTCCACAGCACCGTCCGCCCGACTGAATCCGCCGGCTCCTGAGGTCGCCGCAGGGCCGCCGCGGCCGGCCGCCCCAGCCGCCGTGGGCGCCATGTACAGCGTCGTGGCCGATGCGGCCTTACGTGACCCGGCTGTCTCTTGTCGAACGAAGCGTGTCGTGAAGCCGTCCGTCTCCTGTCCGTCGTCGACAGCAACTGTGTCTTCGGCAGGCTGCATGACTCGCTGTAGCGTACCAGGGGCGTCATCGGCCTGAGAGAAGCGCGCGGAGGCGGCTGGTCGCGGCGACAGGGAGCGTCGTCGCGACGAGGACTGCTCCGCTACCGAGCTGGCCGAGCCAGAGACACCGAGCTGGTCACGGAACTCGAACGAGAAGCCACTGTCGCGTCTGGAGACGGAGGCTCGCGAGCCGGGCCGGCTGGCACCCCCAGCCGAGCGTTCCGACATGGCCCGACCGGAGCCGCCACCAGCACGCGAGCTGCGCTCGTGTCCGCTGGACTCGGCCTCCCAGCGTGTCTCCTGGCGCCGCTGGCTACCGTACTCGCTGGTCTCGTAGAACTGGTCGCGCCGCTCAGCACCGGCGCGCTGGGAGCCCCCGCTGGAGCGGCGCTCGGCGGACGCGTCGCGGGCCGCCCGCTGCTGGATGGTGCTGAGGTTCTCGTAGGAGGCGTGGATGTCGGCGCTCATCCGGTCTGTGACGGAGCCGGTTGACTGGGGACAGGTGCAGAACAGTTGTCTTTTACAGCTGAAATACGAATTTGGGGATAAGAATAGCCAGAGACTCATGGAAAAATATAGATCGGGAGAGTTTGCGGCTGGCGCTGCAGTTTAATGAGAGAGGGTTATTATTTCGCAGTCATCGTGTCACCGCGAGGCCGGTCGTACCTTGGCGTGTTTCTCCTTGGCCTGGACGCGGAGTCTGGTGTGCACCGGGTCAGCCACCAGGATGGCCAGGTTGCGGTCCTGGTAGGCCACCATGCCCTCGGAGACGCGCATGCCGCCGTTCTCGGCGCGCTGGAATGGGAACCGGGCCGGCCGCGCTCCGGCCGAGCTCTCCGCCGACGAGGAGACGTTCCGATAGCGCTCGTGGTCGCTGGAGCGCCGGCCGCCGCCGCGCACCGAGTGACGCTCCTCATACGTCATCGCCTCGGCGGTCTCCTGCTGGCGGCGGGCGGCTGCGCGCGTCCGGCTGGCGGCCGGCTCCGAGCGGCTGGACGAGCCGGAGGTGACGAACACCCCCGAGCCTCGCCGGCCCTGCTCGGCAGAGACGCTGCCGCGCGCCGAGCTCGACTCGCCGCTCCTGCGGGGAGGCGGCGGGGACGTGGGATAGTGGCGCTATCATATTGGTACCTACATGCAAGTATAACTGACTATGCTTTCTGCATGATAACTTGTATCGCATTTGACGCATTTTCAACATCGCCTGTCGAATGCCTACTTTTCACCGAATTCATATCAATTTCTTTTCCTTCAGCGGCACCTCACATTACTATAGATCTGCTGACAAACCTGGACCAGTAGCTGGTGGCCTTGTAGTTTTTGGCCAGCTGCGAAGGCAGCAGGCTGTCGGTGGCGGCCAGCGCGCCCGTCTCGGCGGCGTGCTCGCTGGTGGTGCGGTAGCCGGCCGACTCCGAGCCGTCCGTGCCCGAGCCCTGCACGGTGTGGTAGGCGGCTGACGCCGTACTGGTGTTGCTGCGCCGCCGCGGCATCTCGCCGGCCACGATCGGCGTGCGCGCGAACGTGCCGTCCTGCTCCATACCGCTGTTCTTGGGGATGGGGCCAAACGGGCCGACCGGGCGGTGGGAGGACGACGCACTGCGCGCGCTCTGTCGGCGGGCGGTAGCGGGAACGGTGCAGGATTACCTACGCGTGAAACGGTTCGTGTATGATGTAATATAACTATGCAAAGGCTTGGCCATTTTATATCTCCCAGACATACTGCTGCACCTATTGGATGATTTAAGAACTCGTTGGCTTGTTTCATCTAAAACATTATCTCATCTCAGAAAGAAAAAAAAATGGATGAGCGTAATAGCGTCAGTTGTGGAATGAGCAACAGCTTTGTGGGAAAACTCGCACAGGAATATTATACCTTTCGATTTTGATCAGTATAGGCCTCTATATCCCCTCTATATCCACAGGAACCGTTTTACTTACCTCAACAATTTCTTCTATGGATCGATTTGCCTCTGCCATTCTTTTCCGCGTTGATTTAAGCTGTTATTATGCTCTTGTAGTTGCTTGATACGCCGTTCGGATGCCCAATTATTTTATATATACATGCATTCGATAATTACTGCTCTTGCTTTTGATGTTTCGCAGGTAGTGCACTAATTTTGCACTAAGTTTATTTACCATTCATTCGTTGAATATCAATGAATGTTGAAGGAGATAGTGAGATGATCTTTTGAACTCCAAGTAAATACGAACAGGCCTCCAAGGAAAAAGGTTTCCGTTTGCCCTTTTCATCCTAGATGTCATGATATTTTATACAATTTTAGGTCTTGTGTGTCGTAATTGTCTTCGAATTTCGAACCGTTCTTTCTTTCAATAATGTTATCAATGGAACGTGCTAACGTGACCTAGCTGCTTGCACTTCAATGCAAGCGTCGCTGCTCAGTGTCAATGCGTTGACCGCTGAAATCTAAGCTCTCATTCCCATGTGTGGGACTATACTATCATATGTTGGACTTCAGCTTACTTAGATCGCAGCGTAATCTATTCACCTCACGAAATTTATGAAATGTTCTGTATATGGATATCTTCTAATTGCGCTTCTTTCTTTATGTATGATGTTCGTATAGGTTCTTGAACTGTTTTTACAAGCAATTTGCTGCTAAATCACTGCCGGACTGTTCTTCGTTTTTTCCTTCATAGATTCGTATGTTCATTCGTTCGTCTTATCCGTCCCCCTCTCTCCTCGGGAGCTGTCTCTGCGTTGCCTTGTCGTTCATTCTAAAAATGATCCTCGATTCTTTTTCATATGTAAATTAGATAAAACAACGATTGCTAGTACCTACCTAGCTACGCTTCCTACGTCACCCAAAAACTATTCATCAAACCAAGGATAACGCCTACAATATACACGCTTGCTCCTCTTGAATCATGCGTTCAATGTAGCTCAAGATTAATGAGAAAGTCACACCAGTGGGGAAGATATTAAATCTGCAATATTTTCCGTTGTACGGTAACACTACATCAGCGGCACATAATAGACAGTGACGATGCAGAAAATGTGAGCATAGCGCCATTTGTTTCAGTGAGCGATACGGGGGATTTATCGCACTCGTTTGTTGCGCGCGACGTGCCGGCGGCGGCTCACAGTTCGGTCCGTTTGCCCGGGTAATATCGGGCGAGGATGGACGGATATTTGATGTCGCGCTGGCCGATAAGTTTCCGGCCCGTCTGGTCACATCTGGCCGAAGAAATGTGGTCCGAACAGACGGTCACGCCTCGCTGGTAACCCCGGCATTTATCTTCACTAAACCAAAGGCGGCTGAGCCGGAGACGGAGGGCGCCGTCTGTGATCCAGCGGTTGGAGCGTCCACCCGTGCAGAGCAACTTAACTTTTTTCCCGCTGTTCTTCGGTAATCGGTATAAAGCAGCTCACGGTGTTGCTGGATGTCTTGCTCTAATTGCTATCCACCGTCCACACTACAAAGACAGATTTAACAAATTAATTATTTATTGCCCAGACTGTCAGAGCGTAATTCATTAACGCAATTTCCCGCACAAAATAGCTTGCCCACATTTCATCTAAGCTTCCTAGCATTTCTGCTCCAATATCTAGTAGACTCGGTAATCATAACACGAAACGCGAAACTCTGTTTGACCTTAGCCGCCGATCAGTTCACGGACAACATACTGATACATACAGCAGAAGCGACAACAGCAAAGCACATCGATCGCGTACATGTAGTTGATGCCTCGGCCTATCTTCGTGGGCACCACCAGGTCTGGAGAACCAACATGACAGAGTGGCTGCACGGGCCATGGATGAGTGGTATGGCCCGTCATCGGAAGGAACAGCAGGCCATGCACAGTGCACAGGACCGTCTCACTGCGTGGTAGATGCCTTTTTCTGACAAAGCTGATAATAGCTGGAAGGCTTTGTTATCAGTCGGTCGGAAATCATAACACCTCTTTCACATTGCTGATGTTATCCTAGCGTCGTTTTTAACATTGGAGATGGAAAGTATATGCGTTGAACTATTTCTTCCGATCCATAGGATGTTATGGATGTATTCTACTATACTTCGCTTATTTACACTCGGATAATTCTGTCGATCTGACTAAAGAAGACTTTGGATTAAAGAGAGATCATCGCAAGGTACGGAAGAACATCTTCGTCTTATAAGAAGACATCGCTGCAGTTTCATCCATTAACCCGCGCCCTGCTGGGGGTCCTGGATTTCCACGCCCTGCTGGGGGGGGGGGGGGGGTGTTTGAACACCCCCCCCTTCTAACTCGGCTCCTGGGCCACGTAGCGATACGCGGAAGGCGGCGTTCGAAAGAGCGTCAAAAATAATGAGGAAATCACTTCGGTCAATTTTTTGGTCAGGTCAAAGGTCAGGTCACCAGAGGTCATTGAAGGCAAAATTTTGCCGATTTCCAGGTCGAATGTCGACAATTTCCAAGAAGCCAACGCATAACTCGGGAACCAATAGAGCTACAGCGCCGCGGAAAAGCGCATTCGATAGCCCTATTAACGCCCTTTCTGAGTAATACTCTCAGATTTGACCTAACGTCAACGGTTTTGCCTGCAGGGGGCAAAAACTGCAAAAATAGCCGATTTTTTCGGAAAGCTTTTCTGCAATAACTTTTGACCCAAGCCTTATACGAGCTTACTTTTACCGGCATCGTGTTCCTCTCGTCAAGACGCATCGAATGAACTATAACTTGACCTTGAAAGGTCAACTTGAAAATTTGACCTCAGGTCAAGGTCATGACCTGACCGGAAAGGGTCATGTTGCATATCAGTCGATCCGTATCGTCGAGCTGAACACATCTAAGGCGTTTTCATCGCTCTAGCATGCTTCTATCAAAAGTTATTTGCGAAAAACTGTTAGATACCATTCGTGACCTAAGATGACCTCAGGGCATAAACAGGGGTCACGGACACCATTTTCATGTTCAGTGTGTCTAAACCACTTGTAATTCAGTGTTTGGGAGTGTTTATAATGTCTTTCGTCCAAAAGAGGCGCATTTCAATTTTCTCCCATTGACTTATAATGGGGAGGTCGCAAAATTGATCTGACCTTAGGTCATCGATATCAAAATTCTGAGATATACATTTTGTACATGCTATTGCTCTTAGCAATCGCTGAAAGTTTCAAAACGATCGGTCACTCGGTGTAGCTATGACAGACATTGAAACTTTTTATGAGGTGAGTTCACTTCAAGTGACCTGGTGACCTGACCTTGAATGACCTTGGTCTGAAATTTTTACAACATGTGTAGAATTGATGTATGATAAGGTGTACCAAAAACGGCGGCGCTCCGCGCCGCCGTTTTAGAGATATTCGCGAAAAACCACAAGCAGGGCGCGGGTTAACTGCCAGCTCGCCTCCTGGAGGCTGAAGATAGCTGGTTGCTAGCTACCGCATCACCTGCCAAAGTTTACGGTCCATTGGCCGTCAGCGGTTTGGGCTCATCCTCGGCCGGCGGCGCCACCTGTGCACCTGAGCTTCCTCCGGTCGCCACCAGGGTACCGGTGCGTGAGATCGACCGCTCTGTGCGCATTGCCGGCATGGAGGTGTACCGGTTGTGGAGGCGCACCAGACGGTGGCGGCGCGTGAAGCTGGCGTGGCGGCTGGCGCTCACCACCGGGATGTCGTAGCTGGAGAAGTAGAGCGGGAAGTCGACATCGGTCATGGTGTAGCCCTTGATGACGGGCACGGCGGCCAGCCGGCGGCGGACCACAGCCACCGGGTAGCCGTACAGACCGCCGTGGAACGTGAACTGAAACACACGGACCGACACCGTCAGTAGCTGAATAAACTGCCGTGGAACGTGAACTAAAACAAGGAGACACGGACACCGTCAGAAGCCGTACATACAGACTGAACATGTGAACTGAACTGAAACACACAGACACGGGCACCGTCAGTAGCCACCGGGTAGCCGTACAGACCGCCGTGAAACGTGCACTGAAACACACGGACACCGCCAGTAGCCTATGAACCGCCGTTGTACGTGAACTGAAACACACGGACACTGTCAATTGCCATACAGACCGCCGCGGAAGGTGATCTGGAACACAGACATGGACACCGTCAGTACAGTAGCCAGTGTCAGTAGCCATACACTACACTACAGACCGCCGTGTAACGTGAACTGAAACAAAAACACACAGACACGGATACCGTCAGTAGCCGTACAGACCGCCGTGAAACGTGAACTGAAACACACAGACACGGATACCAATTGTCAGCGGTGGACGGTGATACGACTACGAGCTCTTTCTTTGCTATCTTTACATATTTGTTTTTCAAAATTGAGAGTTGAGCTTGCTATTCTATGATTTGCAGTTTATTACTGCCTAATGAACTGTCAAATCCAACATGCCTACCGGCGATATTGAGACTGAACTTCAGGGAAATAAGCTCAACAATGAAAAGCAGTGGTTCATACTATTGCCGGAACCTTCCACATTGAGTCGACTCCGTACGCTATAATTCTTGGTATAATGCTCACAGATTCACATCCAGTCACATTTATAGCGCAATCCTGAAAGCAATAAGCATCAACGTCAGATATCGTGACGCTTTATTTGCTACATGCATGACCCGGAGGCTGAGCTCATTTGGTAAATCTCCTTTCCCGATTGGCCATGCAGTCTGGCCATTTAACAGGACAACATTGATACTGACAGAGTGAATTCGAATGGTTGGCCGGCGTTTCTGGATGGGTGGCTGTCGGCGATCCGACGCGACCGGGCCTGCCGGCAGTCGGTGCATATTTCACAGGCTTATCGTAAAGCAACGGCTCAGAAGGAGCCTGGCGACCGGCTGTCTGCTTTGCAAAGAGCTGCATGGATTGTGAAATCGGACAATCAGCTCCCATTGCCCGAGAATGTATATTTGTAGCCCAACTCTGCTGTATCTAAATTTATATTTGCCAGAATGGGTGCACTGGTGTGGCCTGCGACCCGGAACGCTGGTTGATGTCGCGCTTTTTGATGAAGTTCATGAAGTATTTGATATTTTAGTGCACATATAAATTACTATGCAAGCTATTAATTAAGTTGTTAATGCAAGGAAACTGCAGAATTTGTCAATTTCGGGTGATAGGTACGCCTTATAAGCAAGTTGTTAAAAGCAAACGGATGGAAATGAAACGTCCAGCACATAGAAATGGATAATCTTTTTTTTGTCGAGTGTTTTACGGTTTGTTGAAATTTAGACCCTGTATCTTGTTTCAGTTTCAACGTGAGACGATAATAGCACCAGCAGAACAACAGTTTAGCCTGCCCTTTGGGGCAATGCTGTCTCGTTCCGATGCGTCAGGTGGCATGTGAACAGCAAAACACACTCCCTGATATTGCGTTGTTTTTGCTACGACTGTAAACTGCGGGAAAAGATGCAATATAGTCACTATGCCGAATATCAGGTTTTATTGATTTACTTGCAGTTCATTGTTCACTGCAGTTCACTGCTTTGTTTGTTTGTTGATAATGTAGTTTACATTAACCCGCGCCCTGGTGGGGTCTGTTTATAACGTGACCTGGAAGGGGGGGAGCTATTTTTTGCCGCCCCCTCGTATCTCCGAAACTACTGGATGGATCCACAAAATTCAAACGGCGTTCGTAAGGCCTGTCAAATTTGTTGAGGGAAACCAAATTTCATTGACCTCGGGGTCACCGATGACGTCGCAGGTCAGGTCAAAGATGAAATGTTTCACCGTTCACGGGTCTTCTAGGGAATGCGCCATAACACCGAGGAAAACGTATTTTGTCGAGAATCAGCGATAGGGCGACCGTTGCCTAGAACATATGTTGCTATTAGAGGTCACTGACAATACCAGGTCAGGTCACAGGTCAGGTCACCAAGGGTCACAGGTGAGGTCACCTTTAGGTACTAAGGTTGTGCGATGCATGTTTTATGGCAAATTTTTCATTTCCAACTCAATGGTGTACTCAATGGTGTTGGTTATAAGACTATCAGGTACGGCTTAGATCACTTTCTGGTAAAGGTCAGGTCAAGGTCAGGTCAAAAAGGTCAAATTTTGAAGTTGATAGTTTTGCATAAAATGGATATTAATTCGATGCAGCTCGTCACGGGGAGTCTAATGGTGGTCTTTGTTTTGCGATACGGGGTCTAGAATTGCTAAAAATTGAGTTTGAAAATTTGACGTCATCACTTTTGAACAGTTTTTCCGCTATAACTTCGCCAAAAAAAAGAAGTATCAATCTCAAATTTGGTATGTCGATAGAAGGCGGTAAGGACTATCACACATATTCTGATTTTTGCGAAATTCAAAAGACTTTTTGGATTTTTAGGCTATTATATTCAAAAAATCTATTTATTTTATTTTTGGGGTCTAAATAAAAAAAAATTCAAAATCCGAGATGGCAGTTTTGTAGCCCTGTCAATTCTACAGCTTTTATGTCCTTATCGTTTTTATGTATTTGCAAAGCTAGGTATAGGCCTGACAGCTCTTCCCTCGAAACCCTTTTTTGGGTCGAAAACGGCAGAACATGACGTCACTCTGACGTCATTTCCGGCCAACCTGTCAAAGCCTTTGGAAAAATTTTTGGTCACAATGTGTAAAATTGATGTCCCGGGAGGGTACTGAAAGTTTGGTGACGATCGGCGCAGCGGTTCTGGAGATATATCGAAATGTCTGGAGGGGCGGGGCGGGGGGGGGGGCAAAAAATAGCCCCCCCCCCCCACCAGGGCGCGGGTTAACATGCAGCAGATAAGCCTGATCATTATAATTTATAAGGACAAGTTTTTGGTGTCAATCAAGGTACTCTGAACATAGTTTATGTGAGCATCCTTGTATTTGGTATATTGTTTCAGTAGCATGGGTGGAGAATGTTTGAAAAAGTTACCCCGGCCGGCGACCGATAGTCGCGGGAAGACGATATACTCACGTTGTTCTCAACGGTCATCATCAAACCCCTATTCTGACGCATGGAATAGGATGCTGTGTTTGCTCAAGGATGAGCGTTGTATCCGACACCGTATTATTCATAACATTTTTGGAATGATCGAAAAGGCAATTTGCTTTTAAATTATTATTTCTTTTTACTTAAACTTCCAATTTCACACCGAATCCAAACCAAACCATATGCCATTTTGAGTACCTAAATGTTGCGTTTTCAGCTTTTTATTGTGTCTCAAAATAGCTACAAAAAGACAACTCACCATAGTAGAAGCTTTACAGAGAAATTGACAGATCGAACCAAGCAAAGCACTAAAATAGGTCACTGACATCCACGGGCGTAGCCTTTTTCAATGTTGGGCGGCTCTTATAATACAAACAGGGAGTCGATCCAGGAATATCGACCGGTCCCGGTCTCGTAGCTCAGTTGCTAGAGCGTTGGATTCCGCGTGGCGAGAGCACGCGGCCCGGTTACAACAGTCCGAGTTCGAAGCATGATGGCCGCTCGGTGTTTATGAGCACCCTGACGGGTACGCTCATAAACGGGTGTGGTTGCGGTTGGTGGCAGGTCAGTTGAAGGCAATGAGGTCAAGCAGTAGTTTTGAAAAAGTGCGCCGAAGGCGCGCCAAAATTTCGAAACTGAACAGGATTTGAGAGCAATCTTGGCATTGGCGACCACACGCGGGTCTTAGGGTTGGAGATTATGGCAAGTTAAGTCAGGCACGTACCCAGGATTTCGCCCAGGAGGGGGCCACCTGCTTTCGAAGGGGCCCCCCAGGTTCCCCGGGGGCCCCCGGGAGTCATGAAGAATCTTTCGATGGTGGGGGGGGGGGGGGGGGGCATAGTGGGTCCGGTCTCTCCTGCAGACGTAGGTGAGAAAACGCCACGTGTGTGGGAAAACGCAATTCAGTTCTTTACAACCTAATGTAGCATTTGGTTGTGATTTCTCGCGTTCAACTTCATCAAAGTCAATTAAAACGGTCTCTGTAACGGTCTAAGCCTTGAGAAAATGTGGAAAATTGGAAAGTAAAAATATTTTTGCTTGAGGAGTGTGCATGAAACGCACGGCATTTTATGAGCGAGCGCCTCAATTACTGAACATCCTCCAATTCCGGATATGTAGGTACTAGGTATATAATAGTGGGGAATAAATGTCTCGTTATCGGAATTCCACTATTTGGCAACTAGCCCTATGTAAACGCGGCTATTATATGTTTCACTAGGAATCGAGCGCAATTGTACTTTTAGCCAGAAAATAAATGTTTGGGTAATTCTGGGACACTCTGTATTAATTGGAGGAATAGGACTTAGGAGGAAATGCGATTGCAAATCGACCCACAACCCTGTGTTAGCCAATGACGCCTTTGGGGGGGGCCAAGGTTGGGGGTATTCAGTTTAGCCTTTTTGTTTTTCTGTGATATCTCCGGCACCGTGAAAGATATTGGCTCCTTCAGATGAGTGCCTACTCCAGTCACTACTTATATCCAGTAGCCAGTAGCCACTCAGATGATTTGGGATCAATCAGGTGATAAGCGTAGGTACTTTCAGACGACCAGGGGCCCCCAGTCGACCAGGGGTTCCCAGGCGACCAGGTCCTCCAGATGACTAGGGGCCCCACTGCCCCAGGCGACCAGGTCCCTCCAGGCGACCAAGGGCCAATGCGATCAGGTCCCCAAAGCGATCAGGGGTCCCCAGGCGACCAGGGGGCCCCCATGCGACCAGGGGGCCCCATGCGACCAGGCCCCCGGCCACCAGGGGCCCCCAGGCGACCAGGGGCCCTCTAGGTGACCAGCGGCCCTCAGGCGATCAGGGGCCCCCAGGCGACCAGGGGATCCCAATTCCCAGGCTACCAGGGGCCCAAGGCGACCAGGGTCCCCCAGGCGACTAGGGGCGACCGGGGGCCCCAGGCAACCAGGGGCCCCCATGCGACCAGGCCCCCCGGCTACCAGGGGCCCCCTGGGCGACTAGGTACCCCCAGGCGATCAGGGGCCTCAATATCATGCAACCAGAGGCCCCCCATGCGACTAGGGCCCCCTAGATGACTAGGGGCCACAGACTATCAGGGGCCCATACGACCAGGCCCCGGGCTATCAGGGCCCCCTAGGCAACTAGGGGCCCCCAGTCGATCAGGGGTCTCATGCGACCAGAGGCCCCCCATGCGACCAGGGCCCCCTAGGCGACTAGGGGCCACAGGCTATCAGGGCCCCCATGAGACCAGGCCCCCGGCTACCAGAGGCCCCCTAGGCGACCAGGGGCCCAGGAAACTGGGGGCCCTTGGATGACTGCAGGGGCCCCTCGGGTACCCAGGGCACATAAATGAAACTTTAATATCAATTTTTCTTCCGAGTAAAAGACGTTTTATCCAGTGTTTAAAAAAAAAATATCCTGGGGCCTGAGGGGCCCCCTGAGCGCCGAAGGCGCTCAGGGGGGGGGGGGCCTTGGCCCCCGTGCCCCCCCCCCTTGGGTACGTCACTGAGTTAAGTAAATGGTAAATACCTACCTGATTTGCAATATTACGCCCATGGAAGTCAACATTCGAAGAGCGTGAGTTTTCTTTTCTCGTATGGAGACAGCTTTTAGGATTTACAAGAGTAGAAAAGTTACCCCGGCCGCGCCGGGGTAGGCTGAAAGTTACCCCGGCCACGGCCGGGGTGGCCGGGGCAGGTTCTCCACCCATGTTCAGTAGCATGTTGCATACCATCAATAATTCATATGTTTAGTTCATCAATGTATCATTTTCTTGCGGTGCATGATTCTTCGAAAGTCAGATAAATAATCTAGGTAGCCTTTTTCTACCTAAGCTGCGCCAAAGAAGTTTCATCAAACACTTTGCCATGTCCGGCAGTCGCTCTCTTCTTGTTAGTAATTAGTGTCTGTTGTGGCGCGCCCATGCCTTTTTTGCGGAGCCGTTAAATCATGAGGCTTGTCAGGAAGACTTGTATTGATCCTTGCTCGCGGTCGCCGCCACTGCTCTGCTTGGGACTATCAACACTCAACAGGCTGATATTTTATTGAGCGCTCTTAAAAAATCGCCAAAGCCACAACTATACACCTCAAAGGATATACATGCATCAACCATATTCCATACCTCCACATATCAAGAATTTGGCACATAAGAATACTCGCTGTACACTGCACAGGATAGCAGCGACAGTGGTTTTGCAGATCTCTACCGTCTCTTTTGTTGATCACAGCTCGCCTGCCAGCGTCGCCCCATTGGCAATGCCTAGAGCTCCATATAAATGCAAAGTGACATTCAAATCGAAGAGCCCTCAGCCAGCTGGATATTGACTGCAAAAGTGTTTCGGCGAACCTTTGTCAGAAATTCCACTTTGCAGCTGCGGATTTTTAGCCTGACGGCAAGTCGCGCCTAAAACCACAGTGAACGTTAAGAGGTGGCAACCTTTGCGTCATGTGTTGCTATTATCCATGACCATATGTCTTGCTATTATAAGCGTAAAGTGCATAAGAGCCGCCAGACAATGATCCTAAGTGACATGAAGCGAACCAGTCAGCCTCCGTACGTCCATTGGGTATTGGTAATCCATTAGGCGTTGGTAAACCCAAGTCCTATCACTCAGTCTCTGCCCGGTCTGCTGATTACCTTGTCTGCCCTCGCATGGTATACGTAAACAACTGCTGTCACCCACCACCAGTTCTAGCCGAGCACAGAACAAATCCATGGTCCTCATCGATCACTGCACCTGCCGGCGTCCGCTGCCGCACCGCAGGTAACAACCGCCGCGCCATTTTATGAACTATTGCACCAGTTCGTGTCACTCACTGCATCGAGTTTTGTCAATCAAGCCTCTTCAATTCATGGGTCAGCCACTGCACCAGTCCAGGTCAGGCAACGCCCTGCTGTCCGTGTCACAATGTCAACCACTGCATTAATTTCTCCATAACACCAATCACCACACTAGCCCGTGTCTGCGTGTCAACCACTGTGCCAGTCTCCGTCACCAATTCCGTCACGCCAACCGGGCTTTGCCATGGGAGCGCCGGACGCATTTGGGTGCGAGTCCCCGAGGGGCGACCGACCAATCTGGGGCCGGTCGGGAAAAGCTGGGCCATTGGCTCCGACCGAGACCGGTGCAGTCCAATCTAGCGAGTCACAGTCGGCCCGAATGGAGCCGCTCGGCATGGAAATCCAGCCGGGGGACTCGAATTTCCGTCAGTGCGCGGCGGCCGCCCGGATTTGAGACGATAGGGCAGATTGGCTCCACGCGCTCCATCTCCGTATGAGGTATCAGGACAAATCCCCGCCTTTGAGGCAGTTCTGACGGCTGCACTTGGTTTAGGGCTCTGAAGTGACGCTAAAACGTGTTTTCATTTAGTGCGTGATAGCTGAGGGAAATGAGTATGCGCCTTCATTACGGTGCGTTTAATGGGACAGCTGGTATTAACCCTCGCCGGCACAGGGGGGGGGGTTGATGCAACCCCCCCTAAGGTTTTTCGCGAATAACTCGCGTAAAAGCGGCCAATCGCGACGAAACTTTCAGTACCCTCGCATTGATTAATTTTACACCTACCCTGAAAATTTCATGACCCTGACCCCAATGACCTTTGACCTGTGACCTCTTTTCTGTGACCATGTTTGGCCGAAATCGCGGTTCGGCGCATGTCGGCTCGCATTAGCCGCGCGTTTGCAAGCTTTTCGTGGTTTCATACGTTCAAACATGTGATTTGATGTTGCTCCCATGCATTAGGGTGGGTGTCCAGGTCACCTGAAGGTCAGGTCAGGTCATTGACCTTTGGTGACCTCGGGTGACCTCGGTTCACTTTTTCGAGTTTTACATGTTTCTAGGCTAGTTTTTGGAGCTGAATTCGATTTTAGCAACCATTTGAACATTTACGAAGTAGTTTTGGTGCCTTCGTAACATGTTACGAAGCTGTCAGAGGCGGTTGACACGTATTACGAATACCCGTCACAACCCCTACTGTTTGACCTGACCTGACCTGACCCGACCTGGTCTAAATGCTTAAAGACATCATCTCTGATCAAACCTAACACGATATTCGTGATCAGCACCCCGGAAAACCACATAGCAGCCACACTTTACGACTTTCTAACAGGTCCCGATTTTCCCTGTTTTCGGGTCATTGACCTGACCTGGAAGGTTACCCGATGACCTAGGACCTTAAAATTGGGTATCATCGGCTTCCTCTCGTGACGGGCAACACGCTCGTTTTTTTCCGCGAAGCTCTAGCTCGATCAGGGGCCAAACGCGAGGGGGGGTCGTACCCCCCCCCCCTTGTGCCGTCGAAGGACTCAAAATGGCCTGTGCCGGCGAGGGTTAAAAGGATATGTAGTAAGATTTCATCCATCTTCACTAGGGGTGCATACTATTGGATGGAATCCTCCTCTGACGCGTGATTTTAAACTTGGCTCGCTTGGGCATTGGACGGTTAGCACTAGGTACTGCTCATTGAAGTTGTATTTCCAGAAACACTCGGTCAAACACACCTACATTTTTTTTTTGCAGACTTTGGTGGTCCCGTTACTTCATAGATAGGCAAGGATGCATTCGAATATAATGGGCGATTTAATTGATTCAATGAATACTTTGTGTAACCTTTTCTTTCAGTTTAGAATTTCGATCCTGACATGAAAATCGATGCATTGAAGAAGCACAAATTGTTTAATGACATACATTAACAAAGTAGAGTTAAAATAATGCTACATTTTATCTCCAGCTAGTTATTTTTTTTTTTTTGCAGGGTAAACTTAGTCACATACTTATGTGTAAGAGCAATACAGTAGCCTATGGCGATATGTGACGTATGTACCTAGTACGAGTGTATTGCGTGAAGCGATGAGGCACACGCATTCGATGCACGGTCAATATCTCCAGATATCGATTGGATTTAATTCCTGCTAATGGCGGAGACGTGGGTGCGGGTCGTCACTTCCTTGTCTGCCAAATCCTGTTCAATTTCAGCCGATCCCCGAAAGCCTTCTAATCGCACTGTTCCTAATTGACCAATTACCGACCCCTGCGGCGGTGGCAGGCGGGTGATGTCGACCATCCCTGCCACCACCACCACCAAGCCTGTGAGTGTTGGCAATCCACAGCCAACGGCGCTTTTAGCTCCATTCAGCATCATCGGCTGCTAATGGGCTGCTAGAGTGACAGCACTACTCCAAACTATCAACGGGCGTGATTGTAGCTCTAATGAATTCAGTTCCTGGAAAACCGTATATAAGTTTGCAAAGTCAAATGCCCATTTTTGCAAAAAGTTACTGCTTTTTGTCTGCGTTGTTTTCTGTCAGCCTCATATGGTCTGTTTGACTGGTTTGCCATTTCCTGTTTCTGGACCTGTCGGCCAACTGCAGACCAGTGAGGTGCCGGGGGCTGTCAGCAGGGCCCGGCGCCGCTCAGTCAACAGGCCGTCATCCGGAACAAACACACCCAGCGGCGTGCCGCCTCACCAGTCAGCGGATGGACGGCAGCGGATTGGGAGGGGGTGAGGTGGGGTCGCTCCAGTCCACAGACGGACGGGACGGGGCACGGCGAATAAAATGGATTCAGGGATTGCGACTGTGACAAAAGCGATAACAAATTATTAGTGTGCACTTCAGAGTGCTACTGGATGTCAGATGCTGTGAAGTAAAGATCATTTTTGCTATGAATTACATGGACTGAAATAAATTTAATCAACGGCATTGTTTTTGAATTCATTTATTTTTTGGCTAGATGAACCGGGCTTGGCTTCACCATTTTTACCATGAACGGGTACGACCTGGGCCGGGCTGGACTGCATTAGTTTTGTGGCCCATAGCGAACACTGACGGCGAGGAACGGGAAGTTCGGGAGGCGCTTAACCATTCGCCGAACGGCGTTCGGAAGAAACAAAGGACACGGCAGACGAAATGGGTGGACGATGGTCTACTCCTCAAGAGGAACGGAGCCCCCCCCCCCCCCTGTGAGCCGTAACAGCGCCGGAGAGCCGTAGCCCGTAATAGACCTTTTGGGCCGTAGATAACGGTCCAGACTGTGAGCCGTACGGTCCCTTCGGGCCGTAGTGGTCCGACCTGTGAGCCGTAGTGGTCCCACCTGTGAGAAGCAGCTGTAGCTGCCATACCTGTGAGCCATAGCGGCCACCTTTGAGCCGTAATATGTAGTCCCACCTGTAAGCCGTAGCTGTAGTAGCCCTACCTGTGTGCCGTAGCTGTAGCTGCCGGCACCGTCGCTGTCCAGGTTCTCCTCGGAGGTAGCCGGCGCGAGGGAGACGGGCGCTGTTCCTTCCTCCTGGTCCTCAGCGTCCTCCGCCTCCTCAGCGTCCTCATCACCGTCCCCATCGAGTTCCTCCTCCTCCGGTATCATCTGGAGGTGGGATCAGCTCAAGGAGTACCAGCCCCCGGTATCATCTGGAGGTGGGGTCATCTCAAGGAGTACGAGTACCTACCGTTCCTCGGGTATCATCTGACGGTGCAGGAATCAGCTCAAGGAGGACCGTTCCAGTGGTATCATCTTGGTGGATGCTAATTTTAGGAACACTGAATACTGGATAACAACTCAAAGAGAATTAGATGCGTTCTGAAAACATGGTATGATTTATGAGGGAAGCGAATTTATTTATAGCTTAAATAATTTGTCATAAAATTTGTAGGATGATCCAGAAACTGGAAAGCCGTAAATTTTTTTGAATGCTATTTTAAACCAATGCGAATGCGGGCAAATCCCTTGGCCATCTAAGGTTATTCAAAACATATGGAGTAGGTCATTAAAACATATGCGCTCCGACCAACGTTCGAGACGTTGGTTTATTATTCACCTCTATTTATTGGAGAGCTTTCCAATATGTATTTATGTCCCACTGACTATTGTGGCAGCGTGTATTCACCATTCACCCAGATGACGCTCAAGTGCACTTCACCCCGCCTGGCTGACATCTTTCAGTCGGTATCACTGCGCCTGCATGGCACGACAGGCCACCCCTTCATCACGAGGGCATCGACGCTGAATCTGACCCACGACCTTTCCAGGCTTGAGTTGGTACGGAAAGCCAGCGAATTTCCAGCTAACACCGGGGGCCTACTCTGTCGGTTCGAGTCATGTAAGATTGTTCACATGAGTGAACGAGAGTGTAAAATGACATGAATCACAATTTTATAGCCACTTGTAATATCATTTAAACGTATTGTGATCATCTTTTCCCTTTCTCTTCGCCTGCGGTGCCCAGCTGCCTGCTCCCTCTGCGCCCGATAATGGCACTCGCCACCGGAGCGGAGCACTCGGCGTATTTATCCGTTTTGCCGCGGCTCCTTTCAGCGACTGGAGAGTACGGCGTGTGTTTGCGGCAGCTCGGCAAATGAGCGACACTCTCAGGGGACGGGGACGCGACGGTCGGGCCAGACATATGGGCGACACCAGAGCAGTGGTCGCCGTGGCCGCCCGCGCACTGACCACTCTATTGGGCTGGGACCGCGACGCCGCGCAAAACAGACCGCGGGTCACATGCGGTCAACGGCGTCCGGGTCCCCACGGCCTGCGGGAATCAGGGAGTGGAGAACAACGCACTCAAATGCAAGGCGCTCCGCACCTTATTCTCCACGGTTCAGAATCTGGTTGTTGCAGTCAGTGGAAATGCGGCAACGATGAGAACTTTGTTGCCCATGTGATTCATTGTTGATGAATGATGGTATGTTTAATCATGTCTTATAGCTATTGCACAGCGATGCAGCGCGTGTGGCGGTACAGCCGAGCCGTTTTAGGTCTAATCGATACGAACTGGGAAGAGATATGATGCATACAGATTATATACCGTAACCGAATCAGGGAGATTGCCTTATTGTTGACCTAAGACTGACTTTCACCTTCTTAGCAGACAGTGATTGTTGAAATAACAAAGAGGAAAATGTCAATGGCTATAGGCCCGAGTCTTGATATGAATCCTGAAATGATGTGATAGGACTTAGGTCCGTGACTAGAAGTCTTGTTAGTTGTTCCTGTTATTCTAGATTTTCAATGTTTTTTTTTTTTAAATGAAAATTTAGTGTTAACGAAGCCGCCTTCGGGGCTTAAAATCCAAGTGTGCTGCTTTAAGAAGAGAAAACATTTTATATGCATTTGTAAATGCAGATATTTTATGAAAATAACACATTTATATGATGCAGGAATTGAAGAATATTAAGTTTGTGGAAATATTTTAGGTAATTGGGTATGAAGTCAATATCTCACCAACATGCTTGTCTTGTCTTGGTCAAAGGAGAGCCAGGCCCCTGCCGACTCGCTATCGTTTCGCCATGTGCCGTATTCGATTTTTTCGTCAAACTCCCGATGAGTGCTGTCGATGACAGCTCTGTGACATGTGTTTCCGCCGCTGTCGTCGCCCGGGCCCTATTCATATTGACTCCATCCAGTGGGAGTCAGTGCCGACTGTCATCCTGTCATCTGACACCGAGCGTCATACCGTCACCCAACGCCGAATTTCATGTCATCCGACGCCAGCTGTCACCATGACCGTCATTTGGCACCGGCTGTCCTCCGGCGTCGACTGTCACGTGCCGGCCCAGATTCGGCTCACGGACGGCGTCATTTGTGGCGCGTGAGCCGACAATTAGTGTCCGGCGCCGGCGGCGTTTTTATTAGCCGTTCGTTTACCGTTCACTGCCTCCGGGGCGATCCATTTTCGGAAGCCTCTGAGCCGACCGCGCTGTCAGAAAAGGGGTGAGTCGGGGACTGGTTGAGCTGGACTTTCAATGCTATCTCCGATCGAAGCTAAAGTTAAGGCGAATTAAGGCGGTTATCTGTGTTGGGACTTTCGCTGGTAGGAACTCATGTAAAGCGATGGAGCAATGGAGGATGGCCGACCAGTATGGTGCTGCGCTGATCATTGTTCAGGCAAAGCGCGATAATCGTGAATAAATATGCTAAAAAACTCTTTTAACAAATGCTATATACACCAATCTCTGTTTGGTTCGAAATCGAATCGTCATACTGTGGCTGCCTTGTTTGCCCCAGATCCCAATTCGGCTAGCCTTGTCTGGTTTACTGATGCGACAAGATGATGCTGGGCCAGGTCATCTGGTTCTATAGCTTTGTTTATCCCAGAACTTCTCCCGGTTAGCTCTGTTTTGCTCCTTCTTGTTTGGAATGCCCCTCGTGATTTGCTTTGCCCCGTCTCTCCTTTTGCTCTACTCAGAGCCCTAAAGAGTCCCTGCTGACTTCTACGCCGCACCAGACGCTCTTTCTATCAGCAGCGAGGCCAGTACTGATCTCTCAGCTATTTTAGCTGTAACATCAGTGTATTGACTGCACTGGTGAGAACACAACACTTGGGAGGTCTTTGTCTAAGCTGAAGGGACGTCTGTCCTGGCCTTTATTGCCCTGTCTGCGATTTGTATTGCACCGTTTCTGATCTGAAACGGACGCTGATTCTTTTAGAGAGTGACATTGATGAGAGGCAGCTGCACTGACCCGAGCACTTTCCGCCAGCGCTGGGTGCCTGCACAATTTTAGCCACTCAGGTGGACCACGGAGCCGACGTGGGAGGCGTTTGGATCATGTTAGCGGACTGACTTTGAGCCGGGCTCGGAGTTTTAGGCCGGGTTCTGCAGGACATTGAGGCCGTGCGGACAGAAGACCGGCCTGATGAGCGGGAGCGCTGCGGTCGCGGGTCCTTCCGAACAAGGCGGCGGTCCGCGCGTCTAAAAGCCTTCCTTTCACCTCACTTCCTCAACACAATGGCTCCGAACTGAATAGTCGTCTGGCTCTACGGGAACATTTTAGCATTTTCGCCTTGACGAAGTGTAACTGGGTCTTCTCCACAACGTTGATCGTGGGCAGCTGTCGCAGCTTTGGGTGATTTAACTTTAAATTATTCCGAGGACCTTTCTGGGAGGAAGCGTGTTGTGAACAGCTGTCGGAAAACATGCTGAAATCGTTTGGTACGGTATAAAATGGGAACGGACATGATACGTTCGCGAAATTTCGAACAAATCGTATTTTCAACTTTCCCCCGTATACTGTCAGGCTGACCACTCGAGGTGCACACACCAGTGTAAGCCGGCGCCGAGGCGCGTCTCTGATCTCTCAAGACCGACCATGGTGGCCCGGCTGGTGGCACGGTGGCCATCATTCCTCGTCCGTCCGGACCAAAGGCCGTTTGTCTCAGTCGGATCCGCGGTGACCTCACCGGACTCCGCGACCTGGGCGCCGAACATCAGCGACACCGTGTCCTGTCCTCGATGGTAAATTCCCGGCCACGTTTTGGGCCGTGTCGTGGGATTTTGTCGAGTGAGATTTTCCTCAAAGATATTTTTATCTTTGCGATTTCTTCGTCGTCGCAATGCTTGTTATCCCTGTCGTTATTCATTGCCGCTTTTCACGATTGTATCCGATCATTTATCCGTTAATGTTTTTTTTTTTTACTGCAGCACGTAAAGCAAGTGGCTTGTTGAGGGGACATAGGTAGCTGTTGTTGTGTCTCCTTCAATATGGAATGTAAATGATTGAGGGATGATCAATCCTTGTTTTGTTTAAAAGTTTAGCATAATATGTATGCACATTTCCGTATCAATTTGTACTTCATTACCCGGCGTGGACTATGTGCACTGTGCAGTTCACGTTTCTTATTCGCAGGAACCACATTTTTCGACACGGGCCACATTCAAAGATAGCAGCAATTCACATCAACCCTCGCCAGGCCAGTCCTTTGCCATCAGGCGCTCGGCCAGGTTATGAACCGATTGTGTGACAGTGACTTCCTCAGGTTACTGAGACTTTACATTTCCAAGAGTTATGTCAAAAAGATGTTCCATGATGACGATCTACGGTTCGCCGTTTGTACGCTTTAGAGAAAATTAAATTATTCCTATTCCGCGAGTTTTCAATTTTACCATGACAATGTACTGCTTTTTTACCTGCTGACCTGAACTGAAAGCACCGGAACTGATAATAAGCAAAAAAAAATCAAAAGAATGCTCCATAGGGTATGTTTTATTTATAAGCACTAGGCCCGCCACTTATATCCTATCCGCGAAAACTCTGGGGGGGGGGGGGGGGGGGCTCAATCATACTCCCTGGCCAATGGAGGCTTAATGTCAACACACATCGGAACATTTAGGAGTTTTATCCAACCTTGATATGAACGGCTGCCCTGATCGCTTAATTTTATTCAATTTCAATTAACGTTTAAAAAAGAGATTCATTCTACACTGCTTCAGATGTTTCAATGCATATTTTTAAAAAGTGTGATTGATCAAGCGACATTCTGGGTCTGCAGCTCGGTCCCCGTGCGCATAGCATGAACGATATCAGTACGATCGGACGTCTGAGAACCCCTCGTGGTTCTCAGACACATGGGGGAGCACGGCCACGAGATGGACGGCCGCTCATGAGATTAAGGGTCGCCGAGGGCTACAGAACATGCATCTGGTGAATTTAAGGCGACCGAGGTGTCAGTTTGGGGCGGCGGCGAATTCCAGCCCGGAGATAAGATGCAGAGAACGGGAAGCCAGACTGGAAGTGGATATGTAGCCTTGTGGAGTTCTGCCTAACCATATCAAACCTTTCTCAGGCCATGATAACGATGTCGTTGATGTTGAGTTGGTGAGTTAAAGGGACCCTACCACCTTCAAAAAAGTTTATGAATTGGCATGAAAGTGATGTTGCTCGGTCCAGAAAGAGCGAAAACGAATATCTACCAAATTTCACCGAAAAATATTCACCCGTTTTCAAGATATTAGACTTTTACTTTTGTTTACTTTTTGGGATCTCCCCTGTTCCTAGCGACTTTATTTGGAAGCAATAGTTTGGCAGCTGAAAGTGCGGCACTTGTTGCGCACAAAGCAGCATATACCACCGCGTGCTACAAAACGTTTTAGTCAAACATTTAAAAATCGTTAGATATCTGCGCTGACGTCACACATTCAGAGGGGTATTCCTATGCATTAGCCCCTCTGAATCAAAATGCTGCAATTTTGAAATTCAATATTTCTGATTTAAGGCATTTCTCGATGTTGTGAGTGCCGAAACCGGTAATTG
Organism: Amphibalanus amphitrite; assembly: GCF_019059575.1. Classification (NCBI taxonomy): domain Eukaryota; kingdom Metazoa; phylum Arthropoda; class Thecostraca; order Balanomorpha; family Balanidae; genus Amphibalanus; species Amphibalanus amphitrite. The sequence continues at coordinate 1,483,195 of NW_024881538.1, read as the reverse complement.
TGAGCCAGGGACCCCATTTTGGCTATCTCAACTCAAATCTAATGTTAAGGTGGGATGGTCCCTTTAAACAGACTATAGAATAAATCGGTTTTCATGCGGTCGTACCATGCGAAATCAAGGAATTGCTGAGAAGAATGGTTGATTGTTATGTTACCTGCCTCACAAATGGGTCGACCTCGACTTACAATTGTTTGACATTGTATCCGAGGTGTAATATGTTATGCTGTTAATTGGCTGATGATCGATAGCCTTTTTCACGACGACCATCTGGTACACATTTAGGGCAGAATTTGTGCATATTTGGTGCATATTTCGTCAAATTAGGTTCTTTTTAGCCGTTTTCACGACGATCTATCTGGTGAATGCACCAAATTTGACCAAATCTGCACCAAACCTCTTCTACAACAAATATCTTCATATCCTCAATTTATTTCAGTGTTTTAATCGAAAATAGGGTCTGATAATTTGAAAAATGAGGCATACAATAAGCATTTCATTTGTAAGCATGTATAAGCAAGTATAGTCGACTACAGAATGATGTTCTACTTTTCACAGGCAATTATTTGCCTGGAGTGGTAGGCTGTGCCGCATCACACGGGCTCAGTTCACAAATTATAGCTTTGTGCCAATGCTCACAATCGACACGCTTAATTGCGTGATAAACGGCACAACTTAGCGCTCCGGTCAACTGATAGCTTCTGAGGAGTGGAACATCATTCTGTACTCGACTATACATGTAGGCATGTATAAGCATCTGTGTAACCTAACCTGACAACTTTGAAAAAAACCACAATGAGCCTAATTAGACTAAAATCTGCGCCAAATGTGTACCAAATAGCCGTCGTGAAAACGACTTGTGTTTCTTAAAGGTTGTCAGTTTGGGTTTCACATATGCCTACAGACCTCTTTTTCAAATGATCAGACATCATTTACACAGTCACCATGAGCCGCTGTGGTGAGGTCCGTTGGCGGCGCGGGCAGGCCTCGGGACATGGCGGATTTCAGCGACCAAATAGAACGACCCGCACGGGCCGCCGGCTGAGCCCACCGGCTGTTAAGTGCGGCTGAATATCCGGAACTGACAGCGGCTGCCCATCTCAGCCGGGCCTAAATGATATGTAATGAACGCGCAGCTGGGTCTGGCCTGCGTCACCAGGCGTCTGTGACGCCGAGCAAGGCATATTTAAGCGGCGGATGTAACGTGATGATTCAGTGATTGCAATGGAATTAAGTGGGAAGACATATTTTGACGGCATTATTTAACACTCTGCGGATTATAGTGCAGAGAAGATGAAGTTAATTTGCGGATGGGTGAGTCACCTAAAGCATATTGCCAACCACTATGTGTGTGCCTATTGTGTAAGTATGTGATGGTATAGGCCGAACACTGAACAGCAAACACCATAAACAGCCCGCACTGAATGCGGACACGAATGGAGCTCGCTGGATTACGAATTTCATACAGCGCCCGCATGGGATGCCGCGGGCAACTGCACCTTTTTGTGATGTAGCCTGAATGCGTCTTAGACCCCGAGGTCATCTCGGCTTTTCAACACTTGGGGACCTGGTGCGGGGACAGAAGAGGCTAGAAGAGATTTGAAAAATAGTATGCAAATATTGTGTTTGGCAATGTCGTTAACTATTTTTCCCATCTCACCATGAGCAAACGATGCTGAATATCCATCTTTGCTGAGACGATGGATGGACTTGTGTGTGATCTCTGCTGATTATTGGCCAAAGTAGCCATAAACGGTGTCTCATATTAATTAGAAGACGGATGATGGCCCATAGGCCATAACTTCCATGCATTTGATACCTGTCACACTTATCATGCCGCTGCTGATAATATTAATACGAAATGTGACAATGTCCCTGAGTATGGCTTCTCACCTTGTCCAGGCTGGTTGTTGGCTCCATGGCTCTTGTGCCCTGTGTCGGCGCCTTTCCCTCGTCCTGTCCCCCTGGGCTGAGATCAGTTATACCGTCGACCAGTGTTCCCTGTGGGAGGCGACCGGGGTGGTGTCAAACTTCAGCTCTAGTCAGCAGAGATTGAACCAGAGTTGCACTGGTCACTGAATTGTTTATCCCTGCCTCTTATAGGCATAGACACAACGGGCACATAAGAAGTATGTGGATCAAATAAGTTAGCGTGAGGCCATTTGTAAACTGCTAGCTCTATAGTGTCCAGTGTCCGCTGCGCCGCTATGGTCGATGGGATCTAGTCAGAATGGAAGAGACATTAAAGACATGGAAAGGTGATTCCCGTCAACAAGGAAATGTTACTCCCGCAAAACAAGAATAATAATGCTATGCATGCGGTTTGAACAACGCACATTGAGAACCTGTAATTAGGGAAAATGAAATGAATTCGAAGATCTATCTGAATTATATCGAGGCATATGCGGCTGCCTCATCGTAGCACAGCTTTTCAGCACACAATTTTTGGGTCAGTTTTGACTTTTGAGCCTGGAGTCCGGAGTTCGATCAATCCCCACCTCTATTTCTGAGTCCAGAGTCGGCGAGTCCTCGACCACCACTAGGTGGGCAGATGTTCCGCTCCCATTCTCCGTGGAACTGCTTCGCCTAGCAAGTTTCAGGCTCTTCTTTCCTATTCTTCTCCATATGCCTCTGAAAAGCAATTAGGCTGTCATTATAAGAGCCGCACTGAGATCTAAAACACGTCTGCGGCAGATATTAGCCATTATTTTCTAGTTGTTTTCCTTTCCCACTTCAAAAGGAGCCGTCAGCACTTCAGCTGATGAAAGCCCGGGAAATGGAGGTCGGTACCGGTGACGGTAGGAAAAGTCTGATTTTCTGCATTGAAAACGTTCTTTCGTTTAGTTACACTTAGAGGAATAATAGCGAGTGAAATGGTGAACTTCGATGAAAACAGTGAAACCAAGTATATCAACTGCTTTACATGATTTGGTCAATAGCCTTTCCCTCGTAACAGACACATCATATCTATCGTGGTCAACATACTTACTTCATGTGAAAAGACGTTGACAGCTGCACCGTCCAGTGCTTTCCACTTGATGACCAGAGTCTGAAACATGATAGACATGAATCAGTGTCTTGTCTTCATCAACTAGATATCTTGTTTACCTCGCTGATGAAGCGTCTACACTCCACTTTGCATAATAGCATGCTAAATAATGCGATAGATGCGGACCTCTTCAAAACACTGTGCTGCGTTGGCATAGGGGAACGCGAAGGTGAATACCATGCCAGACAAGAAGAGGAGTGTGTAATACTGGCAACTATGTTAGTTTGTCGAAAATGTATAACAGTAAATGAAAGTGCAACTGGACAATCCAATTGCAAAGCACGCCAGATATTTTAGTAGCTAATTTTTCTTGAAATTATTCTGAATAGCTGAAGCCAGATGTAAGCGGTAACTTTGTGTAATGGAGGTGCATTTATGACGAACGAAAAAAAGCAATTCAGACACGAAAAATACGATACCAGTATAACGCCTTTTGGGGCGACTAACGGAGCGAGCGAGAGGGTGAGCCTTGCACATACGAAATTTCGAGGGGGTACCTCCAGCTGACCTGTGCACGGCACCCTACTAACCGGTCTCTAGCGATGTGCCAAATTTGAGCACAATCGGCCCAGCCGTTCTCGAGATCTGGAAGCGGCACCCTGCACGTGCGCACGTGCAAAATGGGTCCCAACTGACTTCTGCACGGCACCCTACTAACCGGTCCCTAACCATGTACCAAATTTGAGCGCCATCGGTCCAGCCGTTCTCGAGATCTGGAAACGACCCCTGCACGTGCGCACGTGCAGCAGCACCCCAACTCTGGCACATGGATATGCATTGTCTAGTGGGTGCCTACCTGCACGCCAACTTTCAGCGCAATCGGCCAAGTAGTTACCGAGATATTGCAACAATTACAAAAGTGACACCTCTTCGTTTTGCACGTGGCACGTGCATAAGGGGTCACCCACATGCATCGGGAATAGTCCAATACTTGGTAGAAGGAATGATGCTACCCTACAAAAATTACCGCGTGTAAATCGGTCCAGTGGTTGCTGAGATATAAGCCTCGCAAAAGCGATTGCGAGAACAACAGCGATTGATAAGAATATACAGCATATATCTCGAAAATTCGATATAGATGAGCTAAGGTGAGGTCAATGTTTCGTCCTTTTTTTATAAATCGATGGGAGATAATTAAACCTCGCTTCTGCTGGACAAAAGTCACACTAGGTTTTCTCAAACATCATGTAACAGGTCTAAACATTACGCATCGAATCGGAAAATTGCACCCCTGAACCCTTTTTATGCTGAAGAGGTCAACTCAGCTCATGAAAAGGCTGCAGCTGCTTTTTGACAATGACTTTCGATAAATACATGCTAGAGCGATGAACACACCTTGGATGCGTTCAGCTCAAGATAAGGATCAACTGATATGCAATCTGGCCTTGGTTAGATTATGACCTTGACTTTGAGTCAGATTATCAAAGACTTTTTATGTAGAGGTCAAATCCTTGCTCCATGCGACGCATGTCGATGGGAGGATCACGATTCCGGTTAAAACAAATTCAATGCAAGGTCAGTCTGAAAATTTATCTTTGAAAAACTTTTGTTGCAAAAACGTCAACTTTAAAGTCATTGTAATTTAAGAGGCTAAGCAGTTTATGAAGTCAAATCTGAAAGAACAGAAATCACGCAAAAAAAACTACCGAATGATTTTTTTCGCGGCGCTTTAGCTCTGTTTGTTTCCCAATTATGTGCCGATTTGTCAAAAAGTGTTCAAGTAGGCAAAAATTGATCTTTGAGGACCTCTAGTGACCTGACCTTTGACCGGACCTTAAAATTGAAGTAAATACTTTCTATTTCATTTTCAATGCTCTTTCGAACGCCACTTACCGTGTGTCGCTACTCGGTCCAAATGCCGAGTTAGACGGGGGGGGGGGGGCACTGTTCAAGCACCCTTCTCGTGCCAGCGTGATTGGCGCCGAGCATCGCCCCAGCGCGCGTTCAAGTGTCATTAACTAGGTACTTAGCTCTTGCCAAGTTGATGTGATCACCAGCACAGTGTGGACGAATGGATGACGAATGGTTACGATATGCTATGTTAAGAATGCTCAGTGCTCGTCTGCTCAGCGTTGTGGAAATTCTCACGATACTTGAAGTACAGTTGACGTCGTCAGCCCTGACTTTATCTTTTGGCGTGAAGCTTCGCCGCGTTGAAACTGACGATATGCTAAACTATCATTCACCAAGAAGAATGCCGGCTCGAAATTGGACGCCGTAGGACGCTCGTAACTGATGTCCAATCTTTTGTGCGTCCGAAGATTGATGAGCTTCCAGTGTGTATGCTCATGCATACTTCCTTCCGACCTATTAGCCTCTGTATAAGCAATGCACACACATTACGCCAGCTAAACAGTGCTCATAGACCCATGCTGGAAGATCAATACAGCGAGTGCTCTCTCGATATTTGTTCTCGTGTCAGGATCATCGAACCATCAACGAAAAGGTCTGAGAACACCGTCGCCCGTTACGTCCAGGACTCGACGCCAACCAGCATATTGCACGGTGATCGCAAGCACTGGCATATTCAGAGTCGGACGCCCGATCCGACCAGGCCTAGCAGCTAATCTGGCCATATTTTCTCGACAAAGGTCTGACGTCGCTGCAACCCACGCTGTGCTTCTACCTTAGCAACAAGAGGAACCCGATGTTCCGTCGTATGCCTTGTCCAAACTGGTATTCAACAGCATACCTACTTTTTGGCTCTTTACAGGTATGGGTGGTTAAAAGTCGTATTTTCAGGCCTCGCTGTAGTAATTTCCCCGCTAACAGTCTCAGGTGGCTTACTTATGTAAATGGAAAGCGTTGAAGATGGAATAAAGTTGCTGATTCTGAGAAACTCATTCTAGCTCAGCCTTTTTGCAAGTAGCGATGAATGAGGTGAATTCTATTTATCTCTGACGTATTATTACACACTCACTATTCAGAATTTATGCTTTGACAGTGGTTTCCGAGATAAGAACATTATTTTATCTCCTGTGTAAGATCTAGGTGGTCTTTGATAGCGATATTTACTAGCTGAAATCGGACTTTAGTCGGCTTGCAGTGACATTTTTATTTATCTATACATGTTGCAGGTACTTTAGAAAATCAGTCATTTTACAAAAAGACGGCTGTTTGAAAAATGACTGAACGCAACCAGGCTTTTTTTCAAAATGGCTAGCCATTTTACAAAATGACTAGGCATTTTGCAAAACGCCTGACCAGCATGGAACGTAGATCCCACTACAGATACTATGGCCAACAGTTTTTGGACGTCTTCCTATACCCTATAAGTACGTGTTCAGCCTGTAGCTGATCGATTTGAAGCTCTGTGATGACGACAATGCTGAGTAACGACCAGGTTGAGTTGCAGACTCGGCTGTAGCATAAAGCATTGTTAGTTAACGCTGTAAAAACTCCCAAGTACATCAACGCCGTTGGCATGTTCTGCCTGAAACTAGACCTAACAAAACCAGCCGGAGACCGGCCCTAGTCAATAGGCAGGCCCGGTTGATGTACAATTACATGTAAACGAATGAGTGTAGTCTTTGTTTGATTGTGTCTTTGTTTGACAGCTTTGAGTACCTACTTGCATGGTCCCAGTTAAAAATATCAAGCTCCACATCGGGAGAATCATTAGGTCGTTTGGCGAAGGACGAGAGCGTTGGTTTCAGAAGACACTAACGCCTAAGTGTGTGGGATCGAATCCTCGCGACCTCTAATGGTTTTACAGATACAGGCCGGCATAGGGCCAGTCGTTTGTTGACGCTTCAGATCGATCATTTTAAATCCAGCAGCGTCGCTGACGTGGGGGTTGGAAATGTCGCGGGCCTGCACTTCTCAAAATAGAGAGAGGTAGGTATGGACTTCCCACTGCTGGACTCCTCTGGTCATAATGCTGGACTCCTCGGTCCACCTACACGCTACCAAAACGTATATAATTAGGTACCTACTCGTATCTACAACACGCTGCTCAGTCATTTTGTAAAATGGCTAGGTATTTTGTAAAATGCCTAGCCATTTTGCAAAATGACTGGAGAGTCAGTCATTTTGTAAAATGCCTAGGCTTTTTGCAAAAAGCCTGGAAAATCAGGCATTTTGCAAAATGCCTAGGCATTTTACAAAATGACTGATTTTCTAAAGTGCCTTCAACATACATACAACAACATCCACAAGCATCGTGGCTTTTCAGTTGAGGTGATAATGAGGTGATGAGTAAAATACTATGGCAAGGATACGGATAGGATACGGGACGTTGTGATAGGATTGTGCAGGACTGCGAGTGCAGCTGCTGCCCAGTTGGCACTGCGCACATCTGCAGCCTGGCAAGAAGGATAAGTATGAGGATATCACCGGGGCCCTAAGAAATGAAAACTTGACGAAAGAAAGCTGATGAGTGCATGACTTCATGGATCGTGGTTGTAGTCGAGTTTCGTAGAAGTTCACCGATTTGTAAATCTTGCTTCCGTTCAAAAGTTCTCTCATTTCTTGATAGCGGCTTGGACACTGGTCTTGACCACATGTCGCTATTTATTTATTTATCATGGCAGGATAAATCACCAAACGTGTCTTGATAGTTGATACTGCATTATGCATCATCATATCTGTTGACACACCAGGGCCCTGTTCATGAACCCCGGCGGCCGCTGCGGTCGCTGCGGCCAGCCGGGTTGTTACGTCACAAAAAGGGGCGGGGCTCATGTAGTATGACGAATGTATGACGTCACCTTGCTGCGGCCGCTGCGATCTCTGCGGCCACAATCCAGCGACCGCCGAGCCGCAAGAAAGTAATTGCACTGAACTTGGCGCACTGAAGTCAAAGTGTAGGCTGTGTTGCCATGGAGACGATGTTGTAAACAAATTCATTCCGTCCGGTGTTGCATGCCATGATACTTGAAAATTAGATTAATGCTTTAATATGAGATTTAATTTTAGACTTAAGTTATTTGTGCTACGATTTCATGAAAAAAATACCAAATCATTTATGTGACCCACTTACAAAAATACAGAAACACCAGACGGCCTTGAGAAACGCCCTTTTCATCACAGGAATGGAATACACAGATAAAAGAAGCGCGTGGAAACTATTGATTAGTAATCGTCTCAAGCGCGCAATTATCGGAAGTTATTTCGGCAGCAGACGTGTTCATGGAACGCTGATTGCGGTCGAGTGGGTGATGACGTTTCAAAAATGGGCGGAGCTTAGAGCCTGCGGCCGGCCGCAGCGGCCGCAGGGTTCATGAACAGGGCCCAGATACGCTTTTTGCCCGTTAAAATGCACTTTCTAAGCTGGTTCGGTTCATTCGTTTTCCAGTCAAAGTGTCAAAAACAATCACGTGACTTGGAGGCTCGAGACTTGAAAAATCGAACAATAAATTGTGATGTTCTTGCCGGGCAAAATTGAAATTGTTCCATCTGAATGCCAACAAAATGCAAAATGAAATGCAAGATACCATCAAATTTGAAATATATCACTGAAAGCTTTAAGGTGCATCAGAAGCACCATTTTCTTCTCAGTCTTGTAATATATAATAGATCCATCAAAAAGCTTACAATGCGCTTTAATTTTGCAATGATTCAGAGCAACGTAAAACACGTCTGCCTCGTTCAAATTTGCTTTGACGATCAAGGACAAAGATCGAATGAAACTTTTCACCTATATATCTTACTAAAGATAAAAGTTATAGAGAAATAACTTTGTTGTTGTTTCATTAGACAAACACTATTCGTTAGAATTGTGTTTTTCTATTGAAAAACAACCGGGGCGGTCGTTCTCCGGGCTATGTTTCAGGGTGTCGGGCTATGTCTCCGGGCTCCGGGCAGGGTGTCGTGACACTATTGATGAAATACTAGGACTTACTCCACAAGGAGATCGAATGGGTCGGAGCGCTTTCAATATGTATTATACATATCGTCGTCAGCGAATCAATAACGGGTCGAATCGAGTCGGGTATCGAAGAGAAGAAGGTATCCTCTTCGATACCCGACTCGATTCGACCCGTTATTGATTCGCTGACGACGATATGTATAATACATATTGAAAGCGCTCCGACCCATTCGATCTCCTTGTGGAGTAAGTCCTAGTATTTCATCAATTTAATTCCATCTCCACATCATGTCATTACGTCGTGACACTATGTTATCATTCCAGATGCATAACATATATTCTGGTCGCCCGCAGCAGCATTAGCGGCAATGGTGTGTGCGTGTGTAGTGTCGACGGCTGTAGTTTGCCCCCGGCCCCCCGGGGTATATCACGGGCAAGCTGATAATACTATGGGTATTTCTAGACCCAACTGTCCTGATACAGACTTCCTCAGTGACTGGCCTGGCCTAACATAGACCTGAGAAACAGCAGGCATGCGCGAATATTGGAACCATTACGCCTGACGTATGTACCTACACCTTGTCGTGACAGTTATATTGCACATCTGCACATAAACTACTGAAATTTAGAAACGCTGTGAGACCACGGGGGCAGGTGCGTGTAGTGCGGGCGGCTGTAAATTTCTTGTACAATTAATCCAGGGCTTTGTGGTACCGAGTGCATTCCAGCAGTACCTCCCAGCGACGTAGGCAGGTACAGCAGGCTGCCGATTTCCTTTTTTCCTCTTCCAATTAGCATCACAAAGAAGGACGATGCGTTGGAAAACCGTCAGTGTGGGCTGTTTGCTGGCAAGTATAAGACACTCCCTGTGATCATCGGTTTCGTTCTTATGCGCCGCAAGTTAGGCTCCACGCCCGGAATAATTGGTGCGGCTCCGTCCGACACGTGCTTGGTTTTAGCAAAGAAGTACGCGCCGGAAAGACAGAAGTAGAGAGAAAAAGGGAGAGAGAGAGAGAGAGAGAGAGAGAGAGAGAGAGAGAGAGAGAGAGAGAGAGAGAGAGAGAGAGAAAGAAAGAGAGAAAGAAAGAGAGAAAGAAAGAGAGAGAAAGAGAGAGAAAGAGAGAGAAAGAGAGAGAAAGAGAGAGAAAGAGAGAGAAAGAGAGAAAGAGAGAGAAAGAGAGAGAGAGAGAGAGAGAGAGAGAGAGAGAGAGAGAGAGAGAGAGAGAGAGAGAGAGAGAGAGAGAGAGAGAGAGAGAGAGAGAGAGAGAGAGAGGAGAAAAATTTGCTTTGCTACGCTTGCATTTTTTATCAGAAAGATTTACCAGCTAGGACTATCCTCTGCGCGTGCTTACAGTGAACAATGGATGAAGTCCAGGCTGGTTATACGCAGCCATAGCTTTTGTGTGATTCCTGCCTTTTCTGCTTTCAGTATCTGTAAATCTTACTATATGCTTTGTCTGCTGTCTTTTGTATTCACCGTCATCCATCAAATCGAATCCTTTTACGATAATTTTCTTTGTGCGCCATGTGCGGTGTCTACTGCTCCGATAGATCCCAGTTATCCCCTGACCATGGTCACTGATGTATTCTGTTTGATAGCCTGCTGAGCAACCTGCTTGCTCGTGGGACTCCCCACGTCTTAAAGGCAGCGGGATCTGTGCGTATGAAGATCCTGTCTTCTCATGGATAAAGCGGTATGGTTGTTGTTCCAATTTAAGACATTTTGATATTTCGATTGTCGGAGATGCGCCTAACGATTGATGAGTGGTGGTTGCCGATGGCTGAGAGCGTCCCCGGCTCTCTGGCTGGCGATGAGCCGCATGCTGGACACGTACAGCCATGAGCATTGAGTATTGAGCACGACTGCCGCATCCCAGCGCTACCGCTAAGTTCGAGGCAGTTCGTGAGGCTTCTGAGAGGGCAAAAAGACCAACCGTAAGCAGTGAATGTAGGCAGAATGATGCAATGCTCTTAACCCGGCCGGGCCCGGGGGGTAATCCCAACCACCGCAGCCCGGGGGGGGGGCGTTTTTCGCCCCCCCCCCCTGTCTAACTCCGTAAATAAGGGAGCTACGGAAACAAAAGCGATACCAAACGAAAGTTCCTTACGAGACGATTCTAATGCACCTAAAATTTTTGACCTTAGGTCAATTTTCAAGGTCAGAGGTCAAGGTCAAAGGCCAAAACCGGCACATGTGTAGTGATCTCAAAGTAAGCCTTCTAGAGGACGGCAGGCTGCATCAAACCGGCAAAATTGGGTGTCAAACGAAAGAAGAGAATCTGAGGATTCTGAAAATGTGCTCCAAATCAAAGGTCAAGGTCAAGGTCACGCTCAAAATTGACCTCAAACTTGGCACTTTTTCGCACATCTTGCGTGCTAACTTCCAAGATGTTTTGAAATGTTTTGAGTCTTATCAGTTCCCTATTTGTGGTTCATCTTACGATACAAGGCTGCTCAAAGGTCAAGGTCACAGAAGAGTATCCCTGCTAGAGGCTATTTCACTGATTCAAGTTAGTAATAACAAATAAGACAATATTGCCATCCGGAAGCTCTAAATGAAGGCTTAGAGAAAAATAGATGCCAGATTTGTGATCAGCGGGTACAAATCCATCATAAATGACCTTTCATGTGTCAAGGTCAACCAGAGGTCATTCGAGGTCACATGAGGTCAACATGAAACTTGACCTTTTCCGAACAAAATATATATCATTCGACGCGGCTTGACAAGGCGAATGCGATGGTACCACTGCCGTAGCTCTAGGACCATTTTTGTCGAAGTTATTTGCGAAAAACTAAAACCACATTTCGGGGTCGTTGACCTGACCTCTGACCTCAGGTCACCAAAACTATTTTTCTATTTTTCTCTAGGTCAAACGCTACAAAGCCATGCTCGTAATTTGTCTTTATCTCTAAAACTCTATTTTTAGCAGCTATTTGAAGTTTGCGTCTGTGACGCCGAAGTTTGCCGTGCAGGGGTCTAGAAAAATGGACCTTGTGACGTCATCAAGGGGGCTAGGTCCAAATTTTTTACTTCGGAAGATGTCTAATTGATGGGAGAAAAGGTACTGAAAGTTTCGCCTTCCTATCCCTAAGCGTTGGGGAGTTATCGCAAATATTCGCCAGGGGGGGCGAAAAACGCCCCCCGGGCCCGCGAGGGTTAAATTTTAATGCCATTTGAAAATGTTGAGTACTTAACCATTGCTTGTTGGTCTCAACCAAACAGCAAGATGCCAAACTTTGCAAGATGAGTTTTTAAGTGAGCTCATCTAACGTGACCCTAGTTACTTGAGCGTGGTATGAAGAATGTAGTCAAAAGTTCGGTACTTAATGCAGTTACGTTATCGTTATCAGGGGAACTTAACCTCCGCCTCCCCTCCGTGTGCGAATCAACACTAGGACAACACTGAACGACGACGTCGTTGGACAACACTGTCGAATAACAGAAGGACAACATATTTGAAAAACGCTGATAGACAACACTGGCAGAAAATACTGGTACGACACCGACGGGCAATCCGGATAGACGACACTGACGGCAAATACTGAGCGACGACACTACGGACAGCACTAGTGATCGTACTAAAGACGACACTGGCGGACGGCACTGACGATGTCTAGCATCACTGACCTGGCCTGGAGTATGACCGAATTGATGCTGCTTCTGAGAGGACTCTGCCGTTCTCCAGTATCGGCCAGGAATAGCGGCAGACCTCCACCGGATACCTCCGGGCAGCAGCAGGCCGAACACTGCTGACCTGAAGTTCACTTCACTGCTGGGAGGCGTCTGAGTCTGTCTGCCACGTAGGTCAGGAGCCTTGGCTTGACCCGTGACCTTGAACTAAAAGAGCTTCGTGATGCGATTTAGGACATGAAACCTATCCTGAAACCTGTGACCAGTAACCTGTTTGTTCCTTAGCCTGCGACTTGTGACCTGTGACCCGTGACCTGCGACCTGTGACCTGTGACCGGTCCCTCGCCCCTGCCGCCGGAGCGCCGCCCGTGCCCGCGCCGGCCGGCCGACTGAGCCCGCCGGGTGAGCCGGCGCCCGGCGCCCGTTGCCAGCCGCCGCGGCCCGCGCGTCGATGGCCCACTGCGAGGGGAGGCGCGGCCGGCGCGCGCCAAATTGATTTCGGCACAAATCACAGCCGGAAAAGCCCGCCAAAGAAACCTGGAAGAAGGACATCTAAAGACGTGCTCGGAAACGTAATGTGGGACAAAACCCACACTGACAGGCACAAACAAGAGGCTCTAAACGGTCTAGCACGATTTGTTTTCATCTGCACTGAAAACAATTTAACCCAAGGCCGGCGAGTAAACCGGTGTTTCGCGGGTACCCCTATCCGCAACCATTTTTAACCACCCTCCCAGGAGTCAATTTAGGGCATTACACTTCGCAATTCACCCTGGAAAGTAGTAACCCTCCACGACTATTCGCGCACCAGTGGCTTGCGACCCCTCCATCGAAAGGATTCATTGACGCCTACCTGGCAGACGCACCCCACAAACCCCCAAGAGAGGGATTACCCTCCACGCCTACCCTTTGCCGACCAAGCCACGAGGGCCCAAAAAACTCCCACGCTTGTCCATTTTTTAGAGAAGATATCTACAGGGTGTTTCACAATAAACGTTACTTTTGATAAGCTTTTAAAATGACCTAAACTATTCGCCTGCCCATAAATTCTATATTCATTTTGTTGCAAATTCTTTCGGGTTTTTTATCCTTACAAAAACTATGACGGATCATCAACTGCATTCTTTATTTACGTGCAATGTCCACACCATCAAAACGGGTCAATTCGCTGTTAAGCTTCAGGGTCCTTCACAATGAATGTTGCTTTTCAAACGACGATGTTGCAGTAACGTATTAAATATGACTCATGAGCATTACCACATGAGACAGCAGAACAATAGGACGTATGAACATATAACTTTCAGTTCAGCACCCTTCACGGGTCCTCCACTATGCCACCCTTCCGTCTGACTTTTTCAACCAGATTTTCTGGGATCGCCGTCCGGCCAGGAGGCGAGGCTGGTCTCGTGTTTCCAGTCTTCTGGAACCTTTCTACCACCCGTTTGAAAAACATTTTTGACGGAATATCCTTCCTCCTTTTAAAATGGCTACCGAAACTCCGTCGCACTTGCGGCCAGACTCCGCAAAGCGCCGTAATGCATGACCATTGACCATCCATACCGCCTCATCATCTGTACACGGCGAATTGACCCGTTTTGACGGTGTTGGCATTGCACGTCCATTGGCATTGCACCGTTGACGGTTTGTAAAAAATATAAGGACTAAAAACCGCAACAAATTTGCAGCAAAATGCATATAAAATTTATGCGCTTACGAACAAGTAAGACCTTCATTTAAGCTATTCAAAAGTAACATTTATTGTGAAACACCCTGTATGAAATTACAATCTCACACCCAGAAAACATCGGCGAGAAAGATTCACTTCGGTGAGAAAGACCAAATCGAATTCCCATAGGAAATTCGACATGACCCTATCACCACCAGCCATGTGGACCGCCCGATTACATGAAGATATGTCGACATTTCATTTTCATTTCATTTGTTTTAGGGCATTTCGGTCAAAATGACCATTGCATGCCCATTTGTGAGGATCAATATACTATTTTACGTCATGTAGTTTTCGTCTCAGTTGCCAAGCTAAAGTTTATCGAAGATTCTAATTTCACGGAGATAAGAGAAGAGGAGTTCGATCAATTCTTCTGAATCACCGAGGACGGAACCCAGGGTGAAAGTCATATTCTTCCGGTTGCAGTATTCAATCATCCGCCTTCTTTCATTGTCAAATTTTCTACATTCGATGATGATATGCATGACAGTTTGTGCACAGTTGCATATTGTACACCAAGGACGAGCATCTTTAGTGTAAATATAACAATGTGTGTACCTTGTATGGCCCAATCTCATTCTAGCTAGTACCTTTTCTTCATGTCTATTGTTCCGCTTAGCTGTGTGCCATATTTCGATTTTTTGTTTTATTTGCTTGAGTTGTGTGTATTGTGTTGCTTGTGTCCACTGTTCTTGCCATGCTTTGAGCACTGCCTGTCTAATAGCTGCTTGTATTGATTGATAATCAGTGGGAATGTGTGTGATAGCTGAAAAGGCCAATGCTTTCTTTGCGTATTCGTCTGCTTTTGTGTTTCCATGGATACCACTGTGACCTGGAATCCAAAGAAAGTTAACGCATTTTCCATTATTTGACAATGTGTGCAGTTTGTTATAGATGAGTATGAGAATATGAGATGACGGAATGTTCACTTGTAAGGACTGAGCTACTGATTTCGAATCTGTGCAAATCATCGTCTTTATCCAAGGTCTTTCGTCAACTAAATAAACTGCTTTTAAAACTGCATGAAGCTCCGCTATGAAAGTTGTTGTGCCATCTGGAAGACGAGTTTGTATGGAAAAGTTGTTTTCGGGGTCATATACAGCATTGGAAACATGATCACCAGATTTTGAGCCGTCGGTAAAGAGGAAATGGAAATTCGAGTGTTCGCGCCGCAACAGGTTAAATTTATGTTGTATCTCGTTGTCTGTAACAGTGACTTTTGGACAATCAAGAAGAAACGAGACCTTCCAAGACCTGTCTACCCACGGAGGGGTGGAAAGCAGCGGTAGTTGAGGAATGCTTGGCCGAGTGAAGTTTATTTCGGAGCAGAACTTCTTTATTCTGGATGCTATTGTGAGGCCGGATCTTCGTTCCGCTGGACCAAGGTAATTGTGGTGTATTGACGGTAATGTCTTAAGTGCATTAAAAGCATTGTGGTTTGGGTGTGACATGATTTTACTTGAATATCGCAATGTTTGTTCGATGCGTCTGAACCGCAACGGTGATATGACTGCTTCAACTTGTAGCGATGAAATAGGAGAGGTTTTCATAGCACCAATTGCGATTCGAATAAATGCATTCTGTATGATATCTAGTTTTTTCATTGCACCTTCACATCCTCCTGCATATACCGTGCAACCATATTCTATGATTGGTAGTACTAAGGATTTATACAATTGCAGAAGTGTTCGGCGATCAGCCCCGAAATCGGCGCCAGCTACGCATCGGAATAAATTCATTCTTCTATTGCATTTTGTTTTCACATATGTTACGTGTTTCATCATTGATAGCCTATTATCAAGAACTATTCCAAGGTATTTGAATGAATTTACCCGCGGTATTACATGTCCGGATAAACGCAAAGTACATTCTTCTAACATTCGATTGTTTTTTGTAAATACCATTACAGCAGATTTTGTAGGAGAAAAATGCAGCCATTTTTTAAAGAACAGTCATCTAGACTGTTCAACGCATCTTGCAGACGTGGAACAGAATGTGCTGGATCCCTGTCTGTGCACCATATCGCACAATCATCTGCAAACAATGAGTGTTGGATGTCTGGAGATATTTGGTCAAAAATGTCATTGATCATAACGTTGAAAAGTAAAGGAGATAAGCAGCTGCCTTGTGGTAGGCCATTTTCGAACGAAAAAGTGTTGGACAAAATTGACCGAAAGCGTACTTGAAATCTGCGGTCACCAGTCAAAAAGCCCACCAAATATTGCGCAAGGTGTCCACGTATGCCGATTTTGTGGAGTTTGCAAAGCAAGGTGGGTCGGTGCACCATGTCATATGCGCGGGTAATATCCAGGAAGACAGCAGAGGTATGTTTTTTAAATTTAAATCCCTTTCGTATATCTGTTTCTAACCGAATGATGTGATCTAGGGTACTGTGATATTTTCTGAATCCACTTTGATATTTGGAGAGAAGTTGATTGTTTTCCAAAAACCATTCCAAGCGTTTTTTAACCATCCGTTCAAATATCTTGCCAAAGCAACTTGTGAGAGAAATGGGACGATAATTTGCCGGGTCTTGTCGATTTTTTCCTGGTTTTGGCAAAGCGATGATGATAGCCTCCTTCCATGCTTCAGGAAAAACTTGCTTTACCCATAATTCGTTGAATGTGCATAAAATAAACTGCAGAGTGCTGCTCGGAAGATGTCGGAAAAACTGATAATGCAATTGATCGGGTCCAACTGATGTATTCCCGGTCGAGTCAATTGCATTTTGGAGTTCTGACATCGTAAACAAAGTGTTATATTCTTCATTGTTTTCTGATCTAAATCCATTTGCTGGCAGACGAGAATGTTGCTGAGCATATTCAATAAATCCAGCCCGATAATGCCGTGAAGCACTACATCGAGCTAATGTGTGGGCAATCGTATCAACTACTTCTTGCGGTTGCGTAATATTTGTATTGTTAACGTGTAAGACTGGAAGGGAATGAAAACTTCTTTTGCCTGATAATGAACGAACTAAATTCCACACCTTACTTAATGGAGTTTGATAATTGAGCTGAGCGAGGAAGGACCTCCAAGAAGCTTTCTTTGCCTCTCTGATTATTTTCCTACACCTAGCTCTTTCTTGGTTGCGAAGGAGAAGAGTGGTATTGTTTCTATGTCGTAAGTATAAACGAAAAGCTCGTTTGCGTTTTGCTATAGCCTGAGCCACATTTTGGGACCACCATGGGACTCGTTTGTGTTTTGTTGAATACGTTGTCTTTGGGATGGCTTCTTCAGCTGCTGTCAAAATGGTGTCAGTAAGGAAATTGATTCCTTGTTCTGGAGATTGAAATTGGTCGTTATCAATGTTACAAAAAGCTTCAAACTTAACCCAGTCTGCTTTTTTTAGGTTCCAGCGAGGAACAAAAGCAGATGTTGCATCGGCCTCCGAATGGAAGGTCGTCTGCAGTTTAATCGGATAGTGGTCACTATGATGAATGTCACCATCCACCTGCCAATCAAAGAAAGTTGCTATTTGTGGAGAGCATATAGAGAGATCAATGGCCGATTCACTATTGTGTGCGAGAGAAAAGTGAGTATTATCTCCCTTATTTAGAAGAACAAGCTGATGTAAATCCAGAAACCGCTCAACTACTTCGCCGCGCTCATCGGAGACTCGAATGTTCCGACCCCACATTGGATTGTGGGCGTTGAAGTCGCCAAGTAAGAGAAATGGATGCTGAAACTGTGCTATGATTTGGTTAAGATGCCTTTCTAGTGTATGATTATCTGTGTTCGGAGGAATATAAATAGAACAAATATCTATATTGCGACCGTTCAAACGAACTGTACAAGCGACTGCTTGTAACTGTGTATTGAGGGGTATTTGCTGATGAACGAAATCATTATTGATGTAGAGTGCAGTACCGCCATGGCGTCTCTCGCCATCTGTCTCGTCATAGCGGTATAGAGAGTAGTTGAATAAAGAAAAGTTGTAGGGGTCTGTTGGAAGAAGCCAAGTTTCTTGCAAAGCAATAACGATGGGTGCTAGAAGTAAAAAGAACATTTTGCTTTCGGCCCAGTTCGAAACTAGGCCTCGGCAGTTCCACTGGAGTAGGCTGTTTATTGTTGTTCTAAGAGTGAGTATCTGTTTGTAGCAGCACGACGGGGCGAAGCCCAACTTGACGCACGGTTGTGGCCCATTGACACTCTGATAGGAGGACGTGACGTGCGAGCGCTTGACGACTGACTATCCTTTGATGGAGGCTGGGGTCGGGAATCTTTCGACCGCTGGACCCTCTTCCAGTCTGTGGTGGAGCGACCAGCTCCGGTAGAGGGCTTTGGCTTCTGGGCGATCTCCTGTGAGATCTCGGGCTGCGATTCAAGAGGGGAGGAAGGCATCGGGTCACCAAAAATGGTCTCCGTCGCGTCGTTGGTGTTCGTAGATGTGGTCGTAGATGCAGTCAGGGGCTTCAGACACTGAAGAGGGGGGAGTGCTGAGATCGGTTCAGTCTGAGTGCTGCATGAGGTGGTCTCTGTACGGGCGGCCTTGGCATAAGACCGACCAGGAGCCGGAGTGGCTGTTTCGGCTTCCACACGGCGACGAGCGTCGGGGTACGAGCAGCCAGACTGAGCTTTGATCTCACAGATACGCTTTTCCTTCTTCCACGTGGGGCACTGTGAGGACGAGACTGAGTGATCGGGGCTACCACAGCTCAAGCAAGAGACTGGCTTAGTGCATTCGGAGTTCTCATGAGGAGCCTCACCACATCTCTGACAGCGAGCAGCCTGGCGACAAGTGGAGCTACCATGTCCAAATCATTGGCACTTGAAGCATCGGAGTGGATTTGGGATGAACACCCGGACATCTTTTTTGAGCCAGCCGATGGCTATCTTTTCGGGCAGGGTCGTGTTGTCGAAGGTGAGGACCAGCAAGCTGGTGTCCCGTCGCTGGCCATCACGGAAGGTAGTCAGTCGTCGGATGTGGGACACTCCCTCTCCTCTCAGCTCGGACAAGATCTCAGCTTCGGACATGTGGCGGAGTTCGGGGGCGAAAATCGTGCCTTTAGAGGAGTTGCGAGCCTGGTGGAGAGAGACTGTCACCTTCTGACCACAGAACATGGTTGTCTTCAGGAGTGCTTTCGTGTCCCTTCGATTGTGTGTTTTGATGACGAGAGTGCCGTTAGCTGGAGCTTCTATGTCTTGGCCATGCTGTCCACAGATAGCAGCGATCTGCTTCTGAGGCCAGAAAACGTTAATCTTCCGGAAAGAGAAGTCGCTATCGGTAGCCTTAACAACCAGAAAGGAGCCGTCGAGAGACAAGTACGGTTCGAGTGGAGAGCGATCAACCGAATCACAGGCAGGTGCGTTGGCCAAGTTCGTGCGCGGGTCAGAGCTCCGGGAGTGGTCGGTGGACGGGCGAGGGTCATGGCTCCGGGCGAGGTCGGTAGACGAGCGAGGGTCAGAGTGCCGGGCGGGGTCAGAGGTCAGGTCAGCGGTCAGGGCGTGGTCAGTGGACGAGCGAGGGTCGGTACCGGGTAGATCAGTCGAAGGGTGGGTAGAGGAGGGAGGGTTGACGGTCGGGCGGGAGTCGGTATCCATGGCAGAGGGAGGAGTCGGATTCAGAGGGGAGTCAGAGTCGGAATCGGATAAGGAATCGGATAGCGGGCGCTGACGGCGCCGCTTCCCCATCGTGGGGCAACTGGATGCGGTTGTGGGCAGTGAAGGAGAGTGGGTGGAACAACTGGTAAAAGGTTGGATGTGAGGGGTGGGGACGCGTGTAGGAGAGCTCTCAGAACAAACCCGTGAAATGCCAGTCGCTGAGCGAACTAACGATCACCTTAGCCTGTGATATGTCGACACCGCTTTCGTGACCTTTATAAGAATTTAAATGGTCTCACTTGATAGTTTCGGAAGAAAAAACGCTGCCAATCCTCCCGTGATGCATATTGCAGAGGTTTTAAAGATGCACCCGAACAATTGTACTTTCGCCCCCACTTGGAAACCGCCAAACAATGTGCCAATATATCATTGGTGCAAAAAAAGTTAAAGAATTGTTGTAATTCAAAACTGTAAAAAGACAGCGCCATCTAGTTGTGGTGGTTGAGCCAACTCCTTCGGAAAAGGTTAAGAAAAGGTTCGCCATCCACGGATACGCGTAAGCGATATCTCGAGTAGTTCCAACTCTTTCAGTGAGGGCTATGCCAATGACTCGACACCCGCGGGGACAATATCCGGTGCTGGGTAGCTACCTTATCTTCGGACTGCAGGTACGTTGCATATTTTTGAGTAATAACGCGGGGTAGTCTGCTTACCCTCTTACCCTCCATCTGGACATGGCGAGTTAATACGCATATACCACCCGCAGTGCAAGGCTAAATTCGCCAGCTCCGGGTAAAATTGTTTTCAGTGTGAAATACACTTGTTTCCGTGGTTTGTTTTATCCTCTTTATATATCGTTGGTCCAATGTTTCCTATTTGTTCTCAGCTACACAATGCATAAACATTAAACGTCATGCATTTTTTTTAATGATGTTGCATTAATGCCGTTTCTTGGGCCTCCAGCGTCAAAACAATGCTCTTGGTTCTAGGCTTTTCATCAGGACATCTCATCAGGTTAATGCTGCTGCTCAATATTGACATGATAGGGTAAACATATTTACGCTGCTCTGTCCCGTGTTCCTGATCGTGTCCTTTCAGAGATGTTACCTGTCAGCACCGTTTCGTGTGAGTGCCCGGGGAAGGGTACCGGTGGATCCAGTTACCTTCAACGCCGTTTTTACTGAGCTGAATGTATGTAGAACATTCACAGTGGAATATACAAATACGCTATAAACATTTTTGTTGCCTACGTTATAATCTTTTTACGTAATCCTGGTACTGAATTGAGTTGAGGCACTTGGTTCTGAAGTTTCCTGCACAATATCCAATATTTCGATAGGGCCTCGAAATAAGATTTTTGTGCGTAGTTATTATGGTTAGAGCAAAATATATGTGCGCTCCCACGATACGATGCACGAGACTCGGAGACATTCGGTACAACAGCTTTCAAAACAACTGTTATTGTTTAATGTTAAACTATTCACGTTTTGAAGATCCGTGATAAGTTTTCAGTCAAATGGATTATTGGATATTGGATATTGTGCGGGAAACTTCAGAACCAAGTGCACCAACTCACTTCAATGCAGTACCAGCTTTACGTAAAAATATAATCAAATGTAACAGTTGGGTCATGTTAGAGTCGGAACTCGAGTCACACAATGGGAAAATGACGCCTTTCTTAAAACAAGACTATCCAAAAACTTTAGGAAATCGATACAACTTGCCCTTCTAATTATGCACCTTAATATTTTGGAAAATGTCATTCATTTACCCACATGTATGCATTAAATAAGTTGTTTATACATATTTCGGTCGAAAAATCTGCAGCCACGATCGTCACGATACAGCTCAATACCGCATGAGATCTGGCGTGTTGCGAACTCCGCTTGCCTGATACAAGCGAACGGACGATGACGGGTGACGAAAAGCAACGAGTGTCGTCTTGTGGGCAGGCCTAACTAGCTCTACGATATGACAAATAGCTTCATTTAAAACTTAACTACTTTCTAGGTGCAATGAGATGTTCACTACTTATGGCCTACATTTATCCTGTCTGAACGGAACATTGGCTACCGAGATAAAAGGTTGCTGATTAGGTGCGATCTGTTGCCAACTCCTCAGTCTCGCAGCTACAGTGAAACATGCAAGCCAGTTCAACCCGAACGTTCTTGAAGAATGACACACATCTCCTTCCTAATTGCACCCAGCGCTCGTCCGCACACCGTCCGTTCCGGGAAATTTCATCATGTGTCTGCTGGCTGTGCGGCCGTCGGAGGTGGACGGCGCGGCGTCGCCACCGACGCGTCGATCGCTCGCGCCTGGAGTGCGTTTCTCAGCTGTCGCGTCGGCGGCCGAGCCTAATGGCGCTCCGCCGACCCGGCATCGATTCGCACTGTTGTCTACTCTCGCGCCCCGAGTCTCCTCGGAGCCGGCCATCGCCGCGGGAGATCGAGGACTCTGATTTAGGTATTAGTTCGCCGACACCGGGACGCGAGGCGGAAACTTTCCAGTGTACACTATCGGAGCTGGGGGCTTTGATTTGTTTGAGGGAATCGCGAACGACCGTTAACGAGCATGATGCTATCATCACTATCATCAGAGCTTTTGCACTTTTTGCTATCATCAGAGCCGTGGACACTACTAATGTGGCGACAGAGGCTGCAGCCTGCAGGAGCTCTTTTAACAACTTAACAGCACTATTGTAATAAAAAACTTCCATCTGTCACAAGAGCCGGGCAATGTCGCCTCTATCAATCACTGCCACTTGAGCCAGCGGCAGCCAATCGTCTCATTTCCACATTGACCTTAACCACATTCATTACCTTTAACCCCTGAACCGGTTTTCCCCAGCCCTGTTACCAGCCTCATCAACTACCTCACAGTAACTTCCCCCTCATTTCCACATCCAGTTCCACCCCACCCACCTCCACCCTCTATTTTCACCCAGCATCTCCCACCGAATCCCAGCATCCCTGACCACCACTAAAACTTCTGAAAGCTCTTCCCCTGTTTACGGACGCCCCGAGCCAGTCTCTAGAGTCTCTCTCCCCTCCCTCCCCGCACGAGGTCCGGTCGTGCTCCTCGATCCTCGTTCCCCACTGAGAATCGATGCTGAGGTGAGCCGCTGCGTGGGAGACTCACCTGTTGCGTAGACGGAGATAGATTAACGACCGGCAACTAGTGGCTGACAACAATTCAGTTGGCGGCGGCTGTTACCCCAAACCGGTGGTGGCGTGTTACCCCAAGCTACTAGCGGCATGTTACCCCAAACCGGTGGCCGAGTGTTACCCCAAGCTACTAGCGGCATGTTTCTCCAACCTGGTGGCGGCGTGCTAGCCCAAACTGGTGGCGGCCAGCTTCTAAGACTTTTACAAGTGGTAGTGTGTATGTTGCACGTTCGACTGGTGACCTGCACCCGAGCTGTGAATTGATGTTGCCGTATCACGTCACACGTTATTAATTTGTGACGCGTATCGACCTAACAGAGGGTCAATCGGCGCCGCCGGTGAATAATGCTACAAGTGATCATCTGGTTGTGGCGCGTACCATTCCAAATGATGGTTCAAATGGAGGCGAATCAATGCCCCATCAGCTGATTGCTGCGCAGGCTTGCTTGATGTCTCTCTTTTTCGGTCTTCTTGGCTGATGCTGCACTTTACCGCAGCGTGGTAACGGGCGGCAGCAGTTAGCACTCGACGGCTCGGAGCCGGTATCGCCGACTGTCTCGGAGTGGCCGAGGAAAACAGGCGTCCCCAGGGAGTTCGGCCAGAGGCCACCGCAGCACGGCCCAGAAAACGGCCGCAGAATGTGATTGAAGCTGTGTCCCGAGGTGGCCGCTCGTCACGGTTTGCAACGGAAACGGGGTGGAATCAATACCCGTGCATTTTATTTGACAACTTAACACGAAATCAGCATCATCTCTGGCACTTATCGCGCTGGAATATTAGTGACTTCTGAGCCTCGCCAGATCTTTTATATCGGTGGCAGACTCTCCACGTAGTACCATTTCTTTGACTGACATTCTCTACTGCCCACACCATTCCATCCCGGTTTATGAGTTCTACACCATCCCATCCTAGCACCAGCCCCCCCTCCCCATCGTCCCCATTTCGGTGCGATCCCCTACTCACACCCTCACATCCTCAGCGCTCCTGGTACCGGCGTGCTGACCGTCCTGCCACAATACACAGGAAGCTGCGAGAGTGGGAGGCAGCCCCGGGCCCCGTCCGGCCGCCCCCGCCCCCCGGTCCGGGGACTGGGGAAGCCCCACTGCTGAGGCTGCACAGACGACGATCCTGTTCGGCCGCGACCCCGAGACCCGGGGTCATCTTTTCAGGGTCGAGCGGTGGCTTTCTGGGTCATGTGGTTAGTTTTCCTCGTGTTGTTTTTTTTTCTTCAAAATGACCAAACAAAAAGTGAAAAAGAGCAAAACAGACCAACGACACCGTCCAGCTAGCGAAAAGCAAATAGTGATTTAGATCCGGGTGATTCTCTAGTTTGGATATTTTTTACTATGTTCTTCTCTTGTTGCTAACTCGATTGGTAACTGTCGAATGGATTGCTGCATGTGGTTACCCGACGGAAAACGTTCGTCATTTCACATTATTTTGCCAAAAATATGAACACCAAAGAAATCAACTCTTTTGAGACGTTTTGCATATTCTCGGCAATGTCACTAACAACCAACCACTCGATTCCAACCTGACACTTCGGTTGCTCATTCATGGAGAAACTCTTGGCGACGGGGATGGGCGGCGGGTGGCACACCACTTCCAAAGATTCTTGATTAACTCAAATAGATTTAGTCAACAATAACACTTTCTTTAAAATCAACCTTAGTTTTTCATTGATTTTCAATCTGTGACCTTGGTGCTGTCCCCGCGGGCCGGCGCGCGGTCTGCATTCATCCCAACCATCGGTGACCGGGTTGGCGGCGGCGGTGTGATTAGCAGCAATTAATTTCATTTCCTTTACAGAGAGGTGCCTAGAATTAAGCGCTTGGCGCTTTTGCACCAATATGCTATTATTTTTTCGAAACGCCTTGTATAACTATTTGTTTTCTACTTACGTTTCTCTTTTTGGTAATACGTGTTGATTAATAAACATTCTGTGTGTGTGTGTGTGTGTGTGTGTGTGTGTGTGTGTGTGTGTGTGTGTGTGTGTGTGCTTCGGGAGTATTTTTTCAATAGAAAAACACAATTCTAACGAAAAGTTTTTGTCCATAGGTGGAGCTTTTCCAGGGAAGTTGGTGGGACAAAAAGTCGTCAAACCCACAATGTCCAATTATAAAGTTGAATAAAATCCCATACTGAATCAATTCCTATCATTACAAACATATTATTATGACATTACAAAGCTCTTCAATGCGAAAAAGATTAATTTATAAAGCAACAAAGTCTTAGAAATCAGCTCAAATTGGTGGGGCAAAACGCTTATTGGTGGGGCAAAATACCAAGTTGGTGGGGCAGCCGTCATCAGAACTGATGACGGTGCAATATCGAAATATATCAATTTAGTTTTAATTATATCAATTTGCAACATATAACATGAGCATAAGGTTATTCACTCTATTTACATTATCAATGGGAGAAAATTGAAAAGCGTCTGTTTTGCACGAACGCTATTCTAGACACTCTCAAACATCGATATGTAGGTAAAATTGACACACGGAACCGGAAAATGGCAGCTGTGACCCCTCGTTATGTCCCCGAGGTCATCTCAGGTCACGAACAGAATCAGTTGTTCGCTAATTACTTCTGATAGAGGCGTGCTAGAGCGCTAACAACGCTTTAGTTGTGTTCGGCTCAACGTTGCGGATCGACTGATATGCAACATGACCTTTTCCGGTCAGGTCATGACCTTGACCTGAGGTCAAATTTTCAAGTTGACCTTTCAAGGTCAAATTATAGTTAATTCGACGCGTCTCGACGAAAGGAACACGATGCTGGGAAAAGTAATGTCATGGCTCTTTTGAGTCAAAAGTTATTGCCGAAAAAAATGCTGTTCGTTAAAAAAAACGGCTATTTTAGGTGTTTTCATAAACATTTTTTACTATTACTGGTGTATAGTAGAATAGTGATTTCAAGTTTACTATTCACTGTTGCCCTCTGTCTCATAAACAATAGTGAAAAGTAATTAGTAAAAGAGTAAGATTTCGAAGCTCAGTAACGCTTGAAAACGAGTCATGGGACTTCCGTGTGGAAGATATCTTTTTAATTTTATTTTGACCGTCGAAATGCGGTAGACACCGTTGCAGTTCTGGCTATATATCTTGGTAGCTAGACCAATGATCGGCACGGGACCAGCATCCACGTATCGATAATTGAACGAGCTATCAAATAACATCGGTTTATGCCATGAAGGAACCGGCGAATGTTTGATGAATCATGCGATTTAGAGATAGCTGACGCAACTAGATATTGTTTTCGATGGAAGGGGGTCAGAGTTTTTAATTAAAGCAGGCCCCACGGCACACCCACTTTTAAAATATTTCAGCATTCCGTGCGCTTCTTGCCATTAAGTTAAGGATCCCTGCAATCAAGTTGGCTTTGAATTTTGACCTAAATTGGCTCGAGCTCAATTTTTAATGTGGATATTTATTTTGTTGCGACCTTTCGTCTGGTCACTAAAATTTCATTTTCGGTAGCTGCTTCATTTACAGAGCAATGCAAAGGAAAGGGAAACACCCCCAGACCCGGGCACTGGATTGGACTAGACTTTCCCTGGGTTGGATTTCCCTGCCTCGGCTAGCCTAGTCCGTACCAAACCTGTACGTGGCTTTAAAAAATGCCCATCACATTTCAGTTGCATGTATTTTGTTGTAGCTACATATTCACATGGTTATATCAAAAATTACAAACGCACAAGCCACAACCGCACACAGACACTTACGTATCTACAACACATTGGCGAGAAAACAGATCTCCCACGTGCCGCCAGTACGGCCCAATATGAGCTCGTGCGGGCGCTCCCGCGCCGCGGTCAAAGTTGCTATTTGCTCGTCGGCCTTCTCCTTCACACTGTGCAGTGTGCACGGCTAGGCACATGACTTCGATAGCCGGCAGATCCCGCTCGTAGCTGACCGTCACTTACCTACAACGCTGCTTGTACGTAGGCATACGAGAACGTCGCACACAATAGCCCCAGTGGATGGCATCACTGATGTAATGCATGACTCCGTCCGACCAACCGGTAAAGTCATTAGAAGATCCAGAAGTTATTTGATATGCTGGGGGAGGCATGCTCCCCAATAATGTGCTTCATTTTTGCTTTTTCAAAAATTTCTCGTATTGTGATATATTATGCCTATTTGTGCTGTTTAAATCAAACTTCTTATAAAAGTTGTTGATTTCCCTCTCAATGCGAGGAAAAATGCGTAAGTTCGTACCTTTGGGCGCTGCAGAGGGGGACAAATACTCCAACGTGCCCCTCGAACCATCAATGGTCACGGCGGTGAGCGCTATTTTGCTTCAAGTTGCATCTAAGTGTTCAGCACCCACAAAGTATTCAGCGTCGTATTTGTTTTGTACTCACAAGACCAATTACGTTTCTTTCACTTCAGGTTCAGGTTCAAGTAGTAGGATAATGTTGGACTTGCGTTTATTCCAAGGCTCTATAGGTTTATTCTATGCCGACATCGAAAATGCTTCGGTTACTGGGTCTTCCTTTATTATGTTTCAGTGATAGCCCGTTGTCCGTGTGTCTTGTCCTTTTTCAATTAATGTCTCTCCTTCAATGAAAATCCATCGCAGTTCACATTTTGAACGTTTTGAACATATCTCCACTTCACATTAGCTTGCTAGAAATACGCTTGACCTCGTTCAGTTTGCCAGGATGGAGAGCCAACTTTTCATATGATTTATCGTGAGGTTTTAGCAACGCAACAATAGATGTTTTTAAAGAAAAAATGAAGTTTGTTATTTGTCAATAAAGGCTTATGCCGAAAACTCAGGGCATGCATTAAGACATAAAGTACAATTAAAGCTAAAAGCAAAACTCCTAAGCTGTTTTACTGCAAGGTAGAGCAAGGGTGAAATTCGGTGAAATTGACAGCACGAAAGCAAACGTCATTCGACTTTTTTTACTACGGCACGTGCTTTTATGAAACACAACCCAGGATCTTCCTACTGGTCACCAGTAAAACTGCGCTATAGTAACCTAGTAAATTTGCAACTCCAGGTAAAAGTAATTTTTGCTTTATGAAACAAAATTTTACTGGTCAACAGTAAAATCGTGCTTTTTACTATTACTTTTTACTAGACAAAGCTTTATGAGAAAGGCTACTGGAGGCTAAACCGTTAACCTGAGCTCAAATCTGAGAGCAGTCCTCAGAAAGGTCTGTAAAAGGGCTATCGAATGCGCTTTTCCGCGGCGCTGTAGCTCTGTCGGTTCCCGAGATAGCCGTCGGCAGTTTCCAAAATGTTGAAATAGTCAACATTTTACCTTTGGTGACCTCTGGTGACCTTACCTTACCTTACCTTACCAGGTACAGGAATTTAGATGGCCAAACTTGGCCTGTTTGGGTCCTGATCTCATCGAGCTCCGTGCATGAGGACAGACATAGGATGAGCTAGTCTGGGATGTCAAAGCGGGATGCATCCCAGTGCTTGTCTAGTCGTGCTTTAAACTGGTTGAGTGAGCTTGAAAGAATCACCGACGATGGGAGCGAGTTCCAATCGTTTACTGCGCGTATATGCCAAGACATTTCTTCGGGCGCGAGACATGGCTTGGGGCTTCCTCAGCTTCAATGCATGACCTCTTGTTGCAGTAATCCCCGCAGTCGTGAAGAAGCGTTCCGCGTCCACATCAATGACTCCGTTCAAGATCTGGTAGGTGGCGATCATGTCCCCTCTACGCCTTCGGTAGTAGAGGGATGGGAGATCCAGACACCTGAGCCGCTCCTGGTACGAAAGGTGACTGATGTCCTTTGCTGGTCTTGTAGCGCGCCTCTGAACGCGCTCAATCAGTTTCTGATCAGTCTTGTTAAACGGGCCCCATATCAAGTTGCCATATTCTAAGTGTGGACGCACTAATGTCTTGTACAGCATCGGGAGAGTGGAGGAGTTGATGCACAAGAACGACCTCTTCAAAACGGCTAGCATCTGGTTTCCCTTAGCCGATGCTGATGCGGCTTGCTTGCGGAACTTAAGCTCACGGTCAACGTGTATGCCCAGGTCCGTCTCAGAAGACGAATGGTCCAACTCGACTCCTTGCATCTGATACGAGTAACACGCGTTCCCTTTGACCTGACCCAAAAAATGACCGAAGTGTTTTCGTCCTTATTTTGGACGTTCTTTCGATTGCCGCTTACTGCGTTTCGCTACGTGGCCCAGGAGCCGAGTTAGAGGGGGGGGGAGTGTTCAGACCTCCCCCCGGCTCGGCGCGGAATCTCGGAGCACCGGCCCGGCGCGGGTTAACGGCAAGTGCAACTAATAACCAGTAAAACGCCTTTTGGGCGAAGAACGAGCGAGCGAGATAGTGAGCCCTGCACGTGCGGAAGGGCGAGAGGGTGCTTCCAACGGGCTTGCGCAAAGCACCCTTCTAACTGGTCGCTAGCGGTGTGCCAAATTTGAACGCAATCGGCCCAGCCGTTCCTGAGATCTGGAAGCGGCATTCTGCACGTGCGCACGTGCAAACGGGGTCCAAAATGACTTTTGCACGGCACCCTATTAACTGGTCCCCAACCGTGTACCAAATTTGAGCGCAATCGGCCCAGCCGTTCTCGAGATCTGGAAACGCCCCCTGCACGTGCGCACGTGCAGTAGCACCCTAACCGCAACACATGGGAATGCATTGCCTGGTGGGTGCCTACCTGTATGCCAAGTTTCAGCGAAATCGCCCCAGTAATTACCGAGTTACTGAAATGGGAACAAATTTGGCACCTCTTATTGTTGTATTTTGCACGTGCACTGGGGGTGACCCACATGCATCGAGAGTATCCTATTTTTGGTAGAAGGGATGCTGCTACCCTACAAAAATTACCGCAAGTCAATCGCCCAAGCGGCTGCTGAGATATGAGCCTCTCAAAATCACTACTTTTGCAAAACAGCTTGAACACCCTTGACTTTTCACGTGGCACGTGCCACGACGGTCACTGAGATGTATCAAAAGTAGTCAATTACGGGGTAGAAGGGATGGGGCTACCCAGCAAAAAAGACCGCAGGCCAATCGGTCCAGCGGTTGCTGAGATATAAGCCTCTCAAAAGCGTTACAGGCCGGGCCGGGCCGGGCCGGGCCGGGCCGGGCCGCTCATACTGAGATTTTTCCGTTATATTGAAAAGACTCACTTCGCTCGCTGCGCTCGCTCGCTCGTAATAACCAATTTGTCCGATTGACCCTTTGATACTGACAACGCTCCCACCGGTCCCACGGGCACTCGTGATCCGGATTACCAAATTTGAATAATATAATTTGCTCGAACTGCTAGCTACAAGCTCAAAGCTGTAAGTTTAATGGGTGAGGCTGAGGCGTGAGCTTTACATAATCACGTTATCCCTTAGTTAGTTTTTATGAAACGCCAAAGTACGAGGCGTCGCCTAAACGCCTCGTAGGTATACCTACCTATTGGATAAGCCAATCCACTTGTAGTTTGTACTGCCCCGGATGACAAGTGCCAATGGAAACCGGGTCACTATCGCTCATCAAACGACCTCCTAAGATAAACAACGGGGAGACAAATTCTTTCAGAAAAAGCCCTTCCATGATTCATGAACCAGGCAGGTCCATAACGCATTGCCATTCTGGCCAAAGCTATAGAAGACGTTTCGGGAGGCCAATGCCATCTACTGTAGACCGAGGTGTACGATGCTGCCACCTGCTGGGGGCTACTGGCATGCTTGAGCGCTGCTGTCATAAACGGCCAGCATGTTGCTCTGACAATCAATAACTGTACGCATAGGCGTAGGAACAGGGGGAGGGGGGGGGGGGGGTAGCGAGGAGAATATGGTCAACCCACTTTTCAGCTATTTTTACAGAAAAATCTTTATTTTTGATTCAAATACAAAGCTAAGAGCACTGAGCAGGAAATGGTTCAGCAAGGTGAGATGAGCAAACAACTGCAAATAATATCTTCATATATAGGGGAATTGGGGCTCCCACAATTGAAACTTCGTTGCCCCCCCCACTTTTCGTGAGATTCCTACGCCCATGGCTGCGGAGTCGATGGATTTTAGGGTGACTCCGACTACGATTCCGACTCCGGCTTCAAAAATCGACTCCGACTCCAACTCCGACTCCGGGGTCTCACTTGGCTCCAGCAATAGCAAACTGCTAAAATGACCAGATAATGTATGCATATATTATTTTGCATATTACTCAGAAAATTGTATAAATGTTAAACTCTCTGCATGGCTGGGTCTCCCATGATCACTTTACCCTTTTTTATTGGGGATTGTAGTAGGGGGTCAGTCAATGACTTATGAGCTCATTGACTACTTTCTATCTTATGATTATACCATACCTACATCCTCGCTCCCTTCTTGTCTTCTTTTTATTTCTTTTCCATTTCTTAGCTGGGAGTGCCGCGACATTGCTTTTTTTTGTTTTTCTCTGGTGTTAACGTAAGGGCCTACTGTATGTCGCTGGGTTCGAGGGTGGGGGCACTCCTGGTCACCTTTAATGGGTGGCGGCGTAAAAAAAGACCTTAGTTCATCGATATCGAAATTCCGAGATATACAAATTTGTAGCTACCAATAACATCCTGTGACTGTCAAAGACCTCCGTCATTACTGTAGCTTTGACACTGTGGCAAAGTTGCAAAAAAGTGACTTGAGGTTGGGTCATTTAAAGTGACCTGGTGACCTGACCTTAAAAGTTAGGAGGTTCAAACCTGCACACCATGTGTAAAATTAATGAGAGAATAGTCATGCCAAATTTCGCGGCGCTACGCGCCGCAGTTTTCCCGCTATTCACGAAAAAAACTCGGGGGGGGGGGGGGGCGGTTAACCGCCTCCCCCCGTGTCGGTGCGCGGGTTAACAACGACTCCTACTGGAGTCGTTGGGAATCGGAGTTCATGCAACCAATTAATTGGAAAGCACTATCACACTGTCCCTTTTACAAAACGTCTGGGGCAGTGCTTATTAGGTACAGAAGTTTCCCAACCAAAGAACAGAACCAAGAACGGAGAAACAACCAACAGATTTACATGGAAACTGCAGAAGAGAGACGGGCTGAAGCACGCGGAATAGCGAAACTGAACTTCCGAGCCTCCCACTGACCAAGACAGAGATGAGATCGAGCAGATGATCTGATCCGAGGAAAACAGCCCGAGAGCCCTCTTTATAGGCAGAGCGACGTCGCTGAGAACGTGGCTGTTCGCAGGAGCACGCTATTCAGTTTCTTCCACGTAGAAACTGTGAGAAACCATGCGTGGTGGACGATTTGTCAAGAATAGTCATCAAAATAGCCCACAAAATGGCGGTTGCTGGCCCGTAGTGACCTAACTTTCTCAATCTAACAAATCACCCACTGGCGGTCGCAGCCGCTAGCAAAAGGGGGGGCCAAACTCACACTCGCTGGACATAACATTTATCCGTCACCGGAGGGGGGGGGGGTGATCGGCTAATTTTTACGTCCACGAGGCGCCGCGCAGTTGGCACTAATTAATAATTATGCTTCATCCATGTCATTCTTGCGTGGAATCTTTAAGCACAATTTAAGGCAAATTCACTTAAATTGTGCTTAAAGATTCCACGCAAGAATGACATGGCTCATTTGGGACTTTCAATAGTCGAGGCACTTCTATCCTCATAAGTCCCCGAATTCAGCACGACCTTCTTCTACTCAAAAGGTGTCCAGAAGGGAACTACACCCTGTGTGTGCTAGAGTTGAAAGGCGCCACATATACAATACTAAATATTTACGGACCAAATGAAGACAGGCCAGAATTTTTCCATCAGGTCAGTGGTACATTGAGCCAAATTACATGTGAGAACCTTATCATTGGTGGCGACTTTAATTTTGTTATCGACTACCGGCGCGATTCGAATTACAATAGGCAGAATAATCCCGCAGCTCGGAACGCATTTGTCCAAATATTAGAAGAAGAAGCTTTGACGGATATTTGGCAAAAGATGAATCCCGGAAAACGAGCTTTCACGTGGACAAAATTAAATCCATATAAGTATGGGCGATTGGACATGATTTTTGTAAGCGACCATTTGGTAGATAGCGTTTCTTCAAGCGCTATTATCCCTGGATATCGCTCGGATCATAGCATTGTTACAGTGCAGATGAGGACACCCAGCAAGAAACGGGGGCCAGGAATTTGGAAATTTAATAACTCACTCCTTGTAGACGAGTCATATGATCAGGCCATCAAAGAGCTTATAACTAATACGGTAGAACAATATGCTGTTCCAGTTTACACAACAGAATTTGTAAGAGACCAAAACAATTTCTGCAAAATCGACTTCACCATAAGCAGCCATATCTTCTACGAGACATTGTTAATGATGATTCGTGGTGAGACTGTTAGATTCGCAAAGAGGAAAGCACGAAAATTCAGGGAAGAGGAGGATAAAATTTGCAAAGAAATATCGCGGATTAGTGATCAGTTAAACAATTATCCCAGCCCTGATACACTTCAGCGCTTAGATCACGCTCAACAAAAATTAGAAGATAAAAGAAAGGTAAAAATTCAAGGTCTTATAACGAGGTCCAGGGTAAGCTGGCACGAGGAGGGTGAAAGATGCACGAAGTATTTCCTCTCTCTTGAAAAAAGGAACGCAGTGAAGGGTTCAATACAAATCCTCAGTTTGGATGACCGAGTTATCACTGATAAAAAAGAAATACTTGAATATTTTTCTGAAGGACTTCGGAAAAAGTATCTCAAAACTCGTTCCGTGATACCAAGCGGTTATCTGAGTAATAATATAAGGAAGAAGTTGAATGAACATGAAAAAAGAGTCTTAGACGAACCTATTTCTTTGAAAGAACTGAAACAGGCATTGATGAACATGAAAAAGGGCAAAACGCCGGGCTCGAACGGTTTTACATCCGAGTTTTTTAAACATTTTTGGGAATCATTAGGTATCTTTCTATATCGAGCATGGATTGAGAGATTCGAAGATCACAAAAATCTGAATTCACATAACGAAAGTATTGTTAAGCTGATTCCTAAACCAGGCGTACCAAAGGATTCGCCTAAAGGCTGGAGACCTATCTCGCTACTAAATGTAGATTTCAAAATTATATCGGCGGCAATAGCTAAAAGATTAAAAGCTGTGATACACAAACTCGTTTCACCCTCTCAAACAGCATACATTCCGGGACGTTTCATTGGGGAAAACAGTAGGCTGCTGTACGATGTTATTGAGCGCTTGAACAGTCAGGATGGGTCGGGGATTGTGATGGGGGTGGACTTTGAGGCAGCCTTTGATACAGTTTCCTGGGAATTCCTGTCAAACACGCTTGAGATTTATAATTTTGGTCATTATTTTCGAAAGCTCGTCAATGTGCTTTTTCTTAACCGAGATCTAAACTCACGTATCCTTCTAGATGGCAATCTTGGTGCAAAAATATTCATGCAAAGAGGCATTAGACAAGGTGACCCTATATCCGGCTATCTGTTTAATCTTATCATGGAACCTCTCGCGTATCAATTGAATACCTCTCCTTGTATAAGAGGCATCGATATATCCGATAGAACGGAAGTCCGATTATCACAGTATGCCGACGACCTCATTGTATTCTCAAGCGATAACATCTGTTCCATTAAAGGCATACTACATGAGCTTAATAATTACTCAAAGATAAGTGGATTAAAAGTCAATTTGCAAAAAACAAAATGTCTCCCTATAGGCCAGGTGCAGACTGACACCCTTGTGGAACTAGGTCTGAGCGTCGTTAGTGAGATGAAGATTCTTGGGATAGTGTATAACAAAAATAATGACAATATAACGTCTAACAATATCAGAACGATCATACCGAGGATAAAACAAGAGATAGCGCAATGGCGTAGAAGGCACCTAACGTTAATTGGAAAAATAACCGTTATTAAATCTCTTTTAGTCTCAAAACTAGTTCATTTATTGACATCACTACCAAACCTTGAGGAAGAGACCATTAAAGAGGTAGAGAACATACTATACCGCTTTCTGTGGAACAATGGCCCGGATAAAGTAAAACGTGCGCTAATAACAAAAGAATTTAGCGGGGGTGGCCTTAAAATGATAGATATTCGCTCCTTCATGACAAGTTTAAAAGTATCCTGGCTTAAAAGATTATACTGGGCACCTAAAGACGTTGGGTGGGCAATTATTGCACAGGATACAATTCCACCACTAGAAAACCTGGTCTGCTTCGGGTCAGTGAAATTAAGAATGGAGGCCAAAAAGGTAAAGAACAGGTTTTGGGAAGAAGTAATTCGCGGATGGTCGAGTTTCTGCACTGCATATAAACCTGACAACGATGAAATACTCGCGGACTTCATATGGTTTTCCGACAGCACAAAATACAAAAAGTCTATCGTTAAAGAATGGAACGAAAAAGGCCTTCGATTTATATCAGACCTGTTCAATCCTTTTGATGGCTCGCTACTGAGCAGAGAGCAGCTTGCAGCCACATATAAAATCAAAATGACATTTTTGTGCTATACCTCCATAATAAGAAGCCTGGCATTTGATACTTCCCCCAATGTAGCATGCATAGCTAAACACATATGGTATCCTATTCAACCTTTTAAAATCAAGCTTCTCTCACAAAACCTGCATCTTTCCAAAGTGGTATATAAAACCTTAGTAACAGGAATTAAAGTAAATCGCGATTCACACATATCTAAAATAAGTTGTAAGTGGATTCGAGATGTTGGTTCTATGCATAATGGAACTTTTTGCGATGTGCGATCGTCTACAAACAACACATATCTTCAAGCACTTCATTATCGAATTATTAACCGCATTGTTGCGACTAAAACTTTTCTCTGCCGAATCGGAAAAACAGAAACTGCTGCGTGCGACCTTTGTGGTAACGACGATACATTGTTTCACGCTCTGTATACATGCAACATAATTCAAAACTTTATACATAATTTAAAATCACATGTTCAAAGTCATTATAATATCAACTTAATAACAACACCTGAAAGCTGGATATTTCCTTGTCGTGACAAGGAAACAAACATTGAAATACTCATCAAATTGGTAGCAAAACACACAATAATGCGCTCCAAAAATAAGAACCGTCCCCCTAGTATCCCTTTGTTTACGTCCCTGCTCCGGGCAGAAGCCATGAAAGAAAAAAAGGCGGCTAAAAACTCTAGGCAATTTGAAAAATTCGAAAACAAATGGGGGAATGTTATAAATATTCTACAAAACATAGGCACCGATTGAAATGTGATGGCCGCCGCCGTCACCGCCGCCGTCGTCGCCATCCCGGTCGCTGCTGTCGGGGGGACCTGGGCTGCCCGCCCTCGCCGCCTCCGGAGAATGGCTGCCGCTGCCTGGCTGCTCGGCCTGCGCTGCCGTCGGCCGCGTTTCGGCTTCCTGCGTCGCCGCGGTGGCCGTGTTGGTGGCCGTTCCCTGGTGGAGCTGATCC
This sequence comes from Amphibalanus amphitrite, assembly GCF_019059575.1. NCBI lineage: Eukaryota > Metazoa > Arthropoda > Thecostraca > Balanomorpha > Balanidae > Amphibalanus > Amphibalanus amphitrite. Next base: position 1,446,905 of record NW_024881538.1, on the reverse strand, counting down.
GGCTGCTGTGCGCTGATGTGCGTTCTGACATTTGTAACCGGGACGGACGCCGGCACCGATACCCGAGTGGTGTCATACCTGTCAGCTGACGCGCCGCGCGTCCGTCTCGCGGTGGGTGGGTGGGGCCCCCACCGTGGGGGAGGGGGCTGTCGACGAGATGAGCTGAACTCCGCTCTTAATGCGATGTTGCAATGCGTCGTGCGTCAACTCCGTGCTCCGTGCCCGCGCCCCGTGAGAGCCGGGCTGTGGAGGCCGCCGGCGGGCGGGCCGCGCTTTGGGCGCTGCCGACGACGGGCCATATGTACGTAAATGTCTCCGCGGCCTCTGTATTCGGTTGGTGGTGGGTGACGACCGCTGGCATGCCGGAAGGGCTTGTGGTTCAGAATGGTGATAATGATCTAGTTGATATGCTATTTATGCAGTTTCATGTGCTCTTTACTGCATCTTTTGTGGGCGGATCGCGGAAGAGTGGAAGTGTGATGGATGACTGGACTGTGGCAGTAATGCTGTTTATTTGACAATAAATGCACTTAAAAAAAAAGGCAAATTCACCAGTTCCATTTCCCGTCCCACGGTGTTTCCACCGGTCGGGCCACTGCACCATGGCGACGGATCGGTGTAGCATATACTGGAAGGTCGGGCACGCGGATTTATGACCTTACCACTATAAAACAATTCGGAAAAGTACAGATACCTACCTCTTGCTCTGAACAAGCATGTGAAACCCAGAGAGCATTTTCAGACTATGACATTTACCCATATAGTTGTGTGGCAGCGGGACAGAGTAGGTACACCGACCTCTGGAGACCAAAGGTTCCTGGCTTTCAAAATTGGCATCTGAGGGCCGCGCGCGACTCCTGCGGGCTTCGTAACGGCTCTATTAGGGCTCACTCAACCTGCCTAGTCCTCATGCTGAAAAGACTGGCCCTGAACCCTGAGGATTTCATCAGTCTCTGCCAGCCCCAAGACCCACAACGGCTCATGGCGTCCCGATGTCGAAATATGAGGGAATTTACGCTGGACCATCAGGACGTAAAGTGATCTCGATCAGGACCAACGTAAGGCTGTACAGGCCTCTGATCTTCAGAAGCCCACCCATGTATGTTTTCACTTAGAGGCCAGATTAGGGCCCTCAGAGACCAGTACAGGGCCTGCAAACTGCAAAGGCCAGTAGTTTGAGACCATCAGAGACCGAGTTGGGCTCTCAGAGGCTAATGTGGGTCCTTACTCATTACAGGCCAACATGGGGCCCTCAGATGCCAGCATGGGGCTCTAAAAGACCGGCATGAGCCGTCGTTGGACCCCAGAGGCCAGCAGAGGGCCCTCAAAGGCCAAGATGGGCCCTCCTCAGAGGCCAATGCAGGCCCTTAGAGGCCGGCATCGGGTCTTTAGAAGCCAGTGCGGGGCCCTCATTGGCACCTAAAGGTTCGTCTTAGGACACCAGAGACAGAAATAAGGCCACCAGAGACCGGTGTAAGACGCTCAGACGCCGGTTGGGGCCCCTGAGGCCGGTTAGGGGCCCTCATAGGCCAGATGTGGGGCTTAAGAGGTCGATGTGGGCTCTTAGCGGCCAACGTGGGCGCTTGACCGCCACTGAAGTTCCCTCAGAGGTCAGTGTAGGACGCTCAAAGACCGGTGTGGGAGCTATATTAATACTTTTTTTAGCCTCGTGACGATCGAATAAGGGCCAGGGCCCCATACACCTATGAAGGACCATCGATTGTTTGAGGGGGGGGGGGGGGCAAATGATATGATGGCCCCCTTTATTGGCCTTTGGGGGGCATGCCCCTGATGCCCCCCCCACGCAACCGCCACTGTGTACACATTACACACAGGCCTCTAAGATTGCATACTAGCTCATGCAAACTCTATGCAGGCCCCGGAGGTCCCACGCTAATCCTTAACCCGCGCCCGGCTGGGGGTCCTGGATTTCCACGCCCTGCTGGGGGGGGGTGTTTGAACACCCCCCCCCCTTGTAACTCGGCTCCTGGGCCACGTAGCGATACGCGGAAGGCGGCGTTCGAAAGAGCGTCAAAAATAATGACGAAATCACTTCAGTCAATTTTTTGGTCAGGTCAAAGGTCAGGTCACCAGAGGTCATTGAAGGCAAAATTTCGCCGATTTCCAGGTCGAATGTCGAAAATTTCCAAGAAGCCAACGCATAACTCGGGAACTAATAGAGCTACAGCGCCGCAGAAAAGCGCATTCGATAGCCCTATTAACGCCCTTTCTGAGTAATTCTCTCAGATTTGACCTAACGTCAACGGTTTTGCCTGCAGGGGGCAAAAACTGCAAAAATAGCCGTTTTTTCCGGAAACAGTTTTTCTGCAATAACTTTTGACCCAAGCCACGTACGAGCTTACTTTTACCGGCATCGTGTTCCTCTCGTCAAGACGCATCGAATGAACTATAACTTGACATTGAAAGGTCAGCTTGAAAATTTGACCTCAGGTCAAGGTCATGACCTGACCGGAAAGGGTCATGTTGCATATCAGTCGATCCGTATCGTCGAGCTGAACACATCTAAGGCGTTTTCATCGCTCTAGCATGCCTCTATCAAAAGTTATTTGCGAAAACTGTTAGATACCATTCGTGACCTAAGATGACCTCAGGGCATAAACAAGGGTCACGGACAACATTTTCATGTTCTGTGTGTTTAAACCACTTGTAATTCGGTGTTTGGGAGTGTTTATAATGTCTTTCGTCCAAAAGAGGCGCATTTCAATTTTCTCCCATTAACTTATAATGGGGAGGTCGCAAAATTGACCTGACCTTAGGTCATCGATATCAAAATTCTGAGATATACATTTTGTACATGCTATTGCTCTTAGCAATCGCTGAAAGTTTCAAAGCGATCGGTCACTCGGTGTAGCTATGACAGACATTGAAACTTTTTTATGAGGTGAGGTCACTTCAAGTGACCTGGTGACCTGACCTTGAATGACCTTGGTCTGAAATTTTCACAACATGTGTAGAGTTGATGTATGATAAGGTGTACCAAAAACGGCGGCGCTCCGCGCCGCCGTTTTTGAGATATTCGCGAAAAACCACAAGGGGGGGTGTTCAAACATCCCCCCAGCAGGGCCGGCATACGGCGTCACCACCGGGCTTCTGAGGTGCACCGCACCAAGTACCAACCCATGAGGTCTTACTTTAGTGTCGTAGAGCCACGCTCATTTGGCAGGGTCTACCCGCCACTGCCGAAGAGGGTCTCATGCCAGCCATTGCTGGGCCTACGAGAGCCTCAAGTAAACCCACGCTGATATTCCATATAAGATGCGGCCTTACTCGTGAACCGGTGCCAGCGACGCTGACCGCCAAATTGACAGAATGCGAAGCTGAGCCCACTCATGAGTAAAATTTACGTCCTTTGATGGCGCAAGAAAGAAAATGAAACATACAAAAAGCTTTCTAGGACTTTTGTTCGATCTGAAAGGTGGGGCCAAAAGATAGTATGGCCCCACCTTTCAGCACCAAAGGGGGGGCATGGCCCCCGTGGCCCCCCCTGGGACCGCCTATGAAATCACCTTGTTTTGCTCTAAATGATTTTGTCGGTCTTTAAAGGTAGTGTGCCAGCTTTCGTGGACCGTATGGAGTTAATGGCCCAGATAAGGAGAACCGGATTTTTAGAACTTATCCATACCTTCAAAACTCATGGAAACGTCTTAAATTCTTCAAATTTTGAGTACCCCAGTGCGAAATTCGCCCCGACGGGTTGTCGGTCGTACCCCAACCGCCCAACCACATTTCACATCACTATGAACAATAAATGCACACACTGAAATCACTTTTACCGATAGGCTCATCCAATCAAGTTTCGATAAACCCGTTCATCATCATCTCCTGCGGTTTCGAACACGCCTGTTAGGTGGTGCGGTAGACCGCGCCCAAAGCCAGGGCCCCGGTAACGTGAGGCAGCCGAGTCGGGGCAGCGTGCGCTGACCCAAGCCGGGGCCGCGCGTCCTCCCGGTGTCATGTGATAGCCCGGGGCTGCCCGCGGGGATGCGGTAGACCGCGTCCAAAGCCGCGGCCCCGGCTTGGGTCAGCGCACGCTGCCCCGACTCGGCTACCTCACGTTACCGGGGCCCTGGCTTTGGGCGCGGTCTACCGCAGGTGGCTCCTGCTCATACTTTGTGGTGCGGTGGTGGTGCGTCGGGCCGCGCGCTCTGACTTCGGCCAAGAAAAATGCGTCAGCTGATCATTGTCATTTCTTCCACTTCTATTTGGTGAGATGGGGTCATAACTTTACAGACCGCTGTTTCATATCAATTAGTTTACATAAAATAATATTTCAAACCATAAATTAATGTTCGACAGCCAAATTAAAGAAACAATACCAATACAGGCTTACAGTTTTAATTCGACATTGTGTTTTCTACGATTAGACAGCTGATAACTCATTCCCGTACGTCGTGGTTGGTTGGTTGGTTTGGGTTAAGCACCACATCCAGTGGACCAAGGCGCTAACCGGAACTCTCACGCTGTTCCAAGCGGTCAGGTAGCGGCAAAGTGCCACGTGCATTGCCCGGGAATCGAACCCGGATGGCCGAATCTCGAGGCAAGTAACTTACCCCTAGACCGGAATGCTCCCCCCCCCCCGTACGTCGTAACCCTATAATGACCTTTGCTTATTGTCACATGTGCGCCGCATTCGCGATTGTTGCCGACGCCTGTTTGCAGGTCAGCCCACTACAGTTGTTATACAGGGTGATCCAAAAAAATTGGAACCCCTAACTTAAAATGTCCGTAAGTCCGAAAATTTTCACATTATTGACAAATTGCAAACACCATTAGAAAAAGTTCTATAATTCTCTATAAAACCTGAACCAAGTTGATTGAACTTAACTATTACTATAAATATTGCGCTAGTTATATGCCTATAAAATTTGTGTCACGAAACTCGCTGAAACGGTTTTGAACATTATGCGCAAATCAGTGATTTGCGGTTTGCTGTTCTGACCATGTCGCATGTTGGAGGTTCATGAATAAAAATAGCTCATTCACTTGCTATTGTAAGGAATTTAAATTTCAACAGGAGCAAAAAAATCATGCGGTGCTCCGTGCCACACGGCCCACTCAGTGGTCGAGTTTCTGGAACAGGCCTGCCCGGCCTTCAGCGAGCCAGATGCCTGGCCACCGAAGAGTCCTGACCTCAACCCTTTGGACTTCTTCGTGTGGAGCGAACTGGAGCGAATTATGCATAGAGGTCAGAGGATCAGCACCATAGAGGAGCTGAAGGAAAGGCTGATGGCCTGCTGGGATCAGTTGTCCCAGAGACTGCTGGCCTGCGCCGTCGGAGCCGTCCCGAAGCGACTGCAGGCCTGCGTGACGGCCAACGGAGCTCGGTTTGAGCACATGCTGTGATGAACAGCGGAAGCTAGGACGCGTCTATCTGTTCTATTGTGTGCTTCTGTGTAAACTTTTATGTAATGAAATTGAAATTCGATGTGGTGTTATTCGCAAAAAACAACAGATGGAGTGCTAACGGACTTCAGTGCATTGTTAACAATTGGCGATTTCGTTTCACTCAGTTTTCTGACGCTCATTCCAAAAGCTTATAGTGTGTCAATGCTTTACAACATACATACACTAATTTGACGTGGTTTCATAGAGGATTTAATGCTCTTTCTAATGGCGTTTGCAATTTGTCAATAAAGTGAATACTTTCGGACTTACATACATTTTAAGTTAGGGGTTCCAATTTTTTTGGATCACCCTGTACATATCGAAAAACCGATAAACTTTTAGGCGAAAAAAGCACTATTTTAGGCCCATTTTTGATTTTTTTTTTGCGATATTAGGTAAAAGCAGAAGCTTCTTATCCTAGGAAAAATAAAATGGGAAATCATTGGAAGGTGGCACACTACCTTTAAAGGAAAAGTGCCACCTTCTTGAAATATGAAGATATCGTTGCTTTTCATTTTGACATTATTATTTTTCATGTTCTTTTTAAATCTGGTGCCAGAAGTGCGTAATTCGCAAAAAAGTATGTCAAACTATTTAACATATTGGTACTATGTTTGTACTCTCTACCGCACCTTCTGTATGATGTCATAGCGATGACATCACACTCAAGCCAATCAGCCTTCAGAAGACAGTCTCGTCGGCTTGTGTCAGATTAGCTGATTGGTTAAAGCTGAGCTGATTGGAGCTGATTGGTTAAAAACCAAAGCCTCGCCGCGGTTGGCTGTATTACAGGATAAGAACGCATTCCTGGGATAAGGACGCATTCCTGGCATATTTTCTTTTAAAATTGCCGATACATACAAATGGAGGCCGAAATCGGCCGTAAGGTGGGACACTCTCGGGGTTTTCGGACACGGGCTACAAGATGGCCATCTCAGTTTCAAACCCATGTTAAAGGTGACCCTTTTCCTTTAAACACCTCTCACCATGTCACTACGTGGCACATCGCCGATTCAGAAAGATACGTTGAGAACGCCCCTATCTCGATGGTACCGCACCAGTATAACGCCTTTTGGGGCGACTAACGGAGCGAGCGAGAGGGTGGGCCTTGCACGTGCGAAATTGCGAGGGGGTACCTCCAACTGACTTGTGCACGGCACCCTACTAACCGGTCTCTAGCGATGTGCCAAATTTGGGCACAATCGGCCCAGCCGTTCTCGAGTTCTGGAAGCGGCACCCTGCACGTGCGCACGTGCAAAATGGGTCCCAACTGACTTGTGCACGGCACCCTACTAACCGGTCCCTAACTGTGTAGGTACCAATTTTGAGCGCAATCGGTCGAGCCGTTCTCGAGATCTGGAAACGACCCCTGCACGTGCGCACATGCAGCAGCACCCCAACTTTGGCACATGGATATGCAGAGCCTAGTGAGTGCCTACCTACATGCCAACTTTCAGCGCAATCGGCCAAGTAGTTACCGAGATATTGCAACAATTACAAAACTGACACCTCTTCGTTTTGCACGTGGCACGTGCATAAGGGGTCATCCACATGCATCGTGAATAGTCCAGTACTTGGTAGAAGGAATGAAGTACCCTACAAAATTTACCGCATGTAAATCGGTCAAGTGGTTGCTGAGATATAAGCCTCGCAAAAGCGTCCGCACGGCCGGCCGGCCGCTCATACACAGAAATTTCCGTTAATCTAAGGAAAGACTACGCTCGCTCCGCTCGCTCCGTATTGATCGCATCACTGCGCCGACTCGGTGCGGGTTGATGGCAGAGCAATATTCCGTAGCCATTCACGCAACTTTTTGGGATTCATAAAGCATACAAATTGAATTATCGGCTCCTCATTTTTTGCCCAATCAACAATCACCGGGCCTTCACAGTCAAATTAGCTTTATCTTTGAAGAAACCTTCTCTTCAGTTTGACTTTTTTTCTTACCGGAATAATTTCCTAGGGCGTCGTAGGATTCAGTCGTGAGTGCCTTCCATGTCAGGGTTAAAAGTGTTTTCAAAGAAGGACACGACAAGGAACTTCATCCCTGACAGTCAATTACGGACGACTTGGCACGTGATTTTTCCATGTCCGTGGTGGTCGCATTGTTTCAACTCAATTTCCGAGAATAGCTGCCCAAGGCCCCGGGGCTATATCCGGAAATGTCAAACCCTCGACAGCCATAACAACGTTTAGAGCCGGGTGATGCGACATGAAAGGACGAGATCATTGTGCGTTATGACAGTTGCCGTATTTTTAATCAAGTTCTAGCAAAATAATCAATCTTGTGTGAAATCTACCCGAGGAAACTACTCACGACAGAAGTCTGCCCTCAGTTTGTTAACTTTCCTTTTTGGGCATTCAGATGTTTGACATGATAAATGGACCTTATGAGCAAATGTCTGGCAGACTCTTTTCAGTGTCTCTCGTGACAGCTTGCAGCCGGCCCACAAAGGGATTCTTTTGCTGTTGGCTGGAACACGACGACCCGCCCAGTTCACCAGGCCTGAACGCTGTCACTTCATTATTCATTCGCCCAAATCAAAGTGAATAATGAACTTTCCAGCCTCTCAGAAAGCCCCTTTGTTTCTGGTAATTTTCTGTTACGTTTGAAGATTGCCTCTTCTCTGCCTTAGGTTTGGCTCGTGTGGTTACTGCAGATTGTCTGTAAATTAACCAATAATCATGTTAAAAAATGTCCCTTTAATACCAGTATAGGCATGACATTCACTTTTCCTTCAATCTTAAAAATAATCACACTCAACTCCCTAGCCTTGCTCAACTAAAAAACCGTACTCATGGATCTGAAATTAGCATCACAGCCTCCCACTAACCGACTCACTATTGACAAAACGTGTTCGCGGCGTTACATGAGGTAGTCGCTCCATCCCGCGCTGTTGGCAGCTGGTGGCGTCGTTAGAGACTGGCCTGTCACATTAGCCACTGCTAGGAATGATGGCTCTGTGTTCATCACTCATCAGGCCGGCGCCCGGCGCCCGGCGCGGTGCGGTGGGGCCACCAGGTGATTTGGGGTGATGTGCCCGGTCACGGCAACGAGTGTCGAGCTCAGGGACACAGGTGGTGAAGGCTCAGGGAGGTCAAGGCAAGTGGCTTCAAATCGTTTCTGTAAACCAGTTCAGAAACGAAATGGTTGACAAAATATGACGAATGATAGAACAATGAACAAATAACGAACACGACGCAGCACATTCCTTAGATTGTTAGAATATTATATGAAACTGTGGCGGATGATTTGCCAATAATAGTCATCAAAATAGCACACAAAATGGCAGGCGCTGGCCTGTAGTGGCCTAACGTTCCCAATCTAATAAATCACCGTATTTTTCTCTAAATGATTTTGTCGGGCTTTAAACACCGCTCACCATGTCACTAAGTGGCACATCGCCGAGTCAGAAAGATACGTTGAGAACGCCCCTATCTCGATGTTACCGCATGATCGCATCACCTCGGTATGGGTTGATGTTACTGCGACAGATCAAAGAGCAACACGGCTCAGAGATGTTCTCAGTAGGTAGATCAGTGTCGTCATGGACACTTGCCATAGAGATTGTGCGTAGGGCTAGCGGCTGGTCTCAGTATATGGTGACAGCGACTGGTCAGAGGGATCACATAGGATGGTCAGTTGGGGTCACAACAGGACGGTCAGTGGGGTCACACCTGGTTTCGGGGTCTAACCCCGTGCAGAACCGCTGCTAACAGATCTGAGAACATCAACCTTTAGAAAGGTAGATCGTTGGTCCCTGGAAGTGACAATAGGAGATAAACTCATATGTAACTCATATGTAAACTCATATGTTATGTAACCAGTGCTCACTCAACGTGCTTACCAACATTTTTCGATTACTGGAACCACTGGTTGAAAGAGATAGATCAAGTGTGAACGAAAAGCGTATATGAACAGCTTTATTGTACGGGGACCCGCAGTTGCTACTGTACACGAACCCCAACTATAGCCGTCTTTCCTGTCCAGTAACAACCGACAACATTGATATCGACTGCCGGTCCCTGTACAAGAGCAGCTGAGGTTTTCTGTGCGTGCCCTCTGACAGCTTATCGTTGTTCCCTGTGAGGGTGCTGGGACAATTTACTCAGGGTCGCTGTACAGTAGCAACTGCGGGTCCCCGTACCAATAGGCTGTGGCCTCTTTTCATTTGGACTTTTTTGGAGTCGGTCGAAAGTAATGGAGAGAATAGCAATGGTGTTCGCTGAGCACTGATCAGTGACATAGAAGCTTCCAGTCATGCTCATATTCGAAATCATCTATATGTTGCAGGCACTTTAGAAAATCAGTCATTTTGTAAAATGCCTAGGCATTTTACAAAAAGACGGCTGTTTGAAAAATGACTGAACGCAACCAGGCTTTTTTCAAAATGGCTAGCCATTTTACAAAATGACTAGGCATTTTGCAAAATGCCTGACCAGCATGGAACGTAGATCCCACTACAGATACTATGGCCAACAGGTTTTGGACGTCTTCCTATACCCTATATAGGTACGTGTTCAGCCTGTAGCTGATAGATTTGAAGCTCTGTGATGACGACAATGCTGAGTAACGACCAGGTTGAGTTGAAGACTCGGCTGTAGCATAAAGCATTGTTTAGTTAACGCTGTAAAAACTCCCAAGTACATCAACGCCGTTCATGTTCTGCCTGAAACTAGACCTAACAAAACCAGCCGGAGACCGGCCCTAGTCAATAGGCAGGCCCGGTTGATGTACAATTACATGTAAACGAATGAGTGTAGTCTTTGTTTGATTGTGTCTTTGACAGCTTTGAGTACCTACTTGCATGGTCCCAGTTAAAAATATCAAGCTCCACATCGGGAGAATCATCAGGTCGCTTGGCGTAGGACGAGAGCGTTGGTTTCACAGAAGACACTAACGCTTAAGTGTGTGGGATCGAATCCTCGCGACCTCTATAGTTTTACAGATACAGGCCGGCATAGGGCCAGTCGTTTGTTGACGCTCCAGATCGATCATTTTAAATCCAGCAGCGTCGCTGACGTGGGGGTTGGAAATGTCGCGGGCCTGCACTTCTCAAAATAGAGGTAGGTATGGACTTCCCACTGTTGGACTCCTCTGGTCATAATGCTGGACTCCTCGGTCCACCTACACGCTACCAAAACGTATATAATTAGGTACTCGTATCTACAACACACTGCTCAGTCATTTTGTAAAATGGCTAGGTATTTTGTAAAATGCCTAGGCATTTTGCAAAATGACTGGAGAGTCAGTCATTTTGTAAAATGCCTAGGCTTTTTGCAAAAAGCCTGGAAAATCAGGCATTTTGCAAAATGCCTAGGCATTTTACAAAATGACTGATTTTCTAAAGTGCCTGCAACATATATACCAAAGGTCTCTCGGAGCCGCCCATTATATTGCCTTTGCTAGACGTAGAAAAAAAAACGTCCCATAGCACAGTGAGCACAGGACGACAACCCGCGCCCCGCTGGGGGGGGGGGGGGGGAGGGCAGAATCTGCCCCCTCCCGTTTTTCGCCAATAACTTCTAAACGCGTTTTGCCAGCGACGCCAAACTTTCAGTACCTTATCATACATCAATTTGACACGTTCCCTGAAAATTGGAGCGAAATCCGTCGGAAAATTTTTGAGAAAATGACGTTTTAGTGACGTCATGTTCGCCATCTTCGCCTCAAAAATCGAAAAATTTCAAACGCCGCTAACATCTTCATTTTTAAAGGAATCAAGACGTAACAACAAAGGTTATACGTGATTCTACTTTCTCTATCAAATGGCTATCTCGGTATTTTGAAAATTTTGGATTTTGGCCCAAATTTTCTAAAAAAACGACTTTTTGGGAAATAATCATAAAATTCAAAATTTTGAGTGAGTGTATCGAAAAAACGGAATATATGTCAGAGAAGTGGTCTATGTGCACCTACATACCAATTTTGAGAAGAATCGGTTCAAAAATGTGGGAGTTATTGAAAATTTTATGACGTCACGACACACAAAATTTTTGAAAAAAATGATTTTTTTGGAAGTTCTAGACCTTGTACGGAAACAAAAATAGCACCATTCGACTCGCCGTGAAAAACTGCATCAGATAGACACCTTTTTAGGCCTTAACAACCAACTTCAAAATTTGACCTCACTTGACCTGACCTTGACCTGACCTCGACCTGAAATTCATCCAGAGGTGGTCCATATCCCATATTGAGTGTACCTATTGAATTCTATGAACAAAATGACCCATAAAACATGTGTCACACATGCCCTTTTCTATATTTTGTTTTTGGTGACCTGACCTGACCTGGCCTGACCTTGACCTTGACCTTTGAATGATATTGTATGCAAAGAATATTGTCTTGGTAGCCTAAGAACACGTTTTGGGCAATCAGTCTCAGTCCATTCTTCGGCAATTACGGTGCAAGGCCGATACTGTAGAAACTTGCATTTTGTACCCTTGACCTGACCTTGACCTGACATCTGACCTACTTAAGCAAAAAAAATTGAGCTCTTAAGATTCGCCTCGTTGAGAGCTTTCGATTGCCCTTTTCCCCGTCTTTCTACGACCGTCGGTTCGGAAGTTAGACAGGGGGGGGGGGCAGAATCTGCCCCCCCTCCCCAGCAGGGCGCGTATGGCTGAATAGCCCAGCGGGGCGCGGGATAAGCTTCGCCGTAAAGAAAATGTAGCACTTTGATGATCCACAATCTGGGCTGGCGTCCCAAGAGCTTCTTGCAGCCTTGAGACGCATATCATTCAGGTAATTTCGTCAACGCAATCCTGGCATGCCTTCCGATTATTTGAAAGCCTCATATCGCACGTGCATCTGATAGCACAGTAGCTACCATAGCTACCATGTGATATCGCAAACGAGTGGTGCGAACGGAGTGGCTCCTGCTTTTCAGAACGGCTGCGGAAGGCGTCAGCTTGCCCGCAGCGTACTGCATTATTATTGCGAAATCCACAGGACTGAACGTCTGCTCAAGGCTACTTTTAGAGCTGCTATCGCTGACTGGCTGTGTGGTTGAAACGGCGTCAGTCGCCAGAGCGATGGCGTTTGACATGTGTCTGCACGGGAAACGAGAGATACGCGTAACACCATTTAATGCGTCTATGGAACCGATTTTCATTAAGAAATTTCATTTCATAATAGATTTCATTCGTTGAATAAAATTGTACCTCAATTTTTACAATGCTGATAAAACACATCGAATGACCAAACGGATGTGATAGAATAATTTCCTTGTTTGTTCTCAAACCGTAGGTTTCAGGTTCGATGGCCATTGACCATGCCCGGTATTGCAACGCTCAGTGACCAGCAGTCGTCATCACTTTCAGCTGTCGCTCTCCTCTGATGCTGTAGTTCGAGATACGTTTGAACAAACGGGATTCAAGCGCTTGAATCACTTAGCACGTAATTCGATCGCTCAAATTTCAAACCTTTACATACCATTCCATTCTACTCAAAGCATCTTGTTCTGGCCAGATGACGCGTTCTGGGAGACCAATCTGAAACCATTCTACACCAACTGGACTCTAAAGCCAATAAGGCAGAAACTCGTAGCTTTTACCTTTGACCTGACCTTGACCTGATCTCTGACCTACTTGGGCGAAAATGTGCTCAAAAGATCGCCTTGTTGAGAGGTTTGTTAAAGGCAAAATTGACCCTTCTCCCCAGAGGTGCTCACTGCTCGTTCGGTGGAATGCCCAAGCGGAGCGTGGGCTAAGATTTGTTACTGTTACGCTTTGCCTCGGTCGGATCACGGCCAACGCATACATGCTCACTCACAGATAACAGTTAATTAAATTAGTTCATTTGCTATATTGACTCTGTCAACACTGCACAACCTCACTTCGCCAATAGGCACGCATCCGTTTGGCTGGACGGGCAAATTGGGGCCTTTCTCATGGAAAAGAGGGTTGATGTTTTGATAAAAGCGTTCATACATTAAGCTTTTGCCCAGTGTGAGACGAGTTTGTTGCATTTCTGTCGCGGATTGAGGTTGTCCTGTATATGACCTTGGGCTGTCCTGTAACATGCATGTACATGTGTACATGCATAAATCTTTGTATACAAATGCGTCAAATGTGACGCTAGTCGAAAAATAAATCCTTGTAGGGTTAGGAGATGAGAGGATACAAGGAAGACGTCGGGATGAGGTAGCGCCGTGGCCCACAGCTGGTGTGCCGCCGTAGCTCAGACCATTCCGTGAGACAGACTATCCAGCTGCAGACGCATCGATTCCGTGGGAGTTAAACCCGAGAGAGGGACTCCATTTCAGTCCTGATTACCGCTGATCGTCCACGAGGGAGAGGATCAAAAGGGGCGACAGAAGTATCCTGAGAACTGAACAAGACGGGTGTTTGCAATGCAATTTAGTCCGTTGAGATTTGACCCTCTCCGGACCTATCGATTTTCTACACACGCCTTAACCGAATGGAGGAACCCACTCGCCGTTTTGCCCCTTATTGAGCCAGAGCTTCGCGAAAAACAACGAGCGTGTGTGCCGTTACCAGACGCAGCCATAAGTATATACCTACCTACCTAATTTTAACCCTAGAACGCCTAGGGGGGGTTGTATCAACCCCCCCCCTGAGGTTTTTCGGAAATAGTGCAAAAACGGCGGCGCGGCGCCAAATTTTGGGTACCTTATAGGGCAAACCTTGCGCATCTTTTGATAAAAAAAATTGACCGGGTCATGTCAGGTCACGGAGTTATGACGTCACAAAGGGAACAGCCTCCGGCCGGATTTTCACAAACTGAGTGCCAACGCCCGAGGTTTCCTGCCGGTGGTACGGACATCGGTTGATGGATCGTGATGAAACTTCCCATGCATGTTGGGGCAAGTATTGGCTATCATATGGTATAAGAAACTTGACCGGGTCAGGTCAGGTCACGGAGCTATGACGTCACAAGAGGAACAGCGTCCGGTACTATTTTTGAAAAGCGCCCGAACCACTATTTTGCTAATTCTTGTCACCTCAAAGGGAATATGCAGCAATATTAGCTTCTATAGGGAGCAAATGGACCTCCCAAATCAAAAAATACAATCAGATTTCAAAAATTTAAATTTTGATTTTTCGAATTTCTGCCGCCGACTGTGACCTTGCCGACTTCCGGCGCTCCCAACGCGCCATTTTTATAGCTAGGGAAACGAAATACATACCAAACGATAGAGAATTGATCAAGGAACACGATAGTGAAGGTTTCAAGTCGATATCTCCCACCGTTTTGCCGCAATCGCCGCGGAAAGTTGAAAAAAGTCTATTTTTCCGAAAATTTGACCTTTGACCGGTCAAAAGTAGGTCAAATGTTGACCTAGGACCAAAAAATACACCACCAATCGCGAGATCTCGTTGAGAGCAATCCGTTGGTTTTTTCCGCTAAGCTCTACGACCTTCCGTTTCGAAACGCCAGGGGGGGGGTCGTAACAACCCCCCCCCCTGGTCGTTCGTGTTATGAGAAATGGCCTGGTCGTGCGAGGGTTAAGGTGACCGACCTTATTTTAATGACGCCGTGTATGACGTCACGCTAGGTCTAAAATGCAAAGCTCGGCAACCGATCTTGTAATGGGTGTATGCAATCATGATTTTACGTTCTTAAACGTTCCTGGAGCAAATACATAGGCGACAAAATAATAGTTTCCATATTTCTCCCATTGACTTTTTGTGGTGATGTCACGCGGTCGACCTGACCTATGACTTTTATGAAAATATGAAATTCACAACTTGTTTAGACTCGCGGGCTTACTACTTCCTGTCTGCTTTACTTCCCTGCTAGTTTTCTCTTGGTATTGAGGGCGCTGCGAAGCTGTGACATTTCTGAGCCACTTGCGGAGATTTACTTATGACGCCATAACTCAGTGCCGTTGCTTGACCTGAACACGAGTTTTATCCCGATTTTTGGTGTAAATTTTTAATTTGGTAGGCATGGTAGCTATTTCAATTTTGGTCGAGGTTTTGCTTTTTAAATATGGGTGTTTGAAGTCCATCTGTACCTATGGCTCATGATATGACATTAATGACTTGCAGAGATTGAAACCTATGACTCAACAGCTAGTCGTATAGGTACTTAACGTGGTCCAAAGTACATGTATTATCCAGGTCGTGTCGAGCCTGGCATTATAAACGCATCAAATCAAGATTAGAAATGACGCTCTACTAGCATGATTTGACGATAAACATTTGATATTTGTGATATGATAGGGTTACGTTGGGACTACTGTAGACTTAACCCTCGCCGGACCTATTGGTTTTCTACATACGCGCCGGACGAGGGGGGTTACGAGTTACGACCCTCCTCGCCGTTTCGCCCCCTGGTGAGCTAGCGCGTCGCGGAAAAAACGAGCGTGTGCGCCGTTACGAGACGCAGAGATTTTACGCAGAGATACCGGATTTTAAGGTCCTAGGTCAACCGGTGACCTCTGAGGTCAGGTCAAGTGCCCCAAGGTCCGGTTCCGTTTTTGGTGAATAACTTCGCAAAAAAACTGCCGCAGAGCCGCGATTTTGGCAGCATCGTGTTTGCCTCGCTCAGGCGCATCGACTGTTATACTTTTTGTTTGTGTGAGGTTAACTTAGGGTATTGACCTCAGGTCACGGTCAGGTCAGCACCCCCAGGTCACGAAATTGGTCGAAAGAGGTCATGTCGCATATCATTCGATTTGGCAGGTCGTTCTGAGTTCATTGGTGGCTTTCCCGACTCGTTAGCTCAATTTGTTCCGGAGTTATTGACGAAAATCTAATATGACCCTAATGACGTCATAAATGACGTCACACAAGGTCAGCATTGCAAAAGCGACGCATCTGACCTTGCAAGGAGTGCATCAAATAACGATGCTGTGTGCTTGAAATAGCTGGAGTTCGTTCCCGGCGCCAGAATAGCAGTTTTCATTTTTCCTCGTTGAGTTTTAATGGTGAGGTCACGAAAATGACCTGACCTCATATGACCTTTAGCAAAAATCCGAGATAAACAAGTTGTGAGACTCGTAATGGATACTAGAACCTGCAAGCTTCATTTCCCTGTGAAAGGTCCTCTGGCAGTGAGGGCGTTGCGAAGTTGCGACGTCTGAAGACCGTGCAGAGGTCAGTGACCTGACCTGACCCGAAAATGAGGTTGGTGTCAGAAGATCCGGCTTGAATCAAAGGTCAGGTATGCCAAGTTTCAGCTCTCTATCGTTAGCGTGTTCGGAGGTATTACAAAAAAACCTAGGGGAATGGGGTGGAGGCGGCACCCCCTCGGCCTGCGAGGGTTAATGTACATTTTTGGTATTTCAGTCATAGTGCTCCAATAGTCATCGCCATGATGTGGCGAGATGAATGGAATTGTGATTAAGGCTAATTAATCTAACCTGTTATGTCACTTTTGATGAAATTAATTTCCGCTGGGATTATAAATTGTGTTGCTGATAGAGTGAAACAAGACTCACCATTTTAAGTAAAATGAAAAATGGTCTGAGGTCTTTTAGGTTTACTCGGGTAGTGGTTTCAAAAACCTGATATTTTTTCATAAAAACCAATGCTAGCCACGCTGACCCCGGCTGCGCGGAGTGATTTATTGCGCCTGTTTGACAGGTCTCGTTCAAGCGTTCGTTATGTCATTCATCATACTAATGGCACTGCCGGATGTTAATATTCCCCACCGTGCGCCGCCGATGCATGACACGACCGAAGTACACCGCCGGCCGCCTGATAAACGTTTTAATAAAGGCGTTTCGATGATCTCGTCCGACCTGAAAATCCGACGATCTGTCTATATATCGGAGCAGGAGCCGCTGGAGCCCGTCCCTGGAGATTTGACCGGCGGTGACCCTGGGCCCGTTACTAGCGCGACAGGCCATCTCACGGCCGGCCGGGCGCGCGGCGCGCCGGCCAGCTGCGTCCCCATCCGCTCCATCACAGCTCGGTCCTCGAGCGACGGGCAGGGCCGGGTGTGGGGCCGTCGCTCCGCCCGCTCGGCTGTGTACTGGCACAGTGCCTACAGCCACACCGCCAGCCGGTGAGACCGGGCAAACAGCGTCCTGCCGCGCGCCGCCGCCGCCGCCGCCGCTCGTGCAGCTCCTGCCGGCGACCGGCGCGCCGCGGACCGGGACACACACGTGGGAGTGCGCGCTGGCCACGGAGGCTCGACGTCCGACAGCGGTCAGACCGCGATTCCAGCTGCAGCTGGTGACTGTCGACCTTACCGCGCGTAGCATTTATGGTCTCCTCTCATTTAGTGCAGAAATGGTCTGTTTATGATACACAATTTTGATGCGAAGTAACTGGACGAACACATTTTCTTTATAAATAATGAAGCATTGAAAAGATGAAAATAACAGGGTATGGGAATAATGCAATGCACCTGTGCCGAAACACCAGCCGTCGGGCATTGACGCCCGTTTGTCGGCCATCGCGGCGCCGCGTCCGGTGCCACGGGGCCGAACGAGGCGCCAGCGGCCATCGGTCTGATGACACGGCCCTGATGGCATGGCCCGAGCCGGATTGCCCCTCTGGCAATTGAATCAAAACAGAACAGCTTTGACATCCCCCAGTTCCGCGTAACCGAGAGGCGACAGCTCGACAATCATTTCAGTCCCACGCTGTATTTGCCGCTCCATATCATTTCTGACTTATCGAAAATCACGTCAAATAGACAAAGTCGCGGCAAATATACAGATGCTGTTTACACAAGGGTGCCCCGTTCTGCCATCGAACGGTATGCATTAGGATGGGTATGCGCGGTCCGCCCTGGGCAGCATGCCACAGTCCATTATCCGGCTCCTGGGACTGATTATGACCGATGACAGCACAGCTACCGTGCAACTATCTTTAGATCGTCCCGTAATGCAAAGGTGCTGTAAATCACGCTTGAAATGAGAGGTGTCCTAATGCGTTTCTTTATAAATCGATGTGTAATAGGCACCTGGGGGGAACGATTGAGCATTTGAAGATGTTGCTACGCTTCACCTTTTAATTCATAAGTTTATTTATTTCGACCGATTCCAAAACCTTCCGCCTTGATTGCGCTAAGCGATATTATGCCTCGATGAATGATGCTTATGAGCTGGTCAGTCGTTAAATGGATGTTTTGATTATGCATATTTAATGATCAATCATCAAATAAAGGAATACCACAGTGTTATATCATCGTCCTGTATGCATAATTGCACACCTATACGCATGCGGTACGTTGCATTATTGTGACAAACTTATGTAATATTGGGTAAGTGCCAGTACAGCTGCCATCAACCCAAATAATATTTTTTCATTGGTCAGTTGCAATGTGATCAATTCAGGACCGCGGATTAAAGGATTTAAGGATACATTGGTCTGGGCGGCATCAGGGTGCGTCGCTGGGGCTGACCCCGTTCCTAAAGATGCAGGTCATTCAGCGGTGGTCACCTCACCTCACGAGAGCCTGCTCCCTGGGAACTGCCATGTCGGATGAAGGTGAACGCTCATCCCGAAACATGTTATATACCTACTGACGTGCGACTGTCAAAAGCCATGTTTGACATCAAGTAAAACTTTCGCCAAATAAATCTGTTTTAATTTGGAACAGAAGCTTAGGGGTTTTTGAGGGATTTGTTTTTGCAAACTGAGGGATGATATTGGATAAGAGCGGTGGGAGGCAGGAAGGTCTCGGGCGCTGCGATAGTCAGGGAGGGAACCGGTGTGGGAAGCTTCACTTTTGAAGCCGCGCACTCCGGTCACTGTGGCGATGGTTGGCACGAGCGACTCAACGACCTGACGACCCTGACGACCGTGAGCCATCCTCCAAAAAACTTGGACAATGCCCAGACAGATGCTAACAATAAACGTCAGCCGGGCCGAGCTCTGTAATCTTCTACACCAAGACTTTTTGAAGGCTTGTTTGTCAGTGGTCTAACTATTCACAAACTTTCTCACTGTGCCGTTGCCATATTGAATAACTCACCCTGCCTCTTGAGATCCGTCAATATTCGAGGTCTTCTCCCCCGTATTGGTGTAAGTTGTAACTGAGCCAGACATAGTGCTAACTGCTATAAGTGTAATGAAATATGCAATGATACTAAATTTGCGATTCCTATAACTAGCATCGATACTCTCAAAGTTACGGCATCAAATGACAACAAGGGTACAAGTAAATGAATTTAACCATCCCCTTTTATGGTTATTTCCTTTTTTTGCAAAAAAAAAAACTTGAGGCATCACAATTAATGGGGCAGCAAAGTTGGAATTAACATGAATTGTTGGATCTAAATTCACCTGTAAGCATTTATTTGATCTCTTGCAGTGTGGTTAACCCAACAAACCTCTCACCAAATATCAGGGTAGCTGCCAATTCATCAACTACATTATAAGGACACACAATATCTCTCCGGAATAACGTTCAAGTAGCGGGGAGAATAAGCGCGATATTGCCGACCATCTTATAATCTGGGCACTGGTGGCCGGGACATTGTCGGAGGCTGGGCGCAGGTCGGCGGAAAGTGATTCCCGGAAGGAAAGCCACGTCATTTCACCACCCGGCCCCTCATATGAAGAGCGCCACGAACCACGTCAGGGGTGGAACAGTCTGTCACAAAGCAACACTGCACCAATAACCACAGGCTGCTTGAAATTGACAAACACTACTCGTTAGAATTGTGTTTTTCGATTGAAAAACAACTGGATATAATGCAGTGTAAGTACCAGTTCTCTGTCTGGTTATGAACTGAAGATGCGTGAAGAGACGTAAATAATTTCGAAACACCTTGTAAAAGCTAGTAAATTTTGGTCTGGTGACGTGTCAATCGATTGTTACAAATTGCACAAGCGAGTAGAACGTTAAATACACATCTCTTTGAAAACGATCACGTGGACATAAATCTGGTAAGAGGATACAGCTGTTCGTTCCGCAAGATAAATGTCTCTCTGAGGTTCGGAAGTTGAAAGGAACACAAGGGAGATAACGTTTTATGTGTGCTATTTTTAGAGAAGCTGTTGAACGTCTGGCAATGGAGTCAACCTCACCACACACACACACTCATGTCAAAGGATTTTACGCCTCAATGGAGGGCAGCGGAGACTTGTTGAAAGCAATGCAAACCTTCATTAACTTCAGTTTTACCATCTAAAATTGGCATTGGTCGTCTAATCCCGCTGGCAGGCGCGTTGATGTCCAGTGTCAATCCTGCTCACCATTTAGACATTCAGTCGAGATGAGCCCCCGTTTCGTGTCAGTGTTCGAGTTGTTTCATTCCCCTGTTCGGTGTGCTCTCGGTTCCGAATCGGATTCCCCGGACATTTTCTTTGCTTCAAGTTTAGTTATCGGCTTTCTACGAGAGTTCGGAGCCGAGGTCGCAAGGGACCACGCGCCTGCTAATAGAAGCCCTGTCGCAGTCACGTTGCCTCGTTCCGGACAAGGAATAGAGGACGTCCTTGCACTTTGTGGCAGTTGGACTAATGCTGGCTATTGGCCCCGGTGAAAGTTCATTACAACGAGACCAGCGAAGCAGTCTGGGAAAGGTTAGGAACATGTTTTACAATTAAGCAAAACCTTATAGCACATACAACTGGAAAACAATAGTTATTCGACTGGCTATGGTATGCTCAGAATCCCTCTGATTTCGGTAGTTGCTAAGACATATTGATTGCAGATTGATTGCACGACACGCAGGTTTCCGAAACATGCCGAAACTAATTTTCCAAGTATTTGGAAAATCCATTCTGTGAACTAAGCTGCAATGCTGCGCAGCACTGTGTATGCTATATCATACACAGTACACCACACCCTCATGGAAGAGCATGTGAAACCCACTTATGTACCTTGTATAAGTTTGCAATGGCAAATTAAAAAAAAAACATTTCTAGTGAAGATCTGGTTTTATTCGTTTGCCGTTACTCGGCATGCTTGTGGATTTTCAGCACACTGACCTTCCACAATAACGTAAATAAGTTATATGGGTCTGTCACGCTCCAATGCACTTACGTTCACATACCTATACATTCCACATTGACATACCACATGCCTCTCGATGCATATGCCTACGTGAAAACGAACAAAAGTTCTACAGCTATTTCAGGCATCACCTAAGTTCGTGTCCAAACGGCTTCCATTTTCAATCTACAGCCACCATTTTTTCCACCTCCGAATAGCCATCTTCCGTTGCATGACAAACAGCTACTTAGTAGCCTTTATTAGAATGTCGTATTTTTGAGTGATGATTTAGCATTCACCATCTTTCATCTAAACCATTAGCATGTTTTGCCACTCCCCAAGTAATAGGCAAGGCTTTGGCACATCTTTTTTACTTGAAGGTCCAGTGATAACCTAGAAGCCGCGTAAAATCTCCGTTGCCTGCAGCCGTTTTACGAATCGACCGCCCGGCTCCGGCAAATGGCGCTGTCCTGAAAAAAAACTCGTCTGGGCCAGCCGTGTGCTGGTCCGGCGTCGGAGCTCCTCGGTCGCTGTCCGGCCCGAAATATGACACTGAGCACACAACCGGCGGCGAGGCGTCGTGCGTGACCTCCGGCGGTGAGCCGTGGCCGTGGCCGCCATCCACTGTCCTCCGTCATCAGGCAGGTCGTCATCAGGCGCGGTCGTTATCGGACCGACATGGGACGATGGAAGGCGTCGCGGGTATTCCCGACGGCCCCCGCCAGCGGATATTCAGTGGTGCTATGATTTAAGTAAGACATGACAAGTTATCAATTATTTGGTAACAATTTTTCTGTTTTCCAGCCCCCTTCATGACCTGGGGAGTAAGACATCAGTTACAGCACTTCCCCAACAGAGAGAATACGTCATAATAGAAACATGAACAGTATGGCTTCATGCATACTCACAGTGCGCCTAATCAATAGCCGTAGCTGTTTTTTATTAAAAGGACCCTCCAATCTTCCAAAAAGTGAATGAATTGACATAAAAGCCATGTCCCGTGGTACAGAAAGAACAAAAACAAATACCTAGTAAATTTCACCGAAAAATATTCACTGGTTTTCAGGATATTAGACTTAAACTTCTGTATACTTTTTGGGACCTCCGCTGTTCTACGACGTCATTTGGAAGCAATAATTTGGCATCCTAAAAGTGCGACAGATATTGCGCGCAAAGCACTATATAGGTACCACCACGTTTTAACGATGGTTTTAGTATAAGATTTAAAAATCGTTAGATCTGCGCTGACGTCACAAAATCTAAGCAGGCATTCAAATGCATTAGCCCCTTAGAATCCGAAAACTGCACGTTTGAAATTAAACATCTCCGAATTAAAGCAATTCTCGATGACTCACCCAAACCGGTGGGTGCAATTCAGAGACCCCAATTTGGCTATCTCAACTCAAAACTAATGCTGAGGTGGGATGGTCACTTTAACTTGCGGGATGCAGCACCCTTGCTAGTTTATCCCCTATTTATAACACTGTCAGAAAACTTGACGGGCTGCAGTAAAACGATAATCAAGATCATACAGGTCAACTGGGAGCTCTGCCAGTGCTGAGTTATCTGAAATTGGCCCCTCTGTGACTTGTTACAGACCTTTTATCACCAGTAAGATATCGACTTAGATCTGCTGCGACTTCGCTCATCTCAGATTTCTGGCATAGCTAACGATACTTCGTGACAAACCGGGATCCTGAATGTGATTATCGTCGCATTTGATCCGTGGCGTGATAATGTATCAGAGTCATACATCATCTTGCACCATTTCTATACTAAGCTGAATATCAAATTTGTTACGTTTGCTATGTAATTGCCACCTCACCAAAGTCTGCAGACAACCGGCAAACCCTCTTTATTCCTAAGTGCTACTCGAATGCGCCATGGAAGCGCTCCAGCCGGCGCTGCCGGTTCATGCGGCCGGCGTAGAGGGTCGGAGGGGCCGCCACCCGTCGGCCGTTGGCCGGCCATATTGCACCATGGAGTGGCGCGGCAGTGACAGTTATTGACAACTCGGTGAGTGGGTGATAACCCTCTGATAGTGGTGCTGGACACCGCCGTCAGACAAGCGGTGGCGGCACGTGCGTGCCATGGACTACCAGAACAATTTCAAAGCCTGAACCATTACATCGGCTCCATCCATCCATTGACATCGGCCAACTTCGATTTGGCCTGCGACAATGTTCTCTTAGTGGCTTTGCATTGTCATTGATCTTCAGCTTCCAGATACAGTCCTGACGTGTGAATTTTGGTTGGTGGCTACATTGTGTGACATTTATGTAAATATGCGCGAAGATGAAAACCCCTGTGTTATAGATTTCGGTGTGGCCGTATCGGTAGGTATCTTGATTTTCTGTAATTGACATCACTAGTAAGTACATACAACGCTTTATATGGAAAAGTTTTTGAACTGTTTTTATTAAGCTTGCTGTTCTGGAAAACTGCGCTAGTTACATATTCTACTACCATGCCGCCGCGACATTTGCCCTCGGCCGGTGTGCGTCGATCGTGCATGCGCTTTCATGTGATTGGTGCTATATTTTCACGGCGGGCCTGCTATGAAAATCTTATTACAGTCTTTAGGCTGCTCAACGTTACACATTTACATTGTATTGTATTGTATTCACTCAGCAGCACATTCCAATGTAAGCATGCACATCTGATGGGATGACACACAACTGGCTATTACTGTGCTTTGTCGAACAGTGTATAAACAAATAGGGACCAATATATTTGCTGTAACAAACACATCACTCTCGCACGTATATCTACAGTTTAACACCGACAAGGCATCCAGCGTTCACGTACTCACGACAGAGAGACAGTTTCTCTTCACTGCGGCTGCAAAACGTGTTCTGTTCCGCGCTCTAACTTGGGGCGGCAGGGCGTTATAGTCGGCTACCGCACGGTACAAGAACTGTCGTTTGCCGCTGTTGTGCTGTACGGGTGGTAAGCGGATGTCACCCGAGTGACGCGTGTTTCTGCCGGTGATTTCGATGTTCTGACTAAGACTATTCGAAAGGCAGACAGGCTGTCCTGTTGTAATGATACTGTGTAGTGTGGTCACGTTGTGATAATAGGCTAGACGGTTTGCGTTCAGTACAGGGCTTTGTTGTATCACGTCAGATATATGGTCGAACTTACGACGGTTTGTCATGACTCTGGCGCAGAAATTAAGGATTGCTTGGACCTGCTTCATGTTTGTCTGGTTTGCGCTACCGTACACAGAAAGGCAATAACGTACAATCGAAATCACCAGACTCTCCACCACAGTGCTGACGAGCTCACCAGGAAGACTGTGCCTGACGTGTGACAGGGCTACAAGCAGTCCCGTACAGCGTGTTTTAATGTCAGCGATGTGAGCAGAGAATGTCAGAGACCGATCAAATGTCACTCCAAGATTGCGAACAGTGTCACTCTCCTCTATGCGAGTGGTCCCAACAGTGATGGAGACGGGTGGCAGGCGTTTCAACATCTGTTGCGTTCCGACCACGATCAGTTTAGTTTTGCCGGCATTCAGTTTCATGGCATGCTGTCCAAACCATTGGTACATTGTGGAGACCGCACGCTCCAGCCTATCCGAAACCTCAGCCAGGTCTGCCCGCCTACCGGATACGATGATCTGTGTATCGTCCGCGTACTGTGTGATATGCACATCCCTCTCAACATGGAGGCTGAGAATACATGTTTCACTAATTATTTTGTAAAGAAAATCAACCGTTGATTGCGCTCAATACAAATGTATGAGGCATTCGATTTTATGTATGATTACTTTTCGGATTATTCTTTGGGATAATATAACTCAGAAGTCCACTCAGAAGTGGCCTTCTGAGTTATAAATTATTATCCTAGAGAATAATCCGAAAAGTAACCATACATAGCTAATTTCCTGGGAAAAATGACTAAAACAACACATTTGATTTTGATTTCACGTACTGTATAAAACTGTTTGAAATTCGGCGTAAGCCTTTTACCTGACCTGTGGCGCGCCATGGACTACAAATGTGACGCAAATAATGTGACCACAGCTCCCAGTTGATATGGTTCCGTGCGTTGATGATTGGATTTGGCTGGCTTCCTCAGCTCCCGCAGCCGGCACCAGTTCATTTGATCCAGCTCCCACTGAGGTGCGGCGGCCTGTGAAACGACCACAGCGGCCGCTGGGCATCGATCCTGCAGCCTGGGTCAGGTTCATTCACGACAGGTCGCATCTGTCATTGTCGGCCGGTATTCGCAGGCAGTTGACACCGTGTCTGTCATCCCGACGGTCGGCACCTGCCGGCGGCAACGCGGTGGTCACCTGTATCAGCTTAGACACCCCTTGCAAGTTCGCCGGTTGCCGGTTAATCTGCTAATTCAGAAACCTACTTACAAAGTAGACGATTCAAACAGTATCCATGCGTCCATGGCTCAACTTTGGATGGTGATTTTGGCTACATTGTGTGACATTTATGTAAATATGCATCAGGATGAAAACCCCCGTGTTATGTGGGCCTTTTATTTGTACGAGATACCGGCAATAAATATAAATTCAAGCAGTGATGGGTAGCATTCGAGGAGAAGAAGCCTAGTGACTTTGGCGAGGAGAGGAAGCGTGGTGATTTTGGGCATGAAGTCGAGGAGAGGAAGTATGGTAACTTTCGTGGATGGGTGTATTCGATCGCCCACATCTGTGCTTCCTATAAACGTGCTCGTTTGCACAAAACATGAATCGATTATCAATAATGATGATCTGCTATTGACGTACAAATAATTATTCAACAAAGCCGGACTTCACAATAAGATACCGCCATGCCATATATAACCAGTATAACGCCTTTTGGGGCGACTAACGGAGCGAGCGAGAGGGTGGGCCTTGCATGTGCGAAATTTCGAGGGGTACCTCCAACTGACTTGTGCACGGCACCCTACTAACCGGTCTCTAGCGATGTGCCAGATTTGAGCACAATCGGCCCAGCCGTTCTCGAGATCTGGAAGCGGCACCCTGCACGTGCGCACGTGCAAAATGGGTCCCAACTGACTTGTGCACGGTACCCTACTAACCTGTGCACCAAATTTGAGCGCAATCGGTCGAGCCGTTCTCGAGATCTGGAAACGACCCCAGCACGTGCGCACGTGCAGCAGCACCCCAACTCTGGCACATGGATATGTAGTGCCTAGTGGGGTGCCTACCTACATGCCAACTTTCAGCGCAATCGGCCAAGTAGTTACCGAGATATTGCAACAATTACAAAACTGACACCTCTTCGTTTTGCACGTGACACGTGCATAAGGGGTCACCCACATGCATCGGGAATAGTCCAATACTTGGTAGAAGGAATGAAGCTACCCTACAAAATTTACCGCATGTAAATCGGTCAAGTGGCTGCTGAGATATAAGCCTTGCAAAAGCGTCCGCACGGCCGGCCGGCCGGCCGGCCGCTCATACTAGAGGTGGCAAAATGTGGACCCGAGGACCCGGTCCAAAGAACCAGTCTGGACCCATATGGGTCCAGACCGGTTCCTGGAAATTTTCTGACGGGTCCAACTGGGTCCTACCATAAACTATACATCTTGCACACTACACATTATTGCAAAATATGAAGTGAATTAAGTGAATGTTTCTTTGCACACAGTAGCTCATGAGTATTCCCAATTGGAAATACGCTGTTTTACATGATGCAACTAATGATGACTACAAGTAGTTTGTATTAATTGACTTTTGGGGAACGGGTCCAACTGGTTCCGATTCTTACTAAGACCGGGTCCGACTGGTGCCAGAAATGTCCAGCCGGGTCTGGTTCGAGTCTGGTTCCCAAAATTTTCATCTTTTGCCACCTCTAGCTCATACTCAGAAATTTCCGTTAATCTAAGGAAAGACTACGCTCGCTTCGCTCGCTCCGTAATTATTCACTCACGCACAGCTAGCACATGCACACTGCGCCGTTCGCAAAGGCCCACCCATGGCGCTAGTCCATCACGCACTGTCGTGTCCTGGCGCATATTCGGACCGCCATTTCCGTTTCCTGACGCTGATTTATCTGCTCTGCGTTTGGTCGGCCGGCGATCATCACGAGCTCCGTATAATCACGCCGCCGCGGCCGCCGCGTCGATCCGATCACACCTATGCATGAGCGGGCGGCGAACGCGCCTTCCGCTCCATCGCCGCTCAATCATCCGTCACCGAAAAACGGCCGGCCGCCGATTATGAGCCCGCTGTTATTCCGTCGCCACCGTACCGCCGTGCTGACGTCACGGCGGCAATCAGCGCGGCGCGGTGCTAATGCACGGATGTCCGCTGGGGCGCGACGGCCGGCGACCGGTCAGCACCGCTGGCCTGTCGCCGCTCAAACAGGGCGCGACCTGCCGTCGCCTGAAGGACGAGCCTGTTTGATCTGTACCAACGGCGCCATGATTTTATATCTTTACAGCCCGGCCATAAACGTGGGTAATCGTCGGGCGGCCGGGCAGGTCGCGCGCGCGCCGCCCGGAGGAGGCGGCCGCCGCGTGCCGTGGGTCACCGGCGCGGCCCGATAGGCGGGCGGCCGCGCGGCGCCCGCCCGCGCCCGCACCTCGCCGCCAGTCGGGTGCGTCTCAGGCGAGTGCTCGGTGTCGCTCAGTGCCGGCGGCGACGGACGAGTCCGCTCGGGTTGTTGAAGGCGATCGGAGGACGACGGAGGCGGCGCAGGGCCGGCTGCTCGGCGCAGATACCGACTCGGAGGCTCGTTAATCGTCGGTGAGGCGACGACAAGGCTCCGGCGGCCGCAGTCTGTGCGCCGGGCGCCGCCGGGCGCGACGCGACGGCAGCCGCGGTGCCGAGGACTGAGGACTGAGGACTGGAGTGGACTGAGACGGTGTCAGCGAACTGAACGGGGGCGGACGGTGGCGGATCTGCAGTGCGCCGGGATCTTGTGTAGCTGACCGAACGGAGCTGAGGACCTGTACACACGGGACGGATCCCATGGCGGCTCACCGGCCCTACCAGGTCAGTCGCCCATCTCGACATAACTATATTGTTATGTTTTGAACGAAATAGACAGTCACAACATTTAAGTTTATAACAATATATTAATAATTCCTCTTTACTTAATTAAACATGAAAGGCACATTGCATTGTGCTCCTAATTTGATAATATGCAGAGGATTGCAACACGGGAATTGCACCACCACTGCAACAACGCACATGCTGTCCATGACAGGTATTGCAGATTTAATCGGACCATTCTGAGCTTGGCGTTTAGAGAGACTATTATTGTGTGCCCGCCGTCCCGGGGCATAGTGCACGGTAGCACACTCCTCTGACCTCTCTCCAGTCTCTCCCCTCTCTCCTCTTTCCACATATCTTCTCTCTTCCTCTCTCTCTCTCTCTCTCTCTCTCTCTCTCTTTCTCTCTACTTCTTCCACTCTTTCTCTCACATTTCCCTCTCTCTCTCTCTCTCTCTCTCTCTCTCTCTCTCTCTCTCTCTCTCTCTGTCTCTCTCTTTGTTGTACTCTGCTCTATTCCTCTTCTCTCCCACTGATCCGGTCTTAGAAGAGACATAAAGGGACAACAATACAGTAACCCCGCAGACACTGCTTTTAGACTCTGGCCACCAATTGCACTATGAACTAGCCGGCTGCTGGGGCGGACACAGGATCAGTGCTATCGGGCCGCCGGGCTTCAAAAGGCAAGCCGTCTGTGTGCACAGCGATAGCTCTCAAACAGGTGCTAATATACCGCTTTTTCTCTGCCGTATCGCTTTATAGACCTGACTTCCGTCAGTCGACGGCTGAAACAGTGGCGGCCTTTGAACAGGAGTGACAGCGCCCGACAGTCCGACGGTGTCACGGTGACAGCGCCCGGTGATTTAAGTGACATGATGATGGTAGTCAGGGACAGGCAACTGACTGCCTTGTGTGGTTCGTTGATGGTCCAAGGCAGACTAATGACATTAGCTGCGCTCAATGACGCAGGCTGGTGACAGTGATAATGTGCATTCTTGGATGTGCTCTGGAGCCAGATGACATAATCTTTCTGGTGGTCAATTATGGGATAATTAACAGACAGCCGCTTTACCGCATTGGCAAGTCATTTTCATCTAACTCACTTTAGGATCTGTGTTTATTTTGCAGCGACTGAGCTCATCCTGCTGGGTGTTCGTGCCGCGATGGTCATGTGAGGTGCTTCAAACGGTCACCCCCGGAGGGATATAGATACTTCTACTCTTACTATGTAGAGCTTTCCCCGCGAATGTTTGGGTGGTGTACATAAGCGTCAGCCCAGAACAGGGGACGTGATCAGGTGTAAGGGTGATCTGGTCCGAGGCATAGAGAGGACAACATTACCATGTAACCCAGTAAAACAGCCAGAAAACGTTACCCCTAGGCAAGCAGTGTGAAAGGTACCTGAACTACAATAACTCACGGTGTAGTGGCAGCGTGGAGCAGCCTTGTGACAGTATCTTCCGGCGAGTGGTAGCGTGAGAAAACCTTGTGACACTATCTGCAGACAGGCGAACTCCACTCGCCGTCTCAGGAGGCAGAGCTGTGGACCGTTCGACCGACAGGCGCGCTGTTGAAAGGCCGCCAGCCGAGCTGTTTCGGCGTGCAATATTCGCTCGTCATGAGAATGACCTGAGGCCAGTGACAGTAGTAGTCAGTGAAGTGAAGTCAGTGAGCGAGTCAGGCCTCTCCTGCTGCTTGGTCTTACATAGTTGCCTAATTCTTCGATTAAGTGGTAGAACTCATTACATGCGCAATCAGCGCTGCTTAGCGTGAGTTCAGGTCTAATACTTTGCACAAACTTTGGCCGAGCTGTAAACAAGACACGTACCTAAGGTCAATGTCAAGTTCTAGCGGGACGATTGACGGGATGCTGGAGACGACTAAGTATCAATTCATTGACATCTCTATTGACAGCGACGTAATGACCCATGGTGTTCTGATGGCAACACAGCAAGGCCTTAGTGACATTACAGTGGCAAAGCCTATAAGTTGAGGGATATCCCTGTCTGGTGACAGCGCAGTGACTCATGCGCGTTGTTCCAGTGACAGCTCGGTCACGGGTCACTGGCAGCCTGACTAGACCTCTCGGTGAAGGTCTGGTGACAGGCTTTGGTTGATTGGTTACAGCCCTGGTGACCTTTAGCAGCTAATTGACAGTTTGGTGACAGATAAAAGACAGATGCAATGTCATTCGGTGACGGTAGTGACACCGTGTTGACACTAGTGACACAGAGTGACAGCTGACTGCCAGACCAGTGAGGGATCACTTTGGGTGCGTGACAGACCGCGAGAAGTGGCCCACCTGGACTAGTGAAGCCGTCAGTGGCGGGACACTAACACAAGACACAGAGTGCAAACACACGTAGACACACATACGCACACACGGGGCGTTTCACGTCGCGCTGGTGCAGGTAGGTATACCGGTTGTGTTTACTCAGGCCGCCAAATACACGGTGCGACTGCGATGTATGCGGGCGGGCGGGCGGCAGACTTCCGCTGAGCCGGGGGCGCCGTCTCACTTCTCCCGAGTCTCAGGGACGGCGGCGGTGGCGGCAGGGGCGCAGGGCTGAAAAAAAGTGTTTCGGTGGTTGTCGTCCGAAGGAAAACGGGCTTATTTGGTTGTCGACTAAAGATGTCTAACCCGCACCCCGTTGAGGGTCCTTGATTTCCACGCCCTGCTGGGCGGAGGGGGGAGGGAGGGGTCCAACACCCCGCTCTTTTAACTCTGATCCTGGGCCAAGAAGTGACAAACAGAAAACGGCATTCGAAAGAACGTCTAAAATAAGGACGAAAATATGTCATTCATTTTTAGGTCAAGTCAAAGGTCAGGTCGCCAGATGCCATTAACCCTCGCCCGCACATGGGGGGGGGGGGGGGGTGGTTGCCCCCCCCCCCAGGTAGTCTTTCTGCTCTGCACTCAACATTTTTAGAGCTAGACCCCTGATTTTTCGTATAACTGCTTCTCTATCCTTTCTTGATGTCCACTGAAAATGTCAAGTTTCTGTGATTTTTGGTTTCGGAGATATGACCTTGTTTTTCAGGTCATGTCATGACCCAAATGGCCAATTCTCAACATCTTGCGTTTGCCATGGGCCTTGTGAGCTTTTGACACCTTGATTTTGGCCTTTTTTGCCAGTCTTACCTCCCACCTATCATAGAACATGTTGTTCGACGATGCACAGGTGTCAAGGTCAGGGTCAAGGTCAACCTAGGTCATCTAAGATAATTGCCTTTTAGGCAAGCTGAATTTACTTTTTGTGAAGTTTTTTGACTGCATTTTTGGTAAAAGCTTCTCAGATCATGATTTCATGTAATATGGACACAAAAACAATCGGTGCACACATCAGTAGGTATACACACAGACACACACAGACATACAAACACATATAATTGACCTTGACCTAACTTGACCTGGAATGACCTCAGCAGCAAAATTCTGGTCGGCTAGTGTGACAAAGAGGTGCTAGCTGGCTTGGCACCAGAAAACAGCACCGTCATCGGTATATGATAAGCAGCGCACTTGATACCCAACGGTGACCCAAAACAGCAACATTTTTTAGTTTGACCTGACCTGGAAGGTCAATGACTGACCTGAGAAGGTAAAACTCGGTATCATTGGATTCGTCTCTTCCCAAAGAATCTTTTTGGTCTTTACCGCTAAGCTCTATCTCCAACAGGAACGAAATGGCGCGGGGGGTGGCAACCAACCCCCCCCCCCCCCCCATGTGCGTTCTAGGATGGGAAAATGGCATGTGCGGGCGAGGGTTTTAAATGAAAAAATGTTGCCTATTTCAACTTTTTTTCGAAACACCGGCACACAACTCGGAAACCAATTATAGAGCTACGGCGCCGCGGAAAAGATTCGATAGCCCTTTTGACCCTTTCCGTGACTTCGACGGTGCCGCTGGTCGACTTCCACTCACCTTTGAACAAAACGTGCTCAAGTTAGTACATGCACTTTAGTCGTGCAGACGACGTCACGGACCTGCGTGCGAATACATTCTAATTCCTCTCCTTGAAAGCGTGGGGCGCTCAGCTGTCAGGCTCAAAAGTCCGACGATCCTTATTCCTCGACCTCAGAAGTCCCGAGCCACCATATCCTCGTGGGCATGACATGGCGTGCCCTCCCCGCATCAAAATATTACCGGCACTGGCGCGGTCCCACTGCGGACCTACCCCCAGGCGCCGCCGGGGGTGGGTATGACGTCACAAAAGGAGCCCCGGCGGATTGGAGGGGACGCTAACTGACCGCCGGCCGGGGGCGGCGCTGAAGGGTGCGGGGTGCGGGCAGGGGCCGGCCGAGTCCTGGAAGATACTAGATTTGCCAGACACGTGCATACCAGTGGACAACCACGACGACCACTTGGTATGCCATTGGTCGCCTTTATGAGGGTCGCCGGTCGGCCGTCCGAACGATGGTCGAACGACGCAGTATATACTAAATAGCTACGGGGATCGTAAGTGGTAAGTGGTTGTAAGTGGTTAAGCGTTCTGAGGAATATCATCATGAGAAGTATGCTCGACATCATCGACCGACGAAGAGCTGTGCTCGAAATATCTCGATTTTTAATACAGTAATTTATTTTTGCAATTTCATATTTCCATACAGAAGTGAGGATAAGGTCAGCCAGATGCGCATACTTCTCATAGCTACGGGGAGTTGGAATATGTCTGTAGCTACCAGGAAATTTTCCACTGGGATGCCGCCGCGTAGGGTGGAACGCCGGACTCGAGAACTGCTAGTCGATTTGGGGGAGGGAGGGGCAGAGAATGGTTTGAGTGGGCAGAGGGGGCATTCCACGATAGATCGTACCACTTTTTTCCAATTTGACACCCTCATCTCTCGGAATTTGACGAGAATTGGTGTCTGGGGTAATCAGGGGCTCTGAATCCACCTGTAACAATATCAGGCTAATCAGATAAGTATTTTTTGAGTTATGGTGTATAACATTTTTTGGATCTTGCTTTGCAGCGCTAAGTTTGGCGGGCTGTAACTCTAAGACGGATTATTCAAATGCCAAATGTTATATAACATTGAACTTGCAATGAAACAGAGATTAATATGTATTTTTGAAATTTCGAAAAATACGCTATTTTTGATATATGACATATCGAGTTTTCTTTCATTTGTATTTTTCGGACTTTGGGACCAAATTTTTTTGAATTTGTATTTCTTTAAAAAAATATTTGGCTCATTGTTAAGAAGTATGCGAAAAATTAGGAAGGTGTTCTTTCTATAAATGTATTTATTTTACGTCACGATAACGGTTTCGAATAGTGATTTCGGGAGGAGAGCTTACAAATGGCGTGGTAAAGCTGTCTAGTGACATCACGGGTTACTGAAATTTCAATTCAAGTCTGAGTCATCTGAAAAAAGTGAAAAGAGGGTTCATTCAACCCTCTTTCCTATAAGCGCGAGGGTGAAAAAGGCTGTTTGGTTCTGACATTGTTTTGTACGCCAATGACCATAGCTGTCAGAGATGAAAGTTACAGGACGCATATATGGTGTCCTCCAGAGGTCTCACAACTTGTATATCTGGGAATTTTTCAAGGTTACATGAGATCAGGTCGGTCACGTGCAGACTTGTAAACGATTCAAAAAAATTCAATCAATTCAATCACGACTCACTTGATGAAATGACCGATTCAATCATAACTCAATCAAACAGTCTGATTTTCCAAGCGATTCAATCACGACTCATGGACCTTGTGATTCAACTCAATCACGACTCATCCCATTATCAGTGATTCAGGGAATGACTCAACTCATGATTTGACTCAACGCGATTCAATCAAGATGTTATATAAAATATATACATATGTGATATCAATTTAAGACATTTTTGGAAACTGATACCAAACAGATATCAACCAAATACACTAGAAAAATACCAAAAAACATAGAAAAGTACTAAATCTATGCTTGCTCACAAATGTCCTGATGAAACAGGGTATTGAAAATATAAAGATTAACATGGTATCTAAAACATGTGTGTTGAGCACTGAACTCTATAATGACCGTGAGGTGTTGAGCAATGTGCACCTGCTTACTGCTACTGTTAACTTGATTACTATACTGATTTTAGGGCACTGGAAAGAAACTTTACATTCATTTTTTCATCTTCATGCATTGACATTTATGTATAATTTTGTGTTTACAGTTTGATTAAAAACTTAAAACAAAATTTTTATGTTTTTTCAATACTGATAGCTATGCGCATTTATAATACTGACAAAATACCTAAAAATTTTGCAGTGCATTGTGTGTGACTATGATGCAAATGCCACATATATTTCCACATAATATAGCACTAAATATGGTCATAACTTCAATTTCCAGCACATGGTGATTGAATCATTTTGTTAATTGAATCAACTTGAATCGATGAGTTGCCGATTCAATCACTTGCAGTTGCCATGTGTGACCGATTCAATCAGGATTCATATGGTGACAAGAGGTGATTCAACCGACTCAATCACAGTGAGTCGGCATTTTCAAGCGATTCATGAGAATCGATTCAATCAGAGTTGAATCGCTTACAAGTCTGGTCACGTGACATCACTACATAATAAATCAATGGGGAAATATAAAAACTGTTATTTTGGCGCCGAGAATGATCTAAAACTATCCCACGTACATGGTATCGTGATTTCATGCACTCCTTGCAAAGTCCAATGCTTTACTTTTGCATTGTTAACCTTGCGTGACGTCATTTATGACGTCACTAGGGTCGTACGAGTTTTTCGTCAATAACTCCCGATCAAATAGAGCTAGAGAGTCGGGAAAGCCACCAATGGACTCGGGAAGACCTTCCGAATCGAATGATATGCCATATGATACCCTTTGCCCAGCTTCGTGACCTGAGGGGCTCTGACCTGACCTTGACCCGAGGTCAACTACTTAAGTTGACCTCACCCTAGCAAAAAGTATACCATTCGATGCACCTGAGCTAGGCGAACACAATAATGCCAAAATCGCGGCTCTGCGGCCATTTTTTGCGAAGTTATTTACTAAAAACCGAACCCGTAACTTCAGTCACGTGACCTGACCTCAGACGCTACCGGTTAACCTGAGACCTTAAAATCGGGTACCAATCGCTGCGACTTGTAACGCCACACACGCCCGTTTTTTCCGCGAGGCTCTAGCTCTATTAGAAGCGAAACGGCGTGCTG
This sequence comes from Amphibalanus amphitrite, assembly GCF_019059575.1. Taxonomy (NCBI): domain Eukaryota; kingdom Metazoa; phylum Arthropoda; class Thecostraca; order Balanomorpha; family Balanidae; genus Amphibalanus; species Amphibalanus amphitrite. The sequence goes on along the minus strand of NW_024881538.1, from coordinate 1,411,498 downwards.
GGGTCGTATCAACCCCTCCGAAACCCATTTTGTTTGCGGGAAAATGAGGAACTTATAGAGAGAACACCTTTCTAATTTTTTGCATGCCGATTCGCAATGACATGAAGATTATTTTGAAAAAATAAGAATGTGAAAAATTTTGGTCCCAAAAGTCATTAGAGGCAAATGAAAAAAGGTTAAGGTTTTTGCTCAACAATGAAATTTTTTCTTTGGAATTTTTAAATAGTAATATTAATTTTTGATTCATCGCAAGCTTAGTGTTGTTTACTTTTTGTTGGTTGCTTAACCCGTTCTTGAGTTATAGGCCATCAAACTCACCGTTACATACCGAAGCTAAAAAAATGTAATGCAATATAACTCAAAAAGTTTTGATCTGAGAAGTCTGATATTTTGCCAGGCGTCTTTGGGGCCTATGATTACCCCTAGGACCGATTTTCATTAAAATCTGAGAGATGAGGGTGACGGGCCTGGTACGATCTATCGTGGAATGCCCCAGAGGCGATCGGTAGGGTGGGCAGAGACGAACGGATTGCGCGCTTCTAACCGCACTGAGCGGGAGGTCTAAATCAGTTCAGGCGCTGCGCGTACGGTCGCCATAAGATCGTCTTCTCGGTTGTCGTCGACAACGACAAAACGATACAATTTTTCACCCCTGCAGGGGCGACCGTGGGCCGCCTTCCGGGCTCCCGCTGACGACAGCTCCCACAAACACTGCGACCAGCCGGGCCGACCCAATTCTGAACTCGAACCGATCCAGCGGCGACGCGTTTACGGAACCATGGAGACACAGAAATGCGGCCGGCTATTCTTAAAGCCAATCTAGGCCTCAGCTTTATTTGATTTTGCTGGGTGAGAGAAGAGTGATTGCCGAGCCTTTCAAACTTTGGAAAAACATATGTAATGCTTCTCAGCGGATTTGAAAAAATCAAAGCTTGGTAATGTGAATATTGGATAAGTCATTTATGTTCGTATGTGGGTGCACCGATGCGGTGTGTAATACAAACAAAGAAGAGTATAGGTACGTTCATAACCGTTCATCAGGTTTAGGTATATGAACAGTGAAGAAGGAGGTCAGTGTCTCATATGTAATTTTTGAACGTACTCCAACCCCAGCCTGTTAGCTATAGGCTAGTTCAACTGAAGGATATGTTATGCTGTGGTCGCCGCCCTTGGACCGGTTGACGTAATGGTCCCACTGCATCACCGTCACCGTGCCTGGTCCATAATGGTCCGCTGGTCCATAATGGTCCACTGTTCCATTTACCCCCAGCGGGCACCGAGCGGCGAGGCCAGCCCGCGTATTGTGCACGGCTGGTGAATCGCTGACTGATTACCATTATCTGTCGTCTGCCATCCATAAACGGGTTAACCTTGGCACCAAGTCAATGGCATTTATTCAAGAAACGGGTGGGCTGCATTATTTAAAGTTAGACATGGTAAATGGTTACTTAAGTAAGAAAGCCGATGTATGAGGCGTAACTAGGTGGAGTTGGGTATCGTGTCTTAACCACACTTTTTGAGGTCGCTAATAATTTCTAGTTATGGATGGATTATTTTTTATATAGATATCTAAAGGTCTGTTTCTAAAATAATAAATTTTTGTTTGAAGTCCTGTTCAGAAGGCAATAATAAATATTGGTTAGTTTTGATTTTGTTTTGATTTTTAGTTTTAAAATGGGAAATGTTCTCAGTAATCCCGCAGATATCCGAAATAGTAGCATTGCTAGACCTACCGTGCATGATCGACATTTCCCATACCTGCTACATCGCCTGATTAAATCGAGACATCCAGGCATTTAAACGGCACGTGCACTGTACCACACTTTTTCACAGTTTAATGCAATGCTTTAGTATTACAAGCCGTGTGGTTCAAGGGGTGTGGTTAAACACGTTGAACCACACGGCTGCCTGACGTCACTATCATATAGTTGTGAGCTTTTTGGCAGGTATGGGAAACACCTTCCAGCCGTTCCAGCCCTTAGGCCGGGAATTCAATAAATGTCACCTCGCTTTTTTAGCAAAATCACCTCGGGCCTAACGGCCCTCGGAGTTTTCGCTAAAAAAAACTCGGTGACATTTCTTGAATCATCCCGGCCCCGGGCAGGAATATATTAATCGACTGAAAAATTATGGACAAGAACAATGATCATTTATGATATGCACCGCATTTAATGTGTTAATGCTTATTGCCCATGAGCTTTATCTACGGTACACTATAGATAAGTCGTTAGTAGCTGCAAACATCGCTTTTGGACAACTGCCAAGCATGGTCATTATTAATGGCTGTCTAAGTTAGTAAATGTTTGGAAACAAGCTCCTACAGAGTAGCGAAGATGCTTGTTGGTGTTTAATTTGCTTGTTAACAAGAAACATTAACAATGTACGAAAAGATCGAGCGAAGAAAACAAAGATATAAATTTATTAAAGGGACCCTCCCACCTTCAAAAAAGTCAATGAATTGGCATAAAAGTGATGTCGCTCGGTTCAGAAAGAGCAAAAACGAATATCTACCAAATTTCATCGAAAAATATTCACCGGTTTTCAAGATATTAGACTTTTACTTTTGTTTACTTTTTGGGATCTCCGCTGTTCTTAGCGACTTTATTTGAAAGTGCGGCATTTGTTGCGCGCAAAGCAGCATATACCACCGCGTGCTACAAAACGTTTTAGTCAAACATTTAAAAATCGTTAGATATCTGCGATGACGTCACACATTCAGAGGGGTATTCCTATGCATTAGCCCCTCTGAATCAAAATGCTGCAATTTTGAAATTCAATATTTCCGATTTAAGGCATTTCTCGATGTTGTGAGTACCGAAACCGGTAATTGTGAGCCAGGGACCCCATTTTGGCTATCTCAACTCAAATCTAATGTTAAGGTGGGAGGGTCCCTTTAAGTACTTACATACGTCTTCACACAACTTATTTTATGTAATAGTTGTAAGAACGTTTTGTTACTGTTTAACTTTTGCCAGCGGTGATTTTTGCCGTTTATGACTGCAGCGTTAAAAATTGCGTGTTGCGGACTGAAATAGTAGAATGCAAACGGCTGCGCCACTTGCTTCGCGGCGTTATTATATGGCGTTATAGTTATGGCAGGTGATAGCTCATCAATACTGCTGACTCAGCTGTTCATGTATCCGATTAGACATTCTTTACCAATACGCACGAACGCTTTGCAATGCGTGCAAAGATGAGAGCAATGGGTAGATGCACCTATTAAGTCCTGTTGGTTGGCCCTAAACCTCAGATTATCACAAGCGCAATACTACAGATTATGCAAGATACTACCTATTTTTAACCAATAACCAAAAAAACATGTCAGGTAGGCTTGTGGATCCACTGGCGAATCCAAGGGGGAGGGGGATTCGAGGCAATTTCCTCTCGCGCAGCGCCCGAATTCGATGAATATTGGTCGTTTTTTTCTGGCACTGAAAGAACATTAAATATCGTTTATGAAAAAGTTTGCTTTAAACTGCTCAGCAGTGCATGAGGAATCAAAATCCAATGATTTGTTTAATTTTTAAGAAACATTTTCGGGGGAACGCCTCCACCAAGCAGCAGCAAAAATCGTGGCCATCTGGACCCATCTATGTGTGGACCTACAGCAAAAGAGATCAACAGACCATGAATGATGCGTGAAACTAGTTAGCTGCCAGCTACGGTAGGTATACGACTCGTAATCGAAAATGCCTCTCAAACTGTCTTCACATCAATATTGAGTAAAATTCTCCGTACCAGCATCGGCGGCGCCTCATTGCTGGAAAACCGTTCAGATTGTCTCCTAGTTTTACCCAGAAACGGCCTGGACCGATTCACTGGCCGCGGCTGAGGCCCATCCTTTTCGCTGTTCGAATTGTATCCGGCCATGAAAAACGTCCATATTTCACGGGTGGCCTTTCTAAACCAGAGCGGTGAAATCAGTATTGAGCCGTGAGTTAGGACCCGTTGGAGTCGACAGTTTTGTACGAATAAGATCGGAGCTCGGTTTGAGTTTGATGACATAATCTTTCCAACTCTCTGCCCACATTCAGTGGGATGTAAAAAGTGTTGTGTGATGTGAATCGTCTTCCTTGCTCTTTTATTTGTTATTCGCTCTAATACATTGGTGCACGCACCGTGGCTGGGAGAACACACGATTGCGAGAACTACTCGTGCATTAGTGGATATAACAGCACTGAAAATGAGCAATGCATAAGTACATGCTTTCCTTGTGGACCATTGGCTGATGTGTGCTATGACAAAGCACGACTAATTTACTTTCCACATCATGTTTTTGTCATTCGTAATTTAACAACTTTTTCGTTTTGGATAATTTGCAAATTATATGCATAAGTCCTGAGAGTTTTACGGAAACCAGTTAAAAAGGTTTCCCAATATTACCCGAATAAATATCATAATTTATTGCTACACACATAAAAATGGCATCAACGCGACACAAATAACTCATTGCACTCTACTTTCAAATGTTGTAGATACGAATGCAATGCCAGTCACGGTCCCAATATAAACTCGGTAAACTGAACAAGATCCGGCCCGGTCGGTGGTTGGGTCACCGTTTGGATTCAGTATCTGATCTGCTGGCACTGATATTCTGCCCCCGGCCATGTAGGTATTATCAAGGCTGAGGCATTTGCATGGAATGTAATTCACGGCATCATTTAACCTGCGGTATCGGCGGTTATGACTATGCTGAAAGAGCGCGGCTTTGGATAAACTGAATTCTTCCCAGTAACCCTGGAGCCAGGCGCTTTTTGAACTCGTGGTATGACGGCTCCGTTATGATCGGCGTCGTCAGCGCTGTATGGCGCAGCTGTCTCCAGGCTGTGTATTGCGGTGCAGCAGCATTCCAGGCGCTCGTCAGGCGAGCCATCTAGCGGCGGTGCTAGAACTAACACCAGGCAATACTGGCTAGAGATGTCAATCGGATACCAAGCTGTTGATATACCAAAACCAAGATAATTATATATAACGTTTTGATATTTTGCTGTTTTATGAAGCCTCAGTAGTGTAGTAATTCGGCAATGCTCTTAATTTTGGTAATAAGTTGGTTTCTAAGTTGGTTTAAGCTTTCTGATATTCCCTGGCTGGATTGGTTCAGTATTTGTCCATGGTTTTGGTAGATGTTTTGTTTGATCCCGGCTTCCCTATTGTCTGAAATTAACATTACTTATACAGACCTACCCACTGGGGTGCTCCAGAACGAGCCAAACATCCTTTGCTGGATGAAATCTACAAGCTATGAATTGAAATAAGTTTCAACATGGAATCAAGGTTTTATCCACTTAAAAGCAGCTGCAGATCTCATATCGTTAAAATGCAAAATTGGAGTTTAAGCATGGGACGCTGACGGGAGGGACTTAAAGTCTTGGAACATCTAATGTTTTCTGAATAGGTAGTATCCACAAAGTGGCGTAGGAATACACTTGGAAAGTGCATCATTGCCGCAGCAAAGCAAAAAATATAGAAGCTCCCACCTCACCGAGTAGCTGAGAAGGTCACTAGGTCACACGTGTGCTGCAGGTGGTACAGCTGATTAATGTTGATCCACTTTTTTCTTATTCCGCACAGTGCGCTGAGGTCTATCGTAAACACCATTTGTTGACGTGCGACCGATACTCTGTTCTTCTCTGCCAAGTGTGACACACATCTGGTATCGATAATTATGTCATATGTGTCACCTTGTATGCACATCTATCTGTGGCAACGTGTTTCCTGTACTCTTTTCTTACTTGTGGATGAACCGTAAAAAATCATTGTGTTACTGTGTGGTTTAACTACCAATACCTATTGCTTGTAATAAGGTAGGTGTACCATCGCCTAATGCTACTTTACTGTGATAGAAATTGAGCTACATAGATCGAACGCATTTCATGGATCGGCTTATTACTTAGATGAAGGTTGGAATACTAGGCATTTTTTCTTTTGTAGCTCTAGCTGTAGTTGATGGGTGCTTACGTTTGTGCCAGAAATAAATAATGAAGGAAGTACAGCGCACACGCCTATTTTACGGATACCATGCCATTTTTACTTTTGGCTTCTGTCTTATGTCGCCCTGTGTACGGAAAACACGTCAGTCGACTCATCACATCTGCATAATATTGCAGCTGTACAGATCTCACCTTCGTTATGTAATAGAAACCGTGCTAATGTTCTCAATTTAGTGGGATTGAGATTGTAACTCATAACCTGGCTAGTCTCATGAACTGCTTTATACCTCATATAAATTGCGCATTTGTCGGGGACCGCGGGGTATGGGTGTGGGAATTAGCCCTGCGGATGACGGTTTTGGGGTTCGGTGGGTGTCTCGCAGGCGATCCTTCAGAATAGGTAGTGGTGAGAACGACCCGGAGGAGGTTATGTCACTCGGGTCACCTATAGAGCTCGGTGGGGGTGCTTATACTTAGAAATAGAAATAGTGAGCTTTATAGATTGAGTTGAATATGACGGATTTAGGCTGAGCTTGGCAATATTGGTGCTTTTATTTGAACGCTGAATGCTGAATGAAAACACTTTTCTTCTTCATTAAGTCAAACCCAGCCCATTGTGCGCAAATGTGCCTACAGCTGGACACAGATTTGCCGTTGGTGAATTGTTCCGTGGTTGTATGAAAGACTGGGTCAAGCAGTCTAACATCGCGTAGGTCCCTCTTCGAAACTATCGGATTTATTTACATACGAGTTAACGCCTGGCCCGGGTAGGGATGTCCCATTTTAGGGTCTCGGGTAAACTGGTGACGGCTGAGGTCAGGTCAAGTGCATGGGCTCGTTTTTTAATAGCTTCATCAAAATGGCCACAACAAGCAAAGCCGCGGTTTTGCACCATCGTATTAGTCATGCTTAGGTGCTTCGAATGATTGTATGTACTTTGTGTTTAACGGAGGAGTCTCAACGCCAAGCTAATCAATTAAGCGTTTCGATGTGACTTGGAATAAAGGGGACTGGTTTCCTGTCGCCGCTCACACCGCGAGTGACCTTTGCGATCGGGCTGCCCCTTGGTGTAGATGGACAGCTCACGGCTCAGGGGACGGCACTGTTATCGCAGCTGCACACCCGTCATCTCCCCTGCCACCGCAGCGCAATGCTGCCACTGCACAGTGGTTGGAAACGCCGAAATGGTTGGCCACGCGACTTTTGCTGACAGTCATTTTGTTATAGCGTATAAACGACTTGAGCTTTTCGCACCAAACCTTCAACGTTGTGTTTATACATGCTTTGAGCAACTTTGGATGGTAAAAAACTTGTCAGGTCATGACAGGTCACGGGGCTATGAGGTCACTGATGTGGAAATGTCAGGCTCGATTTAGACCAAATCAAAGTTTGTCTACTTGCATGTGTGTCATTAGGAGACTTTTGACCTGGAATGGCATGTGGTGACCTTGTGCGACCTTCAATAGCTTTTGCTGACCTCGGTTGACGTTCCGTGACCTTATGTGACCTCCGAGCGATAGGGATGTGATGTTTTACATTTAACTGACGAAGGGCGTGTTTGGGGGCCCCAATAACGTTGCCAAATAGTTTTGAATGGCAAATTGTGATTCGGGGCCTAAAATTACACACAGATGTAACAAAATATTTGGGGGGGGGGGAGCGGAAAGCAAAAATCTTATCGTATGCATAACGTATATCTTGTAAGTATCATACAAATCATAACTGTATCATGATCATGATTGTAAGCATTAACAAATGCAATGCCTGATGTCCACACTAAATTACAATGGTTCATATAGGCGTCCCCCTAACACGCTAACACGCTTAACCCATGCGCCACGTATGTCTATTCAGGCCAAGATATATCGGCATTTGAACTCGGCAAACTGTGGCATATTTTCGGGCACAGTGAGCATTCTTCTGCACTTCATGAAAAAGCATAACACGAACAATGAGCATATGTACTACAAGGACTCAACTCAAGATGGAATGCATAACTCGTCATCGCTCGTCTTCCGCGCTGATCATCGGGATCAGGAGTGGGTTCCTGGTTACGAAAACACTACACTTTTCTTTGAATGCAGTCCACGTGCCAAGTTTCAACTGGTCGCGCTGGCTTGCACGGCTACACTTAATCGCACTGATCTCGTCACAGCGTGCTCTGACGCAGACGGCACCCTCCGGTTCACTGTCTCACGACAGACTGTTGTTTTCTCCAGTTGCCCCGCCGATCCTCGGTAACATGAGACCCCTCCCTCACCGGTGTTTGGTATCGCAGGGGGTGGGTATTCCCTTGCTGACCAGTCCCCCTCCCCCGTCAGTCTCCCCCATGTTTGCACAACGCATCCCGCACCGCCCGCCAGACAGGCGGGGCGCCGCACGGCCGCTGCCGCAGACCGGGCGGCGTCCAGGGCCCGCCAACGAGCGGTGACCCCGATTAGATTTTCTTCTGTTGACAGTTTTGCGCAAATTTGCGCACTTAGCGGCCTTCAAGCCCCGATGCAGAATTGATTGGGCTATCTTCACACCAAATACCAAAGTAAAACTAGTTAACACAAAAGTTGTTCGTCTATTTAAATAAATATATAGGTATATTTATGGTCGGAAATGGTCGGAACACCATAAATGGAATATTTTTCTTTGCCTAATTTGAAATCCAAAACACATTTCGCGAATTGCAGCCGTTAGCACACATGCTGGGCAACATTTTGGTGTATAGAAACATTAACTTTTCTGCAGGCTGATGCGCACTGTCGAATGCTGAAAACTCCGGACGGAAAAGCACGGTTATCGTGCACAACACAGAAGTTATGTACATCAACATTCAGACAGTGATTGCACCTATCTATAAGAGAAACATAACATTTTCAATGCTAGCATCGAGTTCTACAGTCAATTTGCATCCTATATGGACCCTAAAATGGCCAACTTTGCGATGTCCCAAAAGGCCACCCATGAGCCCGTTTCCAACCACTGTGCACTGTTTACTGGTGTTCCGTGATTAGTAAGCACACGTCAAGCCAAACGGCATGAAAATGAGCTATTCCTGGTGGAACATTTTTAGATGTTGCGGACAGCCATCGATTCAATTTGCCCAAGTGTTTGTATAACTTCTTTACCAAGAAGCAAATTGTATTGCTTCAATCTGAGTAGCAAGAGGCAGCGTCTCATTGCTATTCGTGGAGTGTTTCTTATAGGTACTAGGTAGGCGACGCTCTGAAGCATATTTTACGAAATAATGTTTACTATTATACGCATTACGCTTAGCCCGCGCCCCGTAGGGCTACCGGCGGACCCTACCACCCGTAGGGGGGGGGGGGCCGTTTCGGCCCCCCCCTAAGATCTCGGAAAGTTACCGGCCGATTTTCAAAATTCAAACGGCGTTCGATAGCCCCACCCGGGAACTACCTTTTGACCAAATTTCATTGACCTAGGTCAAACCGATGACGTCACAGGTCAGGTCAAAGGTCAGATTTCCACCGTTCACAGGCATTTCAAAAATGTGTTGTGAAATCGAGTTAATTGGTAATTTATTGAAAACCATCGATGGTGCATTGTTCGTCAAACACATACTTTGCTATCTGAGGTCACTGATACCAGGTCAGGTCACAGCGAGGTCAGGTCACCGGGGTCACAATATGAAAGTGTCGTGTGATACATGTTTTATGGTCCATTTTACATGACAAATGCGATTATGTGGGTTAGGCAGCCTTTGGGGCCAGCCTAGGTCACGTTTTGGTGAAGGTCAGGTCAAGGTCAGGTCAAATAAGGTCAAATTTCAAAGTTGATATTTTTGCATAAAATGGGTATCGATTCGATGCAGCTCGTCACGGGGAGTCTAATGGTGGTCTTTGTTTTGCTCTACGAGGTCTAGAACTGCCAAAAATTGAGTTTGAAAATTTGACGTCATCAATTTTTAACAGTTTTTTCGCTATAACTTGGCCAAAAAACGAGGTATCGATCTGAAATTCGGTATGTAGATAGAAGACGGTAAAGGCTATCACATATATTCCGGTTTTTTTTGAAACTCAAAAAACTTTTTGGATTTTTTGGCTAATATATCCAAAAAAATGTTTTTTTGATTTTTGGGGTTCAAAACTCAAAAATTTCAAAAATCCGAGATAGCAGTTTTGTAGCCCTGTCAATTCTACATCTTTTATGTTTTGATCATTTTTCTGTATCTTCAAAGCTGTAGGCCTGACAGGTCTTCTCGCGAAGGTCTTTTTTCGGTCGAAAATGACAGAACATGACGTCATTCTGACGTCATTTGTGGCCAACCTATCATAGCCTCTGGAAAAATTTTTGGTCACAATGTGTAAAATTGATGCCCGGAGGGGTCCTGAAAGTTTGGTGGCGATATCTGAAGCGGTTTAGGAGATATCGACCGAAAAGGACAGGGAGGGGCCGTTTCGGCCCCCCCCCTACGGGGCGCGGGTTAGTGTAGTGTTATACCGGGTGGCCCAGAAAAAACGTTCCGAACTTTGGAGGCCTATATATCAAATTCGAGTGCAAATAACGAGACAAAATTTTCAGCCAGTTTGCGTCATTTCTTTGCGCATTGGTATGCTAAATTATAACACTATATCATCATTTTCAAGTTGGCAATCTTGAGTTGAATTAAGCAAGACGTTTTTGCTTTTTTTGCCGATGTCAAACGATAGTGATGATTGAGTTAGACGCCCCATGTTATAAAATAGAAAAGAAAAATAGAGCATGTGAATGAAACCAACACGTATGTTCTTATTTTAAATATTTGTATCTCACTTATGTGCCAAATATTCAAATACTGAGCCAAAATGGTGCTCATGGATGCCATTCGTTTTAACACCAAATCATGATTCGTGGCACGGTGCATGGATTACTGCTGATTACCCTCCTTTCAGTAGATCAAATAGTAAATCGACCGGATAAGGAAAACAAACTAAAACAGACTAGTTCCTGTGCCAGAAGACCACATAACATTTTATGAAAAACAACATTGCCAGCAGATGACAAAAAAGAAAACTGGTTGAAAAGCTACCTTTTCCCAGGAATGTCAGCCAGGAAAGCATTTGAGCCACAAGATGGTTAGAAAACTGGAAACTTCTTCCGATGCCACTGGCACAGAGCCATCGTGGTTGCCTGATGGAATGTGTCATCCTGAGACCCGAACCATCAATGAGACTAGCTGCCAGTAGCAGCCATGGCTCTAGGCCGTGGTGCCGAGGGGTGAAAGTGACCTGTTCACTCACATTTTTTAGTAAACATCGGAGCAAAAAAGTAATTTTTACATGGCATGCTTGAAACACGAACCGTTTAAAAAGTAATTTACCGAACACCATGAAAATCACACCATTTACTGAAAATGTGTGTCGCATTGACTATTCGAAGTTTCAATGTTGTATCTTTATCACTTTCTGAGAAATATTGATTTAAAGTTGGGAACGTTTTTTCTGGGCCACCCGGTAGTTTCCTTCTTCATTTTCTGCCGTTTTGTTTTCTTCACGGGTAGCTTGGATAAGCCGTGTGATAACCATGTCACGTATGACGTAGGACAGCTGCATACGAAAACTTTAAACTCGAATGTGACAGCGATAATTACCCGCGCCGTTTTAAATCGTGAAAGTGAACCGCGTGGATCTGACAGCGTAGATGAATTCACCTTTCGCCAAGAATATTGTCGAGACTGTCGTGAAGATGCTGAGCACGTTGGAAAGTGTTGCTGTGAGGACCATGGTATATTTTACATGGTTAAACTTCTATACTATCAAAGTTTAGCCGTAAAGGCCAAGGCCATATATAGAAGGTACAGTCACTCCCCCGCCGACCAATCAGAGACAGATCCTGAGTGACGTCATCCCTGATGCTCGCAAGGGGTACTCCATTCCTTTACAACGTAAAAATGACAAACTTCATTTGAAGATTATTGATGGTGCTTTTCACTTATTGCTCAATCGTTGATGTCACTCGAAAGCCCAACTAATTTTCTAGCGACGAAAAAGAGCAGCAATATGCTAAGAAATGACCGGTTTTGAAGATAAAGGCGATTTAAAAACCCTCTGCAGTAGCAGAAAAGCAGCGTAAAAACGCATCGAGCTTATAGTTTTGCTATAAACCAGTAAAACGCCTTTTGGGCGAAGGACGAGCGAGCGAGATAGTGAGCCCTGCACGTGCGGAAGGGCGAGAGGGTACTTCCAACGGACTTGTGCAAAGCACCCTTCTAACCGGTCGCTAGCGGTGTGCCAAATTTGAACGCAATCGGCCCAGCCGTTCCTGAGATCTGAAAGCGGCATTCTGCACGTGCGCACGTGCAAACGGGGTCCAAACTGACTTTTGCACGGCACCCTCCTAACCGGTCGCCAACCGTGTACCAAATTTGAGCGCAATCGGCCCAGCCGTTCTCGAGATCTGGAAGCGCCCCCTGCACGTGCGCACGTGCAGTAGCACCCTAACCGCAACACATGGGAATGCATTGCCTGGTGGGTGCCTACCTGCATGTCAAGTTTCAGCGAAATCGCCCCAGTAATTACCGAGTTATTGAAATGGGAACAAATTTGACACATCTTATTGTTGTATTTTGCACGTGCACTGGGGGTCACTCACATAGATCAAGAGTATCCGATCTTTGGTAGAAGGGATGCAGCTACCCTATAAAAATTACCGCGATACAATCGCTCAAGCCGCTGCTGAGATATGGGCCTCTCAAAATCACTACTTTTGCAAAACTGCTTGAACACCCTTGACTTTTCACGTGGCACGTGCCACGACGGTCACTGAGATGTATCAAAAGTAGTCAATTACGGGGTAGAAGGGATGGGGCTACCCAGCAAAAAAGACCGCAGGGCAATCGGTCCAGCGGTTGCTGAGATATAAGCCTCTCAAAAGCGTTACAGGCCGGGCCGGGCCGGGCCGGGCCGCTCATACTGAGATTTTTCCCTTATATTGAAAAGGCTTCGCTTCGCTCGCTGCGCTCGCTCGCTCGTAATAAATCATTTTTCAGTATGTTTTTAGATATTGTATTGATATGATTAACAACTTCATTAAAATATTTTTTATTATTTGTAACTTAATTTCAAAATAATATTTTCAAAAATGGCGGCTGTTGGCAAGAAGCTTGGAAGCGATTGTGGCGCACCACGCCATTATTGTCTTGAGGCCCCCTTATGATGTCATCAAAAGTAGAGTGACATGGGCCTGGTAAAGGCCGTACAAATGTATCACGTGTCAAATACATGGAAATGGATTTCAAATGGATTTCTGTGATGCGAAATCCCAACGCGTGCTTGACACATGTCTTCGAAGATGAATTTTAGTTTTACCGGGCGTTATTGAATGGCCACTTGATGAAGAATGAAAAGCAAAGAAGGTCATTAATAAACTGGCTAAAATTTCAGTTATCTAGAGGTCATTGATACTTGCTCAAATACAATTTATTTGCAGCATGACAACTTTGTCAAAACCGCTTATATCCCACGGTTTCTTTGTTAATGCATGTGGTGTATAGGGCTTAGATTAATGCTTTCCAGAAACTCTACTGCTCCGTTCGACTTAATGGGGTTAGTTTTTATAACTCACATAGAATAAAAAAATAGAATAGTTATATAAGATATTCCAAGGCGAAGCCTAGACGCTAGACAGCCAGATAAGCTTGTTTTTAATTTATCGGTTTAACCATGGATTAACCCTCGCCGGTTAGGGGGTTAAACCGGTTTAGGGGGGTTGATGCAACCCCGCTAAGATGTTTCGCGAATAACTCGGGTAAAAAGCGGCCGATCGCGACGAAACTTTCAGCACCTTCGCATTAATCAATTTTACACCTACCCTGAAAATTTCATGACCCTGGCCCAAATGACATTTGACCTGTGACCTACTTTCCGAGACCATGTTTAGCCGGAATCGCGATTCGGCGTATGTCGGCTCGCATTAGCCGCGCGTTTGCAAGCTTTTCGTGGTATCAAACGTTCAAACATGTGAGTTGATGTTGCTCCCATGCATTAGGGCGGATGTCAAGGTCACCTGAAGGTCAGGTCAGGTCATTGACCTTTGGTGACCTCGGTTCACTTTTTCGAGTTTTACATGTTTTTTGCTAGTTTTTGGAGCTGATTTCGAATTTAGCAACCATTTGAACATTTACGAAGTATAGTTTTGGTGCCTTCGTAATATGTTACGAAGCTGTCAGAGGCGGTTGACACGTATTACGAATACCCGTCACGACCCCTACCGGTTGACCTGACCTGACCTAACCCGACCTGGTTTAAATGCTTAAAGACATCATCTCTGATCAAAGTGATTGATCAGAGTTATTATGATTGACATGTCAATCATAATAGCCATGTGTTCATGGACCGATTGCACGATGTAAATACAATACAATACAAAACTAACACGATATTCGTGATCAGCACCCCGAAAAACCCCATTACAGCCACACTTTACGACTTTCTAACGGGCCCCGATTTTCCCGATTTTCGGGTCATTGACCTGACCTGGAAGTTCACCCGATGACCCAGGACCTTAAAATTAGATATCATCGGCTTCCTCTCGTGACGGGCAACACGCTCGTTTTTTCCACGAAGCTCTAGCTCGATCAGGGGCCAAACGCGAGGGGGGGGGGTCGTACCACCCCCCCCCCCCCTTGTGCCGTCGAAGGACGCAAAATGGCCTGTGCCGGCGAGGGTTAAGGTAAGGTTTGACATATACTTTTTTGCTGAATGCATGAATGTTTTCAATTTTTGCTTTCTTTTTTACACATGACATTTGTCAAAAAATGTCATTTGAATTTGGTAACATTAGCTGGGATACAATGCTATACCACACCGTCAGTATGCGTCATTAAAGCATAACGGCATGGACCGTTAAATACTCGTTAACTCTACCGTAACAATTTGACCTTTCTGTGAACACAATAAGCAAAGTGTTTCCTACTGAAAAATTTGCGTGTGATTTGTAGCAATCTTTATTTGAATTATTAATGTTAGTTTATATTCGTCCAGCCGCTCACGCAGTGACCGAGAGGACTGCCGTCGATATCGACCATGGCTCCACGACACTTGCCGCAGTGTGCCAACAAGCTCTTGTCGCGCCTGCTAGGCACGATAAAGAATGACATCGACGTGCGACAGCCGACCGAAAACCCATTTCACAAGTTTAGCACCAGACTCTAGGATAGCTACACAGTACACGCGTATGAAGTGTCGTGCGAGACGGCGCTGGGACATCATGCAATCAACTGGTTACTGGGCGTGGCGGCCCGTCAGGCCGCTGATACCGGGTGGGGTGTCGCGGGACGAGGTCGACCAGCGCCGCAAGCGGCTCCGACCCGGCCAGCGCCACCGCCGACGGCGGTCTCCGCCCAAATCAGACGTCCGGACATCGGTTTATTTGGCCGCCGGACCGATGGCAGGAAAGGTTCCCAGAAGTGCCGCCGCCGTTCACTGATGAACTGGCGATGACGCGTATACCTATGCTCTATAGGCTGCAGCCGCGGCAAGTCCGGGAATGCGGGTCTATATTGAGGACATAATGAAATATAAGTTCATGGACTTTTTCGATTTAGCCCACCGATTGGCTGCGGCCTAGCATGATGATTACCTACTAGCTACCGCGGCTCAACTGTTCGGGCTACTACTTGCCAAATTCGTGTGACGTGATGTAGATCACGACTGACGACTTTTGGTAGTTCCAGTACTGCGAACAGCTGCACAGCCGTGACGACACAGCCACCGACCGCGGAGTTGGGGCGTTCCACGACAGATCGACCAAGCCATAACACCCTACCTCTCAGATTTTGATGAAATTGCGCCTACGGGGTTATCCGTACCGTAGATTCATAATCTCTTATTTTTAGCGTTATACTACGAAGGGTTTACGAGTTATAGCCAGAGGCATTTTTCAAAATGCCCAGAGTAACCCTCTTTTAAACTCGTATTATCAAAAAATATAGCCAGTAACCTACATTAACATGCATATCATTGGAATCCTCATTGACAGTAGAAAATTATCCAACCAAAATATTTTGAAAATTTTCAAAATCGCAAGATTTTTTGAAATAATGAATTTTTGATTTTCGATTTACAAAAGGTGGCCATTTAATTTTTGACAAAAATATTATGCCAAAAGATGCCTCTGGGTATGAAAATTTAATGTCCAAAAAATTAGAGACATGTTTTGCCTTTAACTTTTTATATAATTTTTTTGTTTACGACAATGTTTGTAGTAAAAGGGAACATTTGGTGATGCCTTCCAGAGTCAATCATTCTCCTACCCACATATCCTCGAACTGTTTCATGAAAATTAGAAATAAAAGCCTGGCACTCACACTCACAGACCAGGCATGCGATTATTGAATGATGTTTGCTTCACTTTCGCTGTAGTTTCGAACATTGTTCAGGCAAAAAAATGAGCTGAACACTGATATCGGCCGCCTCGCATGTAATTCTGATATGCTTCTAAGCAGCTTGCACTGGTGAAACGTTACACTGGCGGATCCAGGGGGTAGGGCCATGCTCCCCCCAAAGCCCGTTTACCCCCCCCCCGCAAAAACCCGAGTTTTAACATTGCGCCTATGGCGGTGCATGGAAAGGAAGGGGCCATTTCGGCCATTTGCCCCCCCCCCAAAAAAAAAACGTCCGGCTCGATCCGCCAATGAAACGTTAGGAATTATCAAAATTGCTAATCGGACATTGTGGCCGGACATACCTAGGGGAGAGCGGGGAGAGTTGTATCATGTCCAAGTTGTATCAGGGCAAATTGTGCCAAACTTATCCAATAGATGGGGCTCGTGACACGACCAGCCGACGAGGTTTTCCGGGCGCCATCTTTCCCTGTTCTGTCGTGTGGCTGGGTGGACGCGTCTCGAGGTGAGAGCCGATTTTATGTTTTTTTAATGTCATTCTAAAAAATGAGTTGCAAGAAAATGTGTGTATTGGGCATTTAGATGTGCACAAATTTGAAAGATATCCCTAGCGGTGGTGAGGCCTGAGGGTAGGTTCTAAGGCTGCGTGAGTGAAAATGGATTTCTCCAGCTGTCCGCTGTTTTTGAGCACGAGGATGTTTTTCCAAGATGGTGGCGAGGTACATGTTGTATCAGAGCCGGGTGGGGTATGTTGTAACATGTATGTATGTATGTATGTATGGGTATGTTGCTTTTGATCGCGAAAGCTAAGCCCTGGCTCGCGTTTGTAGGTAGCTAGTCAATATTCGTTCCATTTCGGCACAATGTGTTGGCTTCTTTGCTCTTAACGGGCCACTTTTGCGTCTAGTCTGTTGATTTTCCGTTCGTTTCGATGTTTCGTTCGGATTGACCTAAGTTTGGTCTAATAAAAGTGAAGCCTTTGAGCATATACATTGTAGTAACCCCATTTAATGTTGTTGTTATGTTCAAAACCAGTAGCAAGCACACTCCCTGAAACGTGAAATAGTGATACAAATTACCCCACCATGTGATACAACTCACCCAAGCCATGGGGCAAGTTGTATCAAAAACATTGTTCTATTCGGCAGACCGTAGAAGAAAAACTGATAGAGGTAGCGGAAAAGTTACTTTGCACAAAAAAGCCGAAGAATCAAGGAAGGAGATAGTATGGAAATAATGAGTTTACCACGGATAGTTACGAGGTTATGGGTCTCGGAGTAAAAACTGATACAACCCACCCCACTCTCCCACAACTTCCGTTCATAAGAGCCGAGGCTGTGTTGGAGTTAAATGAGGAGAAGGCTCTAGCTAGTAATCGCATGAAGTTCGCTCTGTCCTTGTAATAACGGACTTTCAGTAACTTTGATGAATAAATTTGCCACAAAAAAAAATTATATGAGTACCAAAATGCGGCATTTGAAGGTAATTGATTGCAATTGCCAGGGGCGTGACCAGGTCAGAGTGGGCGGGGGTGACAAAATTACAAGTACTTGAAAACTCGCCGATATTGAATTATGTTTTCTTGAAACTGGAAGCATCTCTAACGTTTTGAAATTAATGCATTTCGAGGTAGCTAGTGGCTTGGGATGCTCCATGTTTCACTAACATTCACTTTCATAAGTATTTTTATTCCCACCCGGCCGAAGGGGAGGGTTTGATGTGCAGCCCCAACGGTTTTCTCGATATTGTTTGCAGTGGTGTAAGGCTGGAGAGCTGAAAGTTGACATTCCGAATCTGTTGACACCAACAGAACAGGCTCAGGTCAGCTTACTGACATATGACGTCACAAATAAACCTCGGAATAATGCAAAAAGTTGCAGCTTTGCACTGTACTCTCAGTGTAAGGGAACCTTTTGCAGGGGATGACACAAGTAACGGCAGTAACGGCTCTTGAGATTTCACATCAATTCCCCTAACTTTCCTAAATTTTCACCCGAAGTCAAGCTGGTCACGTGACTTCACTAATATAAGTCAATGGGAAATATTGAAACATTTGAACTGTTATTTGGATGCCGAAAATGATCCAAGCCCATCTCAAATTGCATCTCAAACGCCTGTAATCGTGATTTCATACACTTTTGCGATGAGCGATTCTTAGGTTTTGCATTCAGGACCTTGCAATGCGCCGTATATGCCGTTACATTGTACGGTCGTGTGAGGTCATCGGTTTTCTTTTTGTCAATGACTGAATGGAATTTATCTAACGAGTCGAATAAGCCACCAGTGAACTCAGGGAACCCTGCTGAACTGAATCATATACTTACAATAGCCGTTTTCACGACGGTTATCTGACACACATTAACTGATATTTGATGGGATTTGGTCAAATTTGGTTCATAGTTGATTCTTAATTGTTTTTAGCTTAGGTTGCGCTAGTTGCTTATTGACCTTATTTATCAAATTATCAGTCGTTACTTTTTACTCAAAATTACGTTATGAAAATAGCTGTAGTAAAAGATTTGGCTAGATTCGTCTGATATCCGTCGTGAAAACGGCTGAAATGGCCTCATTTGAACAGCTTCTTGACCTCAGCGGTTTTGATGTGGCCTCGACCTGAGGAAAACATCTTAAGCTGACCTCTTCCAAACCAATTGTTTTATCATTCCGGCAACCGGTAACCTCTGAGGTCAGGTCAAATGCCTTGAGGCAGGGATCCAATTTTCGGTCAATAAATCCCTTAAATGGTCGCAGAACCGTCATTTCGGTATCTGGCAAAATATTTCAGGTCCCGAAACTGGTCAATTGAGATAATACCGACCTACGGCAAAAGTATCTGTCGATTCGATAGCTCATTCTCAGTACATTGATGTCCCTCCCCTCAATGTCGTCATTTTGTTAGGAATCTATTAACGAAAAACTCTCGACTCAATCAGCGTTAGTGACGTCATAAATGACGTTGCGTCATTATGACGTCATGCAAGGCCCACCAGCAAAACTAAAGCATCGGACCTTGCAAAGAATGCGTGAATTACATACGTTCTCTCCGTAAACTATTGTTTGGCGTTTCGCAATAGTAACATTTTTAAGCATTAGATAGGCTCACTTACGTGACGTCATAGTTCAGTAAAGTGACCTTATATGAAAGTTCATTTGATGTCACAAGATAAATCAACTAGATAACTTGTAATAACTTTCCGGCTTCAGCACTCTATCGCCAATGCGTCCCCAGCAGTGATGAGAAAACCGTCAAAGTTGATTAGCATTCGCTCCCTCGGCCACAGGGGGTTAAACCTCGCTCTCTTGAAAACAATACGCCATTATGACGTTTTTGGATCTTTGGGTCCTAACTTAGCTTTCGTAGGTGTCTTAACCCTCGCATGTGTGCGGCGTTTTCCAGCTTCTAATGTGTAGGGGGGGGGTCGGTTGGACCCCCCCCTTGCCGTTTGGCCCCTGATCGAGCTAGAGCTTCGCGGAAAAAACGAGCGTGTTGCCCGTGACGAGAGGAAGCCGATGATACCCAATTTTAAGGTCCTAGGTCATTGGTTGACCTTCCAGGTCAGGTCAATGACCCAAAGTCGGGAAAATCGGGACCTGTTAGAAAGTCGTAAAGTGTGGCTGCTAAGGGGTTTTTCGGGGTGCTGATCACGAATATCGTGTTAGTTTTGATCACAGATGATGTCTTGAAGCATTTAGACCAGGTCGGGTCAGGTCAGGTCAGGTCAACCAGTAGGCGTCGTGACGGGTATTCGTAGTACGTGTCAACCGCCTCTGACAGCTTCGTAACATGTTACGAAGTCACCAAAACTACTTCGTAAATGTTCAAATGGTTGCTAAATTCGAATTCAGCTCCAAAAACTAGCCTAGAAACATGTAAAACTCGAAAAAGTGACCCGAGGTCACCCGAGGTCACCAAAGGTCAATGACCTGACCTGACCTTCAGGTGACCTTGACACACACGGGAGTAACATCAAATCACATGTTTGAACGTTTGAAACCACGAAAAGCTTGCAAACACGCGGCTAGTGCGAGCCGACATACGCGAAATCGCGATTACGGCCAAACATGGTCTCGGAAAAGAGGTCACAGGTCAAAGGTCATTTGGGTCAGGGTCATGAAATTTTCAGGGTAGGTGTAAAATTGATCAATGCGAGGGTACTGAAAGTTTCGTCGCGATCGGCCGCTTTTTACGCGAGTTATTCGCGAAAAACCATGGGGGGGGGTCCATCCGACCCCCCCCCTACACATGCGAGGGTTAAGCATCTTTAAAAAGAATTAACAGCGTCGCAATGAGCTCTTGATCACATTTCACCGTACTCCGTTTAGACCGGTTGACAGTTATTGTTATTTTTTTTTCACTGTACGACGAAATTCAATGTTGTATAGCGACATTTAGGGGAAAAACATGTTTTTAATATTTTCATCATTGAAAGTCAATGCGTTGACAAGACTTTTGCTGCAAAAATAAATTGTAAAAAAAGATGGCCACGTTCTCAAAATTTGATTTTTATTAATCAATTTTATGTTAAAAAATTAAAAGAGCAAAATTTTCAAAAATAATTGATATCACCAAAATCTTTGGTTAATTCTTATTGTGATGATATGCAGTTTTATATGAATCTAATCAGTATTTAGCTAAATATTTGCGAATGAAACTTAGAGTTTTTATGGTAGCCATTAAGTTGCCTGGGACAATATCTCCCAAAGTATTGGACGAATGAGATTGAAAATGTCACAACACGAATCGCCGGACAAGATAACCCCATAGACGAATTTTCATCAAAATATGAGAGGTAGGGTGTTATTTCGCGATTTTTTTGGTCGATCTGTCGTGGAACGCCCCAGTTGCGGACTCGGGCGAAATAGCTACACGCTGTATGCGTCAGGCGTTTGTGTCGAAGGGGTCAGGGGATTGGGAAAGCGGTAGGATTTTTGCAGGCTCGCCAGTGCTACCCTAGTCTGCTGTCGATAGACGCGAACTCCGAAATGATGGACGCCTCTTCCACCGTCTGGTCTAATACACCTTCTTGTGTATGCTACTAGTAGATTCGATTGTTTACTACCTACGGCGCGAGGGTAAGGTTATTGATGTGGGGTAGTGGGGTAAGTGTTGAGTATACTGAGTCGAACATTATCTATTTAGTATGATGATGCTGCTTAGTATCTTTTGCCAACAAAACAGTTGCTGCTGGCAGAGCTCAGCCAATCTATGGTTATTATTTCTGTCCTCAGATAATACAGCCAGCTCATAGGCAATAGCGGTTAGATAGACGGTATACACTTTTATCATTCTGTTAGAAAAATCCCTATTTATTGCCGATTATTTACATCAGACCAGACGATTAGTTAGTGTTCGCCACTTGGGATAGGTCGGTGGCCGACGGCCATTGGCTGTCTCCAGTCACCGTGAGCGGCGCAATCTGGACACGTCGAACACAGGCGGTCCGCGGCTACTGCGGCGCGGCCAGCTGCCTTTGAGTTGTCCCCGCAGTGGCCTGAAGACCGTCTGATCGGCTGTCGGCCCGTCACACTCCTGAGAGGCGGTGGCGCTTCTGGGTAGCCCCGCGGCTGACTGACGCACACTGCTGGCCTATTCCATTTGGTCCGGTGGCCACCAATGGCGTGGGCTTCTTTTGAGAGCGCGGCACGACGTGTGGACTAGACCAGGTTATGGGATAAGCTCCTATGACAAGCTCGCAATGCATTCCAACTCCACGAGCTAGCACATTCATAAGAACAAAGAACATCACTTTACTTGCGCACAATCCATCCAGCGGAATCGGAGGCAAATTTGATGGTGATGGGTCACCAGTTGATTCTTACCATGGTGATGGTGAGAATCAACTGGTCTATTATAGTTATGTATAGGGTATTTACCCACATTTCGAAGCATTAAAATGTTTCGAAATCTAGCCGAACCAAGCATATGCCACGAAATCAAAAAATATGAACAAAGTCAGTTTTAGGGATGCTGCATTTGCCTGCAAACTTCGTGGTATTAACAAAGTTTTTGTTTGTATTACCGCAGACGCATTATCTCGTCTACGTGCAGACTCTTATCGGGATAACTACTTCCGTGCTGACCAGCATAGGAATGTCAGCTGTGTAACTTCTTACCGAGCATCTCACGAGACTAACACCAGTGCCACCTAAATCTCGGTTAGCCTTTACCGCAATACGTGAGGCGAGTGGCTCATTGGGCACCGACCTCTCGGCTGCCGACGATAGAAAGTCGTGTCTGCACACCGCTCCGCGAAATCCATTTACTTAGTGTTTGTTTTATCCAATTATTTTTAACACAATTTGGTTGATCGTCTTATCATATTATTCAAATGAGTGAAAAGCATAGCTCACAGTGGCTATGAGTTGTGCTATTGATGGCGACGTTTTTACCAAAAGGGAATGAGGCTATTGGAACGATTCTGTAGGTGTTTGAAAATATAGATATGGTCACTTGCTAACTAGAAAAATATCAATTTCTGTTTATGTCACAGATCATGACATTAGTGTTAAATTCTTTTCTAGCAGTCAATTGAAATATCTGACTACCTGATTGAAATATCGTCTACCTGATCCCTCACCAATAGCTTGCCTTTCAGTGTAAGCTACCTCAATACCTTTTGTGATTGCGCTTTATTATTACTTTTTTTTTATCAAACTCGACTCGCATGGCTAAAACATGAAGAGAATGTGTTTCTGACATTGCCGTATTATAAGATGGAAAGAACATTACTGCTGTAAGGCGATGCTTGGAAATCTATCTCATTTTCTCTTCCCTGAAAATCCTTACTTTGAGCGTCCTATATCCAAAACCAACGTGACCAAGGTGTTTCTTGATAGCTGTTGTAAATCATTGTCTGATTTCCACATTTGACTACATGCATTCTTCAGGCTGATCTGAACTCTCAGCATCACGAGCATCATGCTGCCGATGCTGCCAATATTTACTTCTCCATTGCCGCCGCTTCGCTCTGTATAAATGCTACCCGGCTCAATATAAGTAGGTAATACGTAGCACGCGCGTACATCACTGGCGACTATGGAGGTGCCCTATATCGGTGGGCGTGGCGCCCCTTTGTCACCTGTCTGCCTTTGAGTGCCGTGACGGGTGGAGAGCGTGTAGCGACCGTCGCCGGGCCGTTAGCCGCCGCCTAACGTATGGGCATGGGCTCCGGTGGTATATGGTCAGACGCCACGGCGGCGGCCGCGCTCGCCGCTGCACTGTCGACCGGGCTCCCGAGCCCCAAACACCCAACAATGGGAGCTGGTGTAAAATGCCGAGACGGGTAACATTAAACGCATGCATACGCACACAAAGGAAGCTCGCTGATAACTTTGATGAAATCTGATAAGAGACCATATGCGTCTTACTGTACATAATGGGCGTCCGAGGAAGGAGAAGCATTCTTCTGCAGCTCCTTACAGCAGGAAGACGTTCTATACACTAGCTGGAGTGGCTTGCTGATCAATAAATTCTTGAAATACACCAACCGTTACCTACTTTGTGTTCTCGCAAATCCAAACGCATTTGGGATAATAACTAGTCGGCTGAATGGTGCGTACCGTTATTCGACGCGTGGTGCTCATCTATATACTGTCATGATTCGCGAGATTAGGTTTGTTACTAGAAAAGTGATGTCTTTTCAACAATTTCCTGGATCGGAATGTTTAAAGTGTGGGTCTGGATTAGCTGCCAACTGGCTCATCTGGTTAGTTGTTGCCCATAAAGACATTGAACTCAGTTCGCAGCTACAGCCGTCCCACCGTAGCTTGGAATTATTCAGTTCCTTCTTGAGCAATTCTGATGACTAGCACCGTATGTGTATATTTCCATTCCCCGTTCCGCTCCTTGATCTTTGCTCCTTCGCCCCATCTTCCTAACACTCTGAATTTTAGGTACGTATCCGTTAGTCGGCACCAATAGGTATTCGCTATTCACTCCCTCCAGCGATTCAACGCAGTCATGCCTTCCGAATCCGGTCCGGTCTTGTCTGATGTCCTATGTTCGATATCTGTTCAATGACCATGAGGCTAATCAGAACCTTGCATTAGGCCATGAAATATTTCACAGCACCTATAAATCGATGTGTTATTTCAGTCCCTCGGTATGTGTGGAACGAGACGGGTCCTCGATCTTGGTTACTGCCTCAGTGTTCCATGGCGCGACAGCGTCAACCGCCCCAGACCAGTCTACTAGTCATGTATTATTCTGTGAACCCTTGACCTGCAATCTGCATTTATCTCGCACAGTGTATGTATCTAATCCTTGATCAATGGTCATATGTCATATCTCAATCAGCTGCAACTTTATCTGTCCCTTGCCATATTCGCTCCCAGCTTCCGTCTCCAATCTATTCATATGGAATCCATTCTGATAAATTGTATGATCCAGGGTCCTATTCCCACGAGTCCCTGTTTCGTAACCCACCTCCCCGGCCGTATTCCGCAGCCCACTGGGCGCACACGCTCCGCCGGCCGGCCCCGTGTCTGTCCATTCGTCATTCCTGTCTGTATAGCGAAGGGCCGGCGCTGTCGAGCGGGATGGATCGGCGATCCTGGGCCGATGCGGCGATCCCTCTCAGTCGCACCAGTGCAGCCGCCGGAACCTGCAGCTCATATCAGGGCGCCGCCGGGAGCCGCCTACACGGAGCCGGCATAACTGCACAGCCACCTGCCGCGGCAAATGACTTATACGTGTGGGACGAAATGGATGGTGTGTCCATGAATAGACACTGCTGAATCGACTTATGTGTAAGCTGTCTGGAAAACAACGGCACGGTTAAGAGTCCATATTCATGGCAGGTCCGTTTTCTTATGTATTCTAGGATTACACATCCAGAATGAATCATGTGTTCCAGACACGTTTGGTGTGCATCAATGGATGAGACGTTGTTGAACCACTGAGACCATCCTGACCGTTGTATGTGTCACAAGAAAGCTTGGCTTTCTCTTATTGAAAGACCTACTATTGAAACTAGGTTTATGCGTGTTTAGCCCCTGCTATTATGAAGACACACAATTTCCTATCGATGAGGTCCAAATGAAAGCCGGCTGTGATGCCGTTGTATCCGTAAATAATGCGTCATGGAGCGCCCTGCTGCGTCCCGCCGATCCGGCGTCGCCTCTCGAGGGGAGCATTCATTCTGGCCAGGGTTCATAATGTCCAGGGTACGCTATGCCCAGTGTCAAAATGGCCAGTGCCTTGAATGGGCCAGAGTTCATAATGTCCAGGGATTGCATGGTCCAAATGTGGCCAACTGGCTGCAGATAGGGTATATTCAAAGAGGCCAGGGTTCATAATGTCCAGGGCACGATGTGTCCAGTGTTCAAAATGGCCAGGGTTCATAATGTCCAGGGCACGATGTGTCCAGTATTCGAAATGGCCAGGGTTCATAATGTCCAGGGCACGATGTGTCCAGTGTTCAAAATGGCCAGTGCCTTGAATGGGCCAGAGTTCATAATGTCCAGGGATTACATAGTCACTGAAAGTGACGTCATTATGTAAAAAAACACGGAATCAGCTCAATGCAAAGCAGTGCAGTGCCGAAGGCAATGCCTTAGGAGAGATTACAGGCAATAGTAAATCAAATATTTTTAGGTTAAGTGGTTATGTATCTGATTTACTATTGATTTACTATTGCTTGCAATCTATTCATGCGAGAAACTATTTCCTTATCCCTGGTAGGCAAACATCATTACCTTAGGTTAGGTTAGGTTAGGTTAGGTTAGGTTAGGTTAGGTTAGGTTAGGTTAGGTTAGGTTAGGTTAGGTTAGGTTAGGTTAGGTTAGGTTAGGTTAGGTTAGGTTAGGTTAGGTTTGGTTGGGTTGGGTTGACTATGTAATCCCTGGACACTATGAACTCTGGCCCATTCAAAGCACTGGCCATTTTGAACACTGGACACATCGTGCCCTGGACATTATGAACCCTGGCCATTTCGAACACTGGACACATCGTGCCCTGGACATTATGAACCCTGGCCATTTTGAACACTGGACACATCGTGCCCTGGACATTATGAACCCTGGCCTCTTTGAATTTACCCTATCTGCAGCCAGTTGGCCACTTTTGGACCATGTAATCCCTGGACAATGTGAACACTGGCCAATTCAAGGCACTGGCCAATTCGAGCACTGGACACATTGTGCCCTGGACATTATGAACCCTGGCCTAAATAATACGCACCCCCTCTCGACGGGACGGGCGTTCGACCGCGCGCAGAGCCGACGGACAATCTCCCGGCTCAGCGCTGATGACTGATATACCTCCCCAGGGATGCGTGCTTGTCTCTGCGGCACCCCTCCACAATTACGTCACCGTTGCCGCCCCCCCCGTCGTCTCCACGGGAAGAGCCGGGGAGGAGGGCACAGGAGCTGGGGAGGGGGGGGGGCGCTCCGGTCACGCGAGTCGGCACGGCACGCTCGTGTCGCCCGCTAATGCAAAGGTGTTTAAAAGTTACCTGTTTCTCCTCGAGGGTCTCGTAATTAAAGCATATTTCTGTCACTTTGTGCGTTTTTTTTAGTCCATGGAGATATTTCAACATATTTTGGCACTTTGTCGATGGATGGTTTGCAGCATGTTTTCGAGGTATATTATCTTGAATTTAGCAGTCAAACGATGTTAAGTTTTTTTTTTAGACTTTTCTCTATATCAGTTCATGCATTTTATGATATACGTAGGTCTTCGTATTCCCCACTGCTTATCTATTTTATTTAATATCTTTAATGTCTCGTTTCCAGCGGAAATTGCGCGTCAAGACCGAGGTTATACAGCAGTGTTTTTCTTCATTGGCGGTTATTTAGAGGCATTTGTAAGCGATCGTCAATGTCACTACCTGCTGATAGTAGATGCTTCTGTTCAAAGGCTTCTCGAGGCAGATGTATATGAATTCCGTAAGAACTTGGATATGAGCGATTCCTATTATGCCCGACAGGCACACCTGCTGGGAGCCTTGATTACATCATCACATTCTCTTTGTTCCGGATCGCCTTGTTCAATAATTAAAACTAATATGGAATAAATAATGCATCCTAGATGAGTGTATCGCTTAAGAAGCATGCGGGAAAATATACATTTTATTGAATTTGTGGTATTAATGAATTGTTCACAAACGGGAAATGAATGAAATGTTTATATTTCTCAGCACATCGTGATTTCTGAAAACTTATGGGATATTAAACTAGCCCCTGCATATGAAACTAGTTAGTCAGGGCGCCGATCAACTCGCGTAATTTTTGCAATTTTATTTGTAGTTACGATTAATATGGGTTTAAAGGGACCCTCCCACCTTAACATTAGATTTGAGTTGAGATAGCCAAAACGGGGTCCCTGGCTCACAATTACCGGTTTCGGCACTCACAACATCGAGAAATGCCTTAAATCGGAAATATTGAATTTCAAAATTGCAGCATTTTGATTCAGAGGGGCTAATGCATAGGAATACCCCTCTGAATGTGTGACGTCAGCGCAGATATCTAACGATTTTTAAATGTTTGACTAAAACGTTTTGTAGCACGCGGTGGTATATGCCGCTTTGCGCGCATTAAGTGCCGCACTTTCAGCTGCCAAACTATTGCTTCCAAATAAAGTCGCTAGGAACAGCGGAGATCCCAAAAAGTAAACAAAAGTAAAAGTCTAATATCTTGAAAACCGGTGAATATTTTTCGGTGAAATTTGGTAGATATTCGTTTTCGCTCTTTCCGAACCGAGCGACATCACTTTCATGCCAATTCATAAACTTTTTTGAAGGTGGGAGGGTCCCTTTAAATATATGCGTGTTTAATATCTGTGATATAAATTCTAGCGAGGCTTTTTAGCGGTTTCGCACTTAACTATGCCGATAAAAATGACGGAGGACAACGTAAGTGCGCCCTGGTTGGATCGAAAACATCGAATCAAATAAGACTGCTGTAGAACGGAATCAAAGGTATGACTTGTCCGTGATAATATTTATTCCTGCTTCCTATTGCGATGGTCTTTTTTTCTACAGTGTCCCACGCCACGCTTGAATCCACGACATCCATATGACCGTTACAACCACGCCGTACTGGAGAGGCGAGAGCGCGATGTTGTACGCGGACTCAGTCTCTGTCGTACCCGCGGACTTGGTGCCTGTTGTACCCGAGCAATGTCTGCCGTACCTGCTCTTGATCTCTGTGGTACCTATGTTACGGCCCGTTTTAAAACCCGGCCTGTATTAATGCTGCCCGGCCCGTATTAATACTGACCGGAGGTCCGGCCCGTATTAATGCGGGCCGGTCAGCATTAATGCGGGCCGCCTTGCCGGTCGGTATTAATGCGGCCGATTTAGGTGGGCAGTATTAAAGGGACTATCCCACCTTTAACATGGGGTTTGAGTTGAGATAGCCAAGTTTGCGGCGAGGTTCAGAAACCACTATCTATCTAGGTTGCAACCCCCGCGGCCTCTTGGTGTTGAAGAAATTCGTTCCCTTCATTTGAAAATGGGCCTTGTACAAGGCCCTATCTTCAACATGGAGCGACCGTTAGTGTGACGTCACCTCGTTTAGTCATTCTGATTTAAATGGGTTTGTTCGTTGAAAAATCGCTTAGAACTTGGTCTGAACTTTGTTGTGGTGCCTACAGAGTAAAAAGAATCAGCTTTATGACAGTAATGTGGCCTGGGGAAGGAGGTAATTTTGGGCTGTGACGTCACATATTTGAAAGTTTGTGTTTGGAATATGGGAAGCCTAAGCTGTTTAATGAAAAATAAATGCCAGAACCGTGTTCCTGGTCATCCAATCTATAAAGTCGGCCACAATTTAACTGGTTTTAACAACATTTTAGAAGGTGGGATAGTCCCTTTAATGCTGCCCACCTTTTAGTGAAAAAATATCAGTTTCCTTCAAAATCAATTACATTAGCTATGAATGCATGTCCATATTGATGGTGGCTTACTGATAAAAGTTGAACGCCCTATGTGAACATTCGCCAGTCACGCCTCGAATCCACAACCATTCCATACAATTCCGGAACTAGTACCCCGAGACTAGCGAATCAAGTTCGAAAGGCTGCGAATAGGACAAGCAGTTGTAACTAATGCTCGCGAATGATATAGAACAAAGCGTGCTCGATAAAATAGATGTTATTATACATGATCAAAACAGTTCAAAATATCATGTAGAGAAAACAAACGAAGACATTTCATGATTCCGTGAAGACAACTAGCGGTATTCATCTAGATGTTGCCCACTGGCGGATCCGGGGGGGGCCACGGGGGCCATGGCCCCCCCATCAAAGGCCTAAAGTGGCCTGTTTGGCCCCCCAAAACGTCAGAAAAATTGCTAAGAAAATATACCTTGATGGAGGTTTTTAGCCACTTGGTGAAGTAAAGCTTTCCACAGCATAATATGGAAGTAATATGGTAGCAGCGAGGGTCAGTCAAAAGTTGCGCGAGCGAGTCGACCTTCAAAAAAGACTGTTGTTGGCACGTGTTTATGGCGCGGTAGCTGGGAGTTGGCGGTGTTTCGCGTGGTGTGGCATCACTGGCGGATCCGGGGGGGGGGGGGGGGGCACGGGAGCCTGAGGTGCCCCTGACAGGCCCGTGGTGCCCTTGCTAGGTCTGTGGTGCCCCTGGACCCTGGCAGGCCTGTGGTGCCTCTGGCGGGCCTAGGGTGCCCCTGCTAGGCTGCTGATGCCCCTGGGACCTGACAGGACTGTGGTGCCCCTGACAAGCCTTAAGTGCCCCCAACAGGCCCGTGATGCCCCCGACAGGCCCAAGGTGCCCCTGCGTGATGCCTTGATGCCTGCGAGGCCGGTGGTGCCCCTGCGAGGCCGGTGGGGCCCCTGACAGGCCCATGGTGCCCCTGCGAGGCCGGTGGTGCCGCTGCTAGACCGGTGGTGCCCCTGGCAGACCGGTGGTGCCCCTGGCAGGCCTGTGGTGCCCCTGCTAGGCCGCTGGTGCCCCTGGGCCCTGACAGGACTGTGGTGCCCCTGACAGGCCCAAGGTGCCCCTGCAAGGCCGGTGGTGCCCCTGTAAGGCCTGTGGTACCCCTGCTAGGCCTCTGGTGCCTCTGACAGGCCCATGGTGCCCCTGCGAGGCCGGCGGCGCCCCTGGCAGGTCTCTGGTGTCCCTGACAGACCTGGGGTGCCCCTGACAAGCCTGTGGGGCCCCTCACAGGCCCGTGGTGCCCTTGCTAGGCCTGTGGTGCCCCTGGCGGGCTGGTGGTGCCCCTGCTAGGCCGGTGGTGCCCCTGCGATAGGCGTTATCACAAGTGTATTCGCGGCCATTGGGGCGACGTAAGAAAAGAAGAAACCAACTGGCCCCAAGAACTTTAAATTATCAGTTAGCATGCACCTTTTCCTTGATGTGTAGAGAATTTACCATTATTTGTTACAGAAAATTGCATTTAAAATCTTCCATTTATGCTTTTTTCATCGTTTGCACAATATGTTCTTTTACTAAGCTAGAAACACTAATTAGAAATAGTTCCCGCATCATCAAGAACAATAGGGAAGGCTTGAAGTGAATAAAATAATTTAAACGGTTTTGTAATCTATGTGAAGGCACTTCTAAAATTGCCTGTAGAAATATTGAAGGCAAAAGTTCAACTTTTTCACAAGACGGATGTCTATAAACCTATCTA
Organism: Amphibalanus amphitrite; assembly: GCF_019059575.1. Taxonomy (NCBI): domain Eukaryota; kingdom Metazoa; phylum Arthropoda; class Thecostraca; order Balanomorpha; family Balanidae; genus Amphibalanus; species Amphibalanus amphitrite. The sequence goes on along the minus strand of NW_024881538.1, from coordinate 1,380,637 downwards.
ACTTGTGACAACTCAGCCGGTACCTATTTCGTCGCCTACAGCCCAGCTTTCCCTAGTGACCGATAGAGGCGCTGCTATCGATGTCCGCCCGTGCCGCCCACGGATAGGCCTGTGGTGCCCCCGGGCACCAAGGGGGGTCATGACCCATGTGGCCCCCTTGGATCTGCCACTGATACATATTATATTGATTTGTAATGGCGTTATGGCTTATGCAATATGCAATTGCAGGCACTTGGTATCCCTCACTTATCCCTCATTGGGGGCTCTGGCGGGCTCCTGAGGGCCCACGTCTATCTCCGGGAGCCCTAGACAGGCTCCTTTGGGTCCTTTCAGTCCACTATAGTATAAGAGGTCTCCATGCGAGTCCTATACATCTGAGGGCGTACCCTGACGTCTGAGGTACCCAACTGCAGCTCCAATGGTCTCTTACACTGGCGGATCCAGGGAGGGGGCATTTAGGGCCATGCCCCCTTCCCAAAGGCCTAAAGTGGCCCGTTTGCCCCCTCCCCAAGCGATAATGAAACATAGTTCAATCAGTGCCTGGCCCAGGAGCCGAGTTAGACAGGGGGTGTTTTACCGCCTCCCGGCCCGCAAAGGGACCCAAGCACTGACTAGCGGGTTAGCTGGTCGACAAAAGCAATGGTAAGTGTTTACAAAGTAATATAAAGGCATGGGTCGGGTGGGCTACCATTTATATATTTTTATTTTTAGTTTAAGAAAAAAATATTCATAGTGTCAGGGCTGTGACGAAAAATAAGTGGCCTAAATCCGATGAGAAAACAGGATTTGGGGGTACCCTAGGTTTGGCTCCTGCATGAGTTGCCCCCCCCCCCCCAAAACGCAAGCCTGGATCCGCCAGTGATGTTGCCTAGGAGAATATGAGCAGATCTAACACCTCACCCAAGGTCACCTCAGGGGGTGACCTTGGGTCACTGCAGGCCTACGGAGCATTTGCCAAGACATGAAATAGGACTAATTACAGGACTGTAGTTAGTCCGTAACAGAAATAGGACTGTAGTTGGCTAGTTTTGATATGGCCCAAGTCTTGATATGGCCGCGAGGAAAAAAGTGGCCTGTATTAATACTGCCCGGCCCGTATTAATGCCGACCACGAGGCAGTCCGCAATAATGCTGACCGGGGGTCGTATTAATACGGGCCAGGCCTCCGGTCAGTATTAATTTAATACGGACCGGGTTTTCAAACGGGCCGTAACACCTATACCGAGCTTGGTCTTTGCCGTACCATCGATTGGTCTCTGTCGTACCTAGCCTGGTCTCTGGCCGTACTCGAGCGAAGTCTGCCGTATCAGAGCATGGCCTCTGTCGTACCTGAACAATGTCTCTGCGCCGTGCCGCAGTCGTTCCTGCGATGCGTTTAATTAGCAGAGTACGATCCCCAGTTCCCTCTGCCCGCTCTTCCTACCCTACCTATCCCCACCTTATCTCGGCCTGCCGCCGAGGGTGGACACTGGACACTCGCCGGTTCCCTGACCACTGTTGACTCCGGCTGGTGGCGATCGGCGCGGCCCGCGGCCCCGGCCCGCCACAATAGATGTATGGGTCCCTGCGCGGCCACAGCAGCCCCGACGGCGCTCCCAGAGCCTGCGGGCGCTCGCCGGATATGTTTGTGCTCTGGTGAATGTCGAGCCGCGCCAGTGCGCGTAACATGAATGGCGCTACTAGCTTGATTTGGGGCTCGAATAGAGGGAGCGGAGGATGGCCAGCACGAGGAGGGAGGGAGGGGCAGAGGGGTGGGAGGAGACCCGAGTCGTGGCGCGGTTGACGACCCGGGTCCAGGGGGAGGGGACCGGGCTTCGGCCGAGGCGAGATAAGACACGCACAGTACACAGGCCGCAAAACAGGTCGGGCAGTCCAAGGCGCGCGCTCAGAGGCGGCGGACGGTGCGGAAGGGTGGAAACGAAGCGACAGGCTGTGGAAAACGAGCGTGCGGTCGCAGAGGTGACGGACAAAGCGAGAGAGTGGGAATCGAGCGTCGAGCTAAGCGCTGTAAAACGAGCGAGCAGGAAAAGTAGACAAGGCCGGGAGACAGGTTTGTGGAGCGACAGAGTACCTGGTGCTCAGCAGAGGGGGACCAAGGGAGACGGACATGGCCGGTAAGTCAGGCTAGCGTGCTAGCGATACTAGTCATATAAGGAGCCTGCTGCCTGCATGGCTGACTCGCCGAAAAGTCAAGCGAATGGATTATGCTGATGCTGTGAACGAATCAATACCAGTGGGATAGACCGTTGTGCAGAGACCACATGGCAGATGTGTGTGTCCAGAGTCATTGATAGTGAACAACTGATACAATACCACCCGCTCCATCTGGGTATGAATGTATATACCGGCTCGTCGTCTATGTCACAGACCACAGTAACACAGAGCGGAGAACCAACATGTCTGAACCATGTTGACCCAGTTAAATTTGCTGTTCGTCAGGTACGACAGAACCGTACCGACGCTGCTTATACACATGGCTGAATCGTGTGGGCCCATTAATGCGCCTGGTATGCCTGACCCATACCGGTGCAGAGCAGCAACAATCAACATGCATGAACCATGTAGACCCAGTTAAATTCACTGTTCGTCAGGTACACGGGCTCATTCGGCGACCGGTCTGACCCAAATCGCAGTAAAACTCGCTGTACGTCAGATATGCCTGAACCATATCGACGCAGCGCCAAGCCACACATGCCTGAACTATGTGGGCTCATTTATGCGCCGGGTACGCTTGCACCGTATCGGTGCGGCAATGCAACATGCCTGATTCATGTTGACAGAGTAAAACTCGCTGTTCGTCAGATATGCCTGAACCATATCGACGCAGCTTCAAGCCACACATGCCTGAACCATGTGGGCTCATTTATGCGCCGGGTACGACTGCACCGTATCGGTGCGGCAATTCAACATGCATGAATCATGTTGACACAGTAAATCTCGCTGTTCGTCAGGTATGCCTGAACCATATCGACGCAGCGCCAAGCCACACATGCCTGAACCATGTGGGCTCATTTATGCGCCGGTTCCGCCTGCACCGTATCGGTGCGGCAATGCAACATGCCTGATTCATGTTGACAGAGTAAAAGTCGCTGTTCGTCAGATATGCCTGAACCGTATCGACGCAGCGCCAAGTCACACATGCCTGAACCATGTGGGTTCATTTATGCGTCGGGTACGACTGCACCGTATCGGTGCGGCAATGCAACATGCATGAATCATGTTGACACAGTAAAACTCGCTGTTCGTCAGATATGCCTGAACCATATCGACGCAGCGCCAAGCCACACATGCCTGAACCATGTGGGCTCATTTATGCGCCGGTTACGCCTGCACCGTATCGGTGCGGCAATGCAACATGCATGAATCATGTTGACAGAGTAAAAGTCGCTGTTCGTCAGATATGCCTGAACAGTATCGACGCAGCGCCAAGTCACACATGCCTGAACCATGTGGGTTCATTTATGCATCGGGTACGACTGCACCGTATTGGTGCGGCAATGCAACATGCATGAATCATGTTGGCACAGTAAAACTCGCTGTTCGTCAGATATGCCTGAACCATATCGACGCAGCTTCAAGCCACACATGCCTGAACCATGTGGGCTCATTTATGCGCCGGGTACGCCTGCACCGTATCGGTGCGGCAATTCAACATGCATGAATCATGTTGACACTGTAAAACTCGCTGTTCGTCAAATATACCTGAACCATACCGATGCAGCGCCAAGCCACACATGCCTGAACCATGTGGGCTCATTATGCACCGGGTACGCCTGCACCGTATCGGTGCGGCAATGCAACATGCATGAATCATGTTGACACATTAAAACTCGCTGTTCGTCAGATATGCCTGAACCATATCGACGCAGCGCCAAGCCACACATGCCTGAACCATGTGGGCTCATTCATGCGCCGGGTACGACTGCACCGTATCGGTGCGGCAATGCAACATGCATGAATCATGTTGACACAGTAAAACTCGCTGTTCGTCAGATATGCCTGAACCGTATCGAAGCAGCGCCAAGCCACACATGCCTGAACCATGTGGGCTCATTTATGCGCCGGGTACGCCTGCACCGTATCGGTGCGGCAATTCAACATGCATGAATCATGTTGACACTGTAAAACTCGCTGTTCGTCAGATATGCCTGAACCATATCGATGCAGCGCCAAGCCACACATGCCTGAACCATGTGGGCTCATCTATGCGCCGGGTACGCCTGCACCGTATCGGTGCGGCAATGCAACATGCATGAATCATGTTGAGACAGTAAAACTCGCTGTTCGTCAGATATGCCTGAACAATATCGACGCAGCGCCAAGCCACACATGCCTGAACCATGTGGGCTCATCTATGCGCCGGGTACGCCGGCACCGTATCGGTGCGGCAATTCCACATGCATGAATCATGTTGACACAGTAAAACTCGCTGTTCGTCGGGTATGCCTGAACCATATCGACGCAGCTCCAAGCCACACATGCCTGAACCATGTGGGCTCATTTATGCGCCGGGTACGCCTGCACCGTATCGGTGCGGCAATGCAACATGCCTGATTCATGTTGACAGAGTAAAAGTCGCTGTTCGTCAGATATGCCTGAACCATATCGACGCAGTGCCAAGTCACACATGCCTGAACCATGTGGGTATGTATGTATGTATTTACGATCATGGGCGATCCACACATGGCGTGGCGATTACTGCCCACTCATCTATGCGCCCGGTACGCCTGAACCGTACCGATGCGGCGATTCAACATGCATGAATCATGTTGTCAGTTAAATTCGCTGTTCGTCAGGTATGCCTAAACCGTATCGACGCGGCGCCTCACCTGACTTAGATGGAGCCAATGACGCTATTCGTTGGGTGCCGGGTGACGTCACCAGGACAAATGCACACATCAAAGCATTGTCGCTGTGATGGCCGCCGGGGAGTGCCAGCTGTACTCCCGCGGACGGGGCTCCCCCACCCATTCCGCTGTGCGCGCCCACCGGTCGGGCGGCCAACACTCGGCCGTCAGGAGTAATAGGGCCGTTACGTCACGTCGTGACACCGCCGCCGGGCGTCGCGGCGTGTAAAACCACCGCCAGCTCACGAGGGGGAGGGGAAGGCGCGGGAGGGACGCAGGGGTCACCTCTGTGGGGCCAAGTGGTTGACCTTTTGTCCGATAACACTGGGGAGAGACCCACGACTCCAGCAGTCGGTCGGGAGCTATTTGCACAGGATAACCCCTCACGCAGTCAGGGAGGACAATGGACGCAGCGTCCATTTAAGCGCCCGGAAGGCCTGACCCATATCGGCGTGAGGAAGCGATTGATCACGCATGAACCATGTTGACCCAGTTCAATCACTGTTCGTCGGATATGACTGAACCGTACCGACACGGCTTACAAGCCACACACGCCCGAATCACGTGAGCTCATTTGTGCGCCGGCAGTCTGCCTGACCCATATCGGCGTGAGAAATTGATCTATCAAACATGCATGACCCAGTTTGACCCAGTTAAATTTGCTACTCGTCAGGTATGCCTGAACCGTACCCCGATATGCCTGAACCTTATCGGCGTGAAGAATCGATTGGCCAAATATGCATGAATCATGTTCACCCAGTTAGAATTCGCTATTCGTCAGGTATGCCTGAACCGTACCGACGCGGCTATAAGACACACGCGCTTGAATTACGTGGGCTCATTCATGCAACCGGTATGCCTGAAACATATCGGCGTGAGGCCACATCGACGCGGCTCCCAGCCACACATGCCTGAATCATGTGGGCTCATCTATGTGCCCGGTATTCTGACACGTATCGGCGCGGCAATGCAACATGCATGAATCATGTTGACACAGCTAAATTCGTTGTTCGTCAAGTATGCCTGAACTATATCTACGTGGCTCCCAGCCACACACGCCCGAGTCATGTGGGCTTCCCTACACCGGTTCTCTGATCCGTATCGGTACGGAAATTCAGCATGCATGATCATGTTGACACAGCTAAATTCGTTGTTCGTCAGGCATGCCTGAACCATATCTACGTGGCTCCCAGCCACACACGCTTGAATCATGTGGGCTCACATACGCCGTTTCTTTGACCCGTATCGATGAGGCGATTCAACATGCATGAATCATGCCGACAGTTAAATCCGTCGTGCGTCAGGTACGTCTAAACCATATCGACGCAGCTCCCAACCAAACATGCCTGAATCATGCGGGCCCATTTATGCGCCGGGTATTCTAACACGCATTGGTGTGGCGATTCAACATGCATGAATCATGTTGACACAGTTAAATCCGTTGTGCGTCAGGTATGCATGAACCATATCGACGCAGCCCCCAGCCACACATGCCTGAAACATGTGGGCTCATTTAGGCGCCCGGTACGCCTGACCAGTAGCGGTGCGGCAATTCAACATGCACGAATCATGTTGACAGTTAAATGCGTTGTTCGTCGTGATGCCTGAATCATATCTACGCGGCCCTCAGCCAAAAATGCCTGAATCATGTGGGCGGCTGGATTACGCGCCCGGTTCTCTGACCCGTATCGGTCAGGCGATTCAACATGCATGAACCATGTTGACCGTTAAATTAGCTGTTCGTAAAGTATGCATGAACCATATCGACGCGGCTCCAAGCCACACATGCCTGAACCATCTGGGCTCATCTACGCGTCCGGTATTCTGACACGTATTGGTGCGGCAATTTAACATGCCTGAAGCATGTTGACACAGTAAACCTCGCTGTTCGCCAGGTATGTCTGAACCGTATCAACGTATCGACGCAGCACCAAGCCACACATGCGTGCACCATGTGGGCTCATTTATGCGCCAGTTACGCCTGAACCGTATCGGGGAGGCAATTCAACATGCCTGAACCATGTTGATCCATTAAAAACTCGCTGTTCGTCAAATATGCGTGAACCATATCGAAGCAGCACCAAGCCACAAATGTGTGAACCATGTGGGCTCATTTATGCGCCAGTTACGCCTGAACCGTATCGGAGAGGCAATTCAACATGCCTGAACCATGCTGATCATTAAAAACTCGCTGTTCGTCAGGTATGCGTGAACCACATCGACGCAGCACCAAGCCACAAATGTGTGAACCATGTGGGCTCATTTATGCGCCCGGTACGCCTGAACCGTATCGGTGAGGCACTTCCACATGCCTGAACCATGTTGACCCATTAGAAATTTATGGAACAATGGCAATTATAAGCGGTAGCGAATAAGGAGATGGGCAAACCATTAACCAATGCTGTGTGCATAAAACTGCGGCCGCTCAGCGCGGCCATCGTCGAACAGGCGCACATAGACGCTTGGCGGCTCCGCGTCGACTTTAGACGCTTGGCTCCGCGCCGACTTGGACTTTGCCGTCGCCGGGGAATAACACACCCTAAGGACACCTGGCGACCCTGTTTTGCACCAGGCACCAGGCCACCAGCAGCATGACGTCCGCTGGTCCATGCATATCGCCAGCAGCACGGCTTCGGATGGTGTCAATAAAAAGGACGCAATGGCGGTGCCAGGCAAACATGTCAATTTCAAATATCGCCGTCTAGCGTTCGTCAAACGCGAAAGTGGATATGAGGGTGGTCTATGGCCACGGTGGTGCTATTGGTTCTGGACGGCCGTTGCGGTAATAAAGCTACACCCCCAGAAAACCGACAAACAAGAGAGGGACCGTGGGACGGGCCCGTCCGTCCCGTAGTCGGACGTCGGACGGGGAGGAAAGTGAGGGAGAGAGGAGAGAGAGGGGGAGGGAGAGGAAAGAGAGAGAGAGAGTGGGGAGAGAGGGGGGTTCGGCGACATGGGGAAGGGAAGTGTTCGTCAGTGTGTGCGGACGCTAGAAAAGGGGGACCTGGCGTAACTCATAACACTAATCGCCGCGTCGGCGGGCCGATGGGAAGTGCAAACAGCAGACAGACGGACACGGCAGGCTATGGAACTGCGAACAAAACACTGTTCATGCCGAACGTCGTGTTCATTGCCAACAATCAGGATACCTATATAACCGCGTACATTCTGCTCCGTTGGCGAGTTTGGCGTCTTGTTATCGATCATGATATGAACGATAACGCGATTTGGGTGCAGACGGCCATTAACAGCCAATACTGGACAGCAGATCTGGGGAGCGTACGGTATGAGACACCCTAATCAGTAATAGGGCCCACCTATTAGCTTGATTTGGGGCTCGAATAGAGGGAGCGGAGGATGGCCAGCACGAGGAGGGAGGGAGGGGCAGAGGGGTGGGAGGAGACCCGAGTCGTGGCGCGGTTGACGACCCGGGTCCAGGGGGAGGGGACCGGGCTTCGGCCGAGGCGAGATAAGACATCATCCAGAGATTAATCTATGGAGATGAGCGTCTGTTAAGCATGGTAATATAGTGAGATGTTATCCTTTATTACGCTAATATGCTATGGAAAAAAACATTGGTAATATAGCTGGCAATATCCGTCAATGCGTACTATTGTAGAGATACCGTGTGTCCTTTTTTCACGTCGTCCTTTGTAGACAATCTGAAGCATGTCACCAGCCCAGTAAGTAAAACCGTCTGAGTCTCCCCAGCCACGCTGTCGCTCAGCCCAATTCCCCTGTCGCTGGGCCGTTGTCTCTCAGCCCGTCTCCTGCCGCTGGGACGTTGTCTCTCAGTCAGTCTCCTGTCGCTGGGACGTTGTCTCTCAGCCCGTCCCCTGCCGCTGGGACGTTGTCTCTCAGCCCGTCTTCTGTCGCTGGGACGTTGTCTCTCAGCCCGTCTCCTGTCGCTGGGACGTTGTCTCTCAGCCAGTCTCCTGTCGCTGGTACGTTGTCTCTCAGTCCGTCTCCTGTCGCTGGGACGGTGTCTCTCAGCCCGTCTCCTGTCGCTGGAACGTTGTCTCTCAGCCCGTCTCCTGTCGCTGCAGGGACGCTGTCTTTGCCATCCGTCGGACACCGCCGTCGGCGGCGGCGCCTGCAGCCATTCAGGCGAGCTCAGTCGCCGTTTTGTAAACAATGACGGTGCTGGGAGGCCGGCCAGGAGCCGTCGCCCCGCGACGCTGCCCCTCTCCTCTCCGCCCCGCCCCAGTCATCGACACGCTATATCGTCCGGCCCGGGGCGAGCCGCGGCTGGGTGATACCTCCCAGAAGGCCACCGACGGCACTGGCCCGGCCAAACGCGCTGCAATAGATCGGAAATTGATGGTTTCCGTAATAGGGTACTTTGAAATAGCCTGTGTACAACAGAAACATCACGTAAATTTCGAGCTGAATTAATGGATATTGGCTACTTTATCGGCTCTTTATTTCCTTCTAAATCGGCTGGTCTTTGGTTAGTATTGACTGTGCATGATGTTCATCGAGCTTAAACAGGAGTGATATTTAACTTTTAGATTATTGATTTATTGAATCTGGATTTTCTGGTAGGTAATGAACTGATAAAGAGACATACAATGCTTGAAGTTGGCTGACCAAATATGATTACAGATAGTTAATGTATTTAAAACTTCAGCTTAACACACCAAGTTTTGTGGGAGTTTTAGTAAACATGCTTGCAGCAACACAACATGCGATCTAATTTCTCGAGTTTTAAAAGCTTATCTGCTTCTAAATTTCACAAAGGCTGACCTAGCTTTTTGGTGATCGAAATGACACGCCAAATGGCTGCACCGTGGATGGGTTCCTCAATTATTCAAGTTCTCGCACACTGGGCTTCCAGAAACCCGGATTGCTTGCCTTTCCTGTTGGTTGAGAAACCCAACCGATGTGTGGGTTAATGAAAAGAAGCCTTTGAACTGAGAACATACGGTGCTTTCTCGAAGATAGGAAGTCCTGAATATTAGAGGCACAGACAATGACATGTCATTCCTTTGGTCGGAGCACTCGCCCTCCACTCAATTGGGCGTGGCGTTAAGATAGATTGCGGACGATTACACCAGCCGGCTCCCGTCCATTTCAATTGTTGCTAAATTTGCTTATATATCACCATTTGCCGCTTCATTGTATCGCGGCATGAGACCGAGTTCGTTTGATCTGGCCTTGCTCCCGCAGCTGATTTCATTTATTTCTCATCCGGCGGTTAGTGTTCTCGGCCGTTTCGCGGCGGCCGTGCGGCTGCGACCGATTGGGCTTCAGTGGCTCTCCGAGAGACCGGCAATGATTGGATCTGGTCTCTTGGCCCGGCCGACGCGGTGCCGAAGCCCCCGGCTCTGCGGCCGCGCTCCTTTCCGTGGCTATATCGGCGTAATTGTTGTGTCGCACCCGGCAGCGGACGGCGGCACCCGAGGTCCGACCCGAGCGGTGTCAGCCCCGCTGCCCCGCTGCCCCGCTGCCCCGCTGCCGCGGCCTAGCTGGATTAACACGGCCCGACTGCAGAGCGGCCGCCGAAAATGTGGATTTCTAGCCAGTGGTCGATAAAACTTCCAACGTGCCAACGCTCGTTGGAGCAAGATATTAGCAATACTTGGAAGAGCTGGAGACAGTCCGCCCGTCTACATGGATGCTTCCTTACGCCTAAAATACAGCATTGACTCATAACTTTCTAATCGTCCGGTGCTGTTATCGGATGCTCGGTACCGCGTGTATGTTCCCTCATTCACTCCTGGTCACCCTTCGGTCACCCCTCGCTGGGTCGGGCCAGTCGGCTATTTTTATCCTCTTTCCGGCTAGGCCACCCGCTAAGCTCCCGCCGTGCCGCGCCGTCTGCGAGGGACCTGACCCTTCTGCCGGCAGAGGTTTCTCCAGGTGTCTCCAAGGAGCCATCGTAGCGCTAAGGGTGTGCTCCGCATACACATGCATTGATTTTCGCCCTTACTAGCAGGGCCGCTGGCACGCGTTGGCAGCGCCCCGCGGGCATTTTTTCGCTTAGGGTCATTTTGTGGTAAGGAGGATCAGAAAATCGCCCTTCCAACTTTCTCCAGGCCTGGGTGTTTTATCGAGCGCGCCTGAAAACGCACAGTGGACCGGAATTACACTTCGATTGCGTTACTTCGTATAAGGTAATACGATCAAAAGTGCGCTCTTTTCTCAATTAATAAGGACAAGTGCGTTAAAACACACTTATAAAGTTTTAAGTTAAAAGCTTTAAAATGCTAAATTTCAACATTTCTACGCTGATGATAATCGTTAGTTCTTTCAGACTTTGGCATGAAAACGTAGGCATTCAGATCCACCGTGTGACCGGTCACCATATGCAGTAGTGTGATGGTGTGAGTTGGGGAGTCAAGGCCGTGTGGGGAGAAGGTGAGGAGATGCCGGTGTGCCGACGCGGCAATTGGCAATGATTAGACAGTTGTGCATGCATTGTTCATCTAGCATATCATTTGCTTGGGCGAATTTATAGGCATGGCGCCTGTTTATCCGTCTAATTCAAAGGAAAGGTGTGAGTACCAACACTGGTCGTACTTTTCATAGTCATAGTCCAGGTCCTGAAATGACTGGCACCTGAAATTTTCAGGATATATCGCAAAAGGCTCATTCCCAGACGTTGTGCCAAATTTTGCGGCGCTACGCGACACCACCTTTTACGCTATTCGCGAAAAAAAAAACTTAGGGAGGCTGTATCCCCCTCCCGCCAGGCGAGGGCTAAGTTGGAGACAGTGATGGGACTAAGATGTTCGTTGGAGCAACTCCAAGCATTTTATCCAGTGGCGTTTCTAGCGGTGAAGGTAAAATTGTCGTGGCTGGGTGGGGCGATGCGACGTGTGGCCCGTGGTTTGGTCGATAAGGCGGTTATCCAACTGGCGGGCTTCTCTTAGGGATAAAACGAAAAAGCTGGAAACCGTTTTGCAAGGATAATGTTCTGCGATGAGCTATTTTATGTCGTGCTATTTTACAACTCGAGGCTTAGATGTTGGTAAAAATACGTCTGGAAACACAAAGTTACTGTGCCATTTCCACATGCACAGGTTTTTATTGTTTCCGTTAGTGTCTATTTTTAACCGTGCAGTGTGAGATTCCGTCAGTGGTTGTTATTCCCTACTCAAGCTACAACAGCATTTATGCTATTTGTTTTACGTTCTCTATTTGCAATGGTGCAGATGTTTCAAATTTTCAGCGTGTCACTTTGGTCACTTCAGTACGCAATCTACACGGGCCTTCTGAATATAACTTCAGCTGATTCATTGCATGACCTCCACTGGTCCATAAGTGTACAATGCACTTGCACATCCACCGGATCTTAGGTCCTCATTTGCTGGTCCACCGCGTGATATCCACCGGTCCATTGTCCGGAACTTAAGACATCTATTTGATTGTGTTTTAAAGCAAAGAAGCAAAGCAATTGACATTTCATTCGAAAAGTGGAAACTCTACCAATAAACAACTACAAAATTCCTCAGTCACCAAACGGATCAAATGAATCAAATAGTTGTCCAATGCTCGGTCGTGAAATGGGCTATTGCGCACAGAAAAATTGGCTGATGTTGACCGCCTTGTCAGAGCGCAAAAGGTTGAATGTGCGGATTATTTGTTTGACGCTGAACACATATTGACGATATTGCGCACCGTTCTGTGACGGACATTCAGAATAATGTTGACGTTAAACTGGGCAACGAAAATGTCAGATTACGGCATTGTCTCAAACACGTCTGGAAATATAAAAACAACAGGATTAACTAGAAGAGTGATTGCGAGAACAAAGGTCTGCAGGCTATTTATGCTCATTTTCCAGAAGCTAGCTTATACAGATTCTGTCAATGCACCTAACAAAGAAATCAACTTCAATAGGTACTGCTCAATGCTCATTTCTGTTTACCTCTTCCTATTTAATGCTGATTGACTTCGAAATAAGACACATCCCAGACTGTCCCTGCAACATAACGCTGCTGTTATTTGTTTCTGATATTTCTTATACAGTCCTTGTTATGGTGGCCCAAAGCATATTTAAATACCGCGATGTGTTGTCCGATATCACCTGGGAAACTCGACTGGTCGAGCCTCGGTGCGTGAGTCCAGCTGTAATGAACTGTTTTGGTTTTGCGCGGATGGAGCTGAAACTGGTTTCGCCGGCGCGGTGCGGCGTGTTGCCAGCGTGTCGGTCCGACCATTTGCCGGGGAGGCGTCCCCAGTGACTGTTGGACCAGACTGCTGAATAGTTAACCTGCTCCGCCCGCTGCCGGGCGGGTGATGCATGTAATCCGAGGACAGCACATAGTCGGCTCGCCAGCCGCCTGATGACGAGTATGATTGGCCATTCGCGAGGATTGTTTCATCCCCGGCAAATGGAGGATGGGGACATCGGGGGCAGGGTCAAGACTGAGTTGCAAAAAAAGGGGGAAATTAAATGGATAGGGGTGGGTAAAGGGATTGATACTGCCATGCAACAAAGGCAGTCGAAGGGAAGGGCAGCAACAGAAAGACGAGGTGACACAGAACATTGGATGATGGCCAGGAAAGGCTGCTGACGTAAGGACTGTCCCCTACAAAAATTGTTTCCTTGGTTTTTCTTTTATAGCGACACGACGCTCCCAATCAGGTCGCACCGACTGCAGTCTGCCGCGTGCAGTGCCTCATCATAATGACATAACTCACCGGTGTGGGCCGACCGAATAATGCCAGGGCTCGAATGGTGACGTCACCACTGTGACGTGCCGTTCCGTGACAGGCACTCGACCAATCAGTGTGGCATATGCCCATGTCGCATAACTAATTGGTAACATTAAAATGTCCACTTCCTATGTTCCTACAAGGGTGTTTTGAAATAAACAACACGAAATAAGCAACACACTAGCATGTCTGATATCTTCTTACTGTCTGTTTTCGTTGCGGCACGTTCCCCAGTTCTCACCTCTTCTAAGTATCTCCTCTGTCTCCCCTCCCAACGGCATACCAGCCCAGAGCGCCGCAGCGCACCATCTAATAATGCATGGAGCCTGAGCATTGCATTGTTCCATTTCCAGCGCCAACTGCCGCTCAATCTAACCGCTCCCAGTCGCTGTTTGGATTCACCAGGCTAGTAATATTCTCAGGCGGATTTTCGACCTCCGATTTACGAACTAATGCCGACGGCCGAATCTGGCCAGCAAGGTCCGAGGGGACGATGGAGTCTGATCTTATAAAGAAATAATTGCGGCCTAAAAGTGGGATGGTCTTTGTGTCTGTTACGTTATCAAGGCTCTTTGGAATAGTGATGTGGTTTATCCGACCCGCCAGTGCCATGAGATTGAGCTCTTCGTCACGTGCGATGTGCTTCATTATACGAGAGAGAGAGAGAGAGAGAGAGAGAGAGAGAGAGAGAGAGAGAGAGAGAGAGAGAGAGAGAGAGAGAGAGAGAGAGAGAGAGAGAGAGAGAGAGAGAGAGAGAGAGAGAGAGAGAGAGAGAGAGAGAGAGAGAGAGAGAGAGAGAGAGAGAGAGAGAGAGAGAGAGAGAGAGAGAGAGAGAGAGAGAGAGAGAGAGAGAGAGAGAGAGAGAGAGAGAGAGAGAGAGAGAGAGAGAGAGAGAGAGAGAGAGAGAGAGAGAGAGAGGAGAGAGAGAGAGAGAGAGAGAGAGAGAGAGAGAGAGAGAGAGAGAGAGAGAGAGAGAGAGAGAGAGAGAGAGAGAGAGAGAGAGAGAGAGAGAGAGAGAGAGAGAGAGAGAGAGAGAGAGAGAGAGAGAGAGAGAGAGAGAGAGAGAGAGAGAGAGAGAGAGAGAGAGAGAGAGAGAGAGAGAGAGAGAGAGAGAGAGAGAGAGAGAGAGAGAGAGAGAGAGAGAGAGAGAGAGAGAGAGAGAGGAGAGAGAGAGAGAGAGAGAGAGAGAGAGAGAGGAGAGAGAGAGAGAGAGAGAGAGAGAGAGAGAGAGAGAGAGAGAGAGAGAGAGAGAGAGAGAGAGAGAGAGAGAGAGAGAGAGAGAGAGAGAGAGAGAGAGAGAGAGAGAGAGAGAGAGAGAGAGAGAGAGAGAGAGAGAGAGAGAGAGAGAGAGAGAGAGAGAGAGAGAGAGAGAGATAGTCAGAAGTTTCTCTGACTTTATCCTACGGTCAAGATAATCGGTATTTTGAGCTATTTGCGATGCAATGCTCGGAATAATGTTCTTTTTATTTTTTTTTAATTTCATTTTCGCCACTATCATATTCTCGGCAACATCATACTGATGTAATGTGATTAATTTGAGTTATGATAGGATACAAATACCGTCTGCCACCCATTCAGATTGTATGTTAGAAATGAGCAAAATATATCACACTTATCATGTAAGCTTTTTCCATTGCCCGCGTCCGGCTCGACTCGGCGCCGGTAGGTCTGAGGCGACCTGTTGCCGCGCCTCGTCTCTTCGTGTCTGTCTGTCTGTCTGTCTTTATGTCTGTCTGTCTGTCTGTCTGTCTGTCTGTCTGTCTGCCTGTCTGTCTGTCTGTCTGTCTGTCTGTCTGTCTGTCTGTCTGTCTGTCTGTCTGTCTGTCCGTCTGTCCGTCTGTCTGTCTGTCTGTCTGTCTGTCTGTCTGCCTGTCTGTCTGTCTGTCTGTCTGTCTGTCTGTCTGTCTGTCTGTCTGTCTGTCTGTCTGTCTGTCTGTCTGTCTGTCTGTCTGTCTGTCTGTCTGTCTGTCTGTCTGTCTGTGTTTGTTTTTCTGTCTTCTGTCTATCTTCTTTCTATATGTCTGTCTGTGCTAGGTTCTGCGCCTGTAGGTCTAAGGCGACCTGTTGCAGTGCAGCGCCGCGTCTGTGCCCCGTATGTCTGTGTGTGTGCCTGTCTGTCTGTCGATCGCCGACACTCCGGTTACCGCCGCCGGCGGTGGTGCCAGATCAGCGGTCGATGGTAAGTGACGCGCTCACACAAACTCGGGGGACCAATATCCCGGCTTAGCGACCTTTCACACCGAAATGAGGTGGCCAGAGAAAGAATCGAGAGGCGGTTTTAGAACTCAATAGCCCCTGAACGCCAGTAAAACGGCTGATAGGACCCGAAAATGAGTCTGGTGGTCCCAATTATCGCGCTTGGTATCTGCAATATACAGTACTTTAACAAGTAGGAGCCCGGAGTGCATTACTAAATGCCGATGTGTTATGCAGACGTGAAGTGCAGACTTCTTTACTTTAGGAAAGATGTCTAGCATACCTATAGCTCGCTGAGGTGATGCAAATTTGATATTAAATTTGATAATAATTTGGTGGACTGATTTCACCGATTGGTTTTGGGTGATGCACATGCGGCACCCGGGACACGCCTGAGTTATATTTACTGCAGCAACACCACATCAGTGTTCACGCCAATTAACGGTTGCCTAGCAACACTAGCATCCGGCGAGAAATTAAGGGCGAATCGCACATTTCGTGTTTTGCGCCTGCTAACAGCAATTAGATAACTTCAGATGACGAAAATAGCTCTCACGAGGCCTGGCAAGATTAAACTGTCTAGACCTTAGTAATGTATGTATGTATGTATATGAACTCATGTGTGGTATGAGCAAATGTAGCTTATGCTACATTGCTGACGTTTGCAATCTTTAAAGGGACCCTCCCACCTTCAAAAAAGTTGATGAATTGGCACGAAAGTGATGTCGCTCGGTTCAGAAAGAGCGAAAACGAATATCTACCAAATTTCATCGAAAAATATTCACCGGTTTTCAAGATATTAGACTTTTACTTTTGTTTACTTTTTGGGATCTCCGCTGTTCCTAGCGACTTTATTTGAAAGTGCGGCATTTGTTGCGCGCAAAGCAGCATATACCACCGCGTGCTACCAAACGTTTTAGTAAAAGATCTAAAAATCGTTAGATCTCCGCTGACGTCACAAATTCTAAGGGGGCATACCAATGCACTTGTAACTGCGTAGCAGTTGTATCTGACTTTGGTTTCTCCTCATTTGCAGGTTCGCCAGCCATTGAATGAGTGCTAATTGAGCTGGGCGGCTATTTGTTTGTTTCTTTGTTGCGCATTGAGCGACTGGAAGGAGTGACTGTGGAGACAGCACACTGTTGTCACTCGAGGTACCTGGAAAGAGTACGTTTCTATTTTTCTCTAGTCATTTCCGTTGTATCGTTCGTCGCGATTTGGCTTCACCATGTGTTAATAATTTTTTCGCGCTATAATTCTGTTACAAAGTACAAGCGTACTGGTTTCGATTATTTATCATGCGTTTACCAAAGTTTCGACTGAACGTTCGCCACATTTTCATGTGTCACATTTAACGCGAAGTGTGTATGTGAGTGTGAATGTGTGCGCTTTATTGCTGAGAGAGCATTATTTTAACCCATTTTCTCATGTGTGTGATTGACAGGTTTTTACGGTGACTGTGGTGTTACCAACCCAAGGTTCTCTGTCATTACCCCACATTACTGGATCCCAATACATGTGCTCTATCCCAATGCATCCAGTAATTTGAGTTTGATTGACGGTGGTGGCGGAGGCCGCATCAGTAAAAACTCTTCCTTCCGTCAGTGACCATGCTACTAACAAACTAACCACGACCCGCAGAGTCAGAATTATGCTTCTCATTATTATTTTTTTCCTCAATTACCTCAGTAGTTAGAGCTGTAGCTGTCCCCCATTAACGAGTCAACCAACAAGGAACCGAACATGGAGGGAGACAGCATCAGTGAAGCGCGTGGACTTCCAGGTCTCACCTCACAACGTGGAAGACAAGTAACGCTGACTGAAGAAGGGAGACAGTTCCAGATCGACATCAAGCAAAAGAAGTACCAGAAGGATCTGAAGGAGTTGAAGAAGGGTGTCGATATCATCAAGAGGCTGGAAGTGACAGGTGAAGAGGAGAATGAGACGCTCAAAGAAGCATACATCCAGTGGAAGAGAACATATATCGATCTGGTCCAGACTTCCAGTGAGCTGCAAGGTCTTCTCTCTGAAGTTGATTTGCAGCAACACCTGTCAAGACACCAAGATGTGATGCCTGAACTCAACACAATGAAGGCCGAGATGGAAAAGAAACTGGAGCCTACTCACAAGACACAAGAAGTTCAGCCATCAGTCGCATCATCAAGGTGTTCTGTCCGATCGAAGATCAGCCTTCTGCGACTTGAAGACGCCCAGAGAAGAGCGGAGCTAGAAGCCAGAGCAGCTGCCGCAAAGAAGCGACTGCAAATGGAGCGTCAGAAACAAGAGCTGCAGTGGAAGATGCAGGAACTGGAGCTGGATACTGAGCGTGAGATCCTGAAGGCGAAGCAAGGGGCTCTACTGAAGTTTGAAGAGGAGGAAGGAATGTGCGCACCCGGGATTCCCATCCAGAGGAGCAAAGAAGAAGAAGACGCGATGCGTGCATCAGAGCTTCCCGTACCGAAGAGCAAGCTTGAAAAACAAGAAGCCTCAAGCAAGATAGCTGTGCCCGAGCAAGCAAAGGCGTGCAAGGAGTCTGAGACATCCAACGATCCGAGCCCTTCGACTGCGGCCGACGTTCTCTCCAGCTTGGTGAGCGTCCTGAAGGACCAGAACAAGCAGAGCCACCTCCCGCTCATCGAACCAGGCGTGTTCTCGGGGAGCATCGACAAGTTCCCGCTCTGGTTGAAGGCTTTCGAGACGTACGTCGAGCACCGAACGTTAAGTCCAGTGGAGCGCCTGCACTTCCTCAGCAGATATACGGAAGGAGATGCTCACAGCGCCATCGCCGGATTCCTGCACCTGAGGACAAGTGACGCCTACGTGAAGGCCAAGGAGAAGCTCGTCGCTCGATATGGGAACGACTTCCTCATCGCCAGCAGCTACCTGAAGCGCCTGAGGGAGTGGTCGGCAGTGAAGTCCGGGGACAGTAAAGGACTCCAACGATTGGCAGACTTCTTGGAGCACTGTCACATGGCGTCTTCGGCCATCCCAGGTATGAGAGCGCTGGATGATCCGCACACGATCCAGATGGTACTGAAGAAGCTCCCTGTCTATATCGCGGACAGGTGGAAGCGCCTCGTCGACTCCAGCGTCTACGGACCGACGCCGCACTACCCAAGCTTCGCTGACTTCGTTCAGCTCGTCTCTACGGAGGGGCGTATCGCCTGTGGTCCGGTGAGCAGCGGCGCGCAGTCTGAAGAGAGCCCACCTGCAAGGAACATCCGTGGCAAGGCGCATGCGTTCACATCAAGTCACGAGAAGTGTGAAGCGTGTGGGCACCAAAGCGAGGAGCAACGGGCCACCCAGCAAGTCACGACCGCACGAGCAGTACGCCGCCCGTGCGTCATCTGTACCGAACCTCACGACGTGCACACATGCAAGAAGTTCATGGCCTTGCGCCTTGACGAGCGCAAAGAAGAGGTCATGAAGAAGAGGCTATGCAGAGGGTGCCTGAAGCCAGGACACATTTGGCGTGACTGTCGAAGAAGAGATAAGTGCGACAAGTGCCAGATGTCGCACCCAACGCTGCTGCACGATGACAAGCTCATGAAGACGACAGCGAGCGCAGGCAGTCACGACAAGACAAGTAGCGGCAAGCAGCATGGCGGCGACACACAGGTGAAGGCATCTTCGCTGCGATCTACCGCTCAGAGCACCGGGGATGTCGGAGTGTCCAATTGCCACACTATGATAGTTCCCGTGAAGCTGTATCACGAAAATCAACCGGAGCAGCCCATCATCACTTACGCTCTGCTGGACCCGCAATCGGACGCAAGTTTCGTGACGGAGGCCCTCTGCGACGTCCTCCAGCCAGAGAGTACAGAAGTGGAGCTTCAGCTAAGCACATTGAACGGACGCAAAATCGTCAGGTGCTCGTCGGCGTCCGGACTGGTTGTGGAGAGCTCGGAAGGAGGACCGGCAGTGAACCTCCCTACGCTCTACTCACGTCACGAGATCCCAGCAGACCGAGAGCTGATACCCCGACGGGAAACGTGCCTCAAGTGGCCGCACCTTCGCCAGGTGGCAGAGAAGATGCATGGCAGAGAAGATGAGAAGATGAATACCACGCAGACGCAGAGATAGGACTCCTTCTGGGAGTCAACTGTCCGCGCATCATCAAGCCCAGAGAAGTTATTCCCGGCGAAGAGGACTATCCGTGGGCCGTGCGTACGCTTCTCGGATGGGGCATCGTGGGATGTGTCAGCGAGGGTGAGCCGACGGGATGCTTCTACGTCGGCACAGGTCAGGGAAAGAAGATGTGCCACTTCGCATACCGGACTCGAGTGAAGGATGTCAGCCTACGGCAGGTCCAACAGGTCTTCGACAGCGGCTTCTTCGACCAGAGACAAGAGAAGACAGTGTCGCAAGAAGATCAGCAGTTCATCAAGATGATGACCAGCGGCATGCACCAAGTGGAAGGAGGCCACTACGAAGCGCCTCTTCCGATGAAGGACGAGAAGACAATGCCAGACAACAGGGATCTCGCGGTCGCCAGACTGTCTCAGCTCAAGAGGAGGCTCCTTCGAGACGAGAAGCTGCGCGACGAGTACACAGCTTTCATGAGCGATCTTCTCTTGAAGGGATACGCTGAGCCGGTTCCGGACGACGGACAGATGAAAACGGGCATGATCAACTATGTGCCACATCACGGAGTCTACCACGAGAAGAAGGGCAAGTTGAGAGTTGTGTTTGACTGCAGCGCGATGTGCAAGAACGACTGCCTGAATAGCCACCTCCTCCAGGGCCCAGACGTCAACAACGACCTCACTGGCATCTTGGTGCGGTTCAGAGAGGCCCCCGTGGCATTCAGTGGCGACATCGAGGGCATGTTCCACCAAGTGCGCGTCAACCCAGAGCATCGTGACCTTCTCCGGTTTCTCTGGTGGGACAACGGAGACCTCAACGAACAGCCTCGAGAGTACCGCATGTGCACTCACCTCTTCGGAGCCACCAGTTCTCCAGCGGTCGCTTTGTTTGCTCTGAAGAAGACGGCCGCCACGTACGGAGAGGAGTTCTCGCCCGAGGCCGCGTCCTTTGTGGAGCGGAACTTCTACATCGACGATGGAGTGGCTTCAACGAAGACTACGGAAGAGGCGGTGCAACTGATACAAGACGCGGCTGGTCTCTGCCTGAAGGGGGGTTTCAAACTCCACAAGTTTACCTCGAACGACAGGGACGTCTTGAAGGCACTACCTGTGTACAGCTTGTCCAAGAGCTGTCAAGCTGCGCTGGACGAGGAGCTGCCTCTCCCGCGTGAACGCGTCCTGGGACTGAACTGGGACATGGAGGACGACACGCTCTGCATCGACGTGACCCTGCCCTGCAAGCCGGCAACCAGAAGGGGCATATTGTCATCCGTGAGTACGATCTACGATCCTCTCGGGCTCATCTCTCCGTGCATTCTTGCGGCCAAGAACATCCTGAAACGGTTGTGCGTGGACAAGTACAGCTGGGACGACTTGATTCCGGAGGACATGGAGCGAGAATGGCGTCTCTGGAAAGAAGACATAGAGCTCCTGTCCACACTGAAGATCCCACGCTGCTACGTCACGACGGAACTCGGTGAAGTTGAGAGATATGAGGTCCACCACTTCTCGGACGCGAGCTACGATGGATGTGGGCAGTGCTCGTACCTCAGGACCATCCACAAGAACGACAAGATCACCAGCATGTTGATAATGTCAAAGGCCAGAGTCACGCCTGTCAGAGCCGTGACGATCCCGCGACTGGAGCTGGTGGGCGCCCTGATGTCGGCGAAGGTGAGCTCTTTCCTCAGGAACGAGCTGGCGATTGGCGACTACCAGGAGTACTACTGGACTGACAGCCGTGCCGTGCTCGGCTACATACGGAACGAGACGAAGAGGTTCCACGTCTTCGTCGCCAACAGGGTCGAAGACATCAGGCAGCTCTCGGAACCGTCACAGTGGCGCTACATCGATTCGAAGAGTAACCCAGCGGATCTTGCGTCCCGGGGAGCAAGCGCCAGCGAGCTGCTGACCAGCAGTCTGTGGTGGCATGGCCCATCCCTACTAACAGCGAGCATTGAACTCCCAGCCATGGAAGAAGAGTTCAACGTACAGAGCGACGACCCTGAAGTGAAGCGAGCTTCCTTCCAAGCCGCCATCTCGAAGCCACCAGAAGACGAGAAGAAGCTTCCAACCGACGGGCGACAGAGAGACCAGGGCGGCGACACAGAAGAAGATCGACAAGACGTTGCCGAATTAGACGATCAGCACGATGAGCGATCACCGGCAGGACCCGTGCGAGGACGCGACCGACTACAGGGAAATGAAGACAACACACTCGCGAAGCGCCTGAGCTACTTTTCGAGCTGGCACAGGGCGAAGAAAGCTGTGGCTTCGTGTCGACGCTACACGGCCATCCTGGCAAGTAAAGCAAGCTCGAACAGAAGTGTGGCCGGCGCAAGAGTCTACACCCCAGTGGAGAGAATGACAGTGGATGAGCTGCTTCAAGCTGAGCAAGTGATTTTGAAGTCAGTCCAGAAGAGCGCCTTCGAAGAAGAGCTCACAGTGCTGAGGACGCAGCAAGAGAACAGAGATGACGAAGAACATGCAGACCTGGGAGAGGGAACCAAGAAACGCAGAAGAAAGAGTGACAGAAGGTGTCGGACTGTGAAGCGCAGTAGCCCGCTGTACAAGCTGGATCCCTTCCTCCGAGCTGACGGGCTAATCTGCGTCGGAGGACGAATGAAGAACAGCACTCTGCCGAAGGAAGAGGTCCATCCAGTGATACTTCCGAGGAAGAGCCACGTGACGGAACTCATCGTGCGAGAGTGTCACGAAAGGACGTGTCATGGCGGTCGCGGCTCGACGCTGAACGAGCTCCGCGCCTCTGGGTATTGGGTGATTGGTGGCCGTTCCGCAGTGAGCAGTTACATCTTCGACTGCGTCAAGTGCAAGAGACTCCGCGGAAGTCCGCTGACACAGAAGATGGCCGACCTGCCACCGGAGAGAACGGAGCCAGCCGAACCCTTCAGCCACTGTGCAGTCGACTGTTTCGGGCCTTTCTACGTGAAAGAGAAAAGAAGTGAGGTCAAGCGCTGGGGAATACTCTTCAGCTGTCTGGCGTCCCGCTCCATCCATCTAGAATCGGTCAACTCACTCTCTGCCGACTCTTTCCTGAACGCTGTCAGGCGGTTTGCTTGTCGGAGAGGACCCATTCGCAAGCTGTTCTGTGACAATGGGACGAATTTCGTGGGAGGAAAGAACATGCTAGAGGGGGCGCTGAAGGAGGAGGATCATGTCAAGATCAGAGGAGAGCTGCTCAAGAAGGACTGCGACTGGTTCGAGTTCCGGTTCAACGTTCCGATGGCAAGTTCCATGGGAGGGGCTTGGGAGCGTATGATCAGGAGCGTGAGGTCGGCGCTGACTCCGCTGATCATGGCTCATGGCCACACACTGGACGACGAGCTGTTCCGGACGTTGCTGACAGAGTGTGAAGCGATCGTCAACAGCCGTCCGATCTCGTACTTCAGCGGAGCGCCGGACGATACTCTCCTCCCCCTGAGCCCGAACCAGATACTAACACTAAAGAGTAGAGTAGCCGTGCCTTATCCCGGTAGCTTCTCCCAGACCGACCTGTACGTGCGTCAGCGCTGGAGGCGTGTCCAGTTTCTGGCGGACCAGTTCTGGCGACGATGGAGGCGTGAGTTCCTGCCGACCCTGCAGGAACGCCACAAGTGGGCGCAACGTCGCCGTAACCTGCAGCCCGGAGACGTCGTGGCCGTCGTCGACGACGACGAGCCGCGCTCACGGTGGCCGCTCGGCCGCATCGTGTGTGTGTACCCGAGCGCCGATGGACTGATCCGCAAAGTGTGCGTGCGAATCGGTTCCAGTGACTACGACCGGCCGGTGAATCGCCTGATTCTCCTGCTGCACGACCGGGAAGATTCCCAGACGGGGAGCCACGAGGCCCAGTGATCGATGCGCGTGAGAGACGCGCAGGTGTGAAAGTGAACGCTACCGACGCTCAGTGACGCGCGCGCGCGCGATTCGATATCCCGGAGGTCACGTTTGGACGAGTGCGCGCCGTTCGCGATCGAGGCGTTATAAGTCTGCGGTTTCGACTCGGTGATGAATGGTGTATCCGAGGTAGCAGGGTACATCCGTTCGTACGTTTCCGTGTGAATCGTCCGCGTTGCTGAGTGCCGTTGCCCCGCGGTGGCAACCGCCGACCACGTCAGATGGTGTATCTTTCTTGTGTTACCACCAGGTGATGCTGCTACAGAAGATTGTTTTTGATTTCGTGGATGAGAGGATTGCAGGAAATTTGTGATCCACAAATTTGGGGAGCCATGTAACTGCGTAGCAGTTGTATCTGACTTTGGTTTCTCCTCATTTGCAGGTTCGCCAGCCATTGAATGAGTGCTAATTGAGCTGGGCGGCTATTTGTTTGTTTCTTTGTTGCGCATTGAGCGACTGGAAGGAGTGACTGTGGAGACAGCACACTGTTGTCACTCGAGGTACCTGGAAAGAGTACGTTTCTATTTTTCTCTAGTCATTTCCGTTGTATCGTTCGTCGCGATTTGGCTTCACCATGTGTTAATAATTTTTTCGCGCTATAATTCTGTTACAAAGTACAAGCGTACTGGTTTCGATTATTTATCATGCGTTTACCAAAGTTTCGACTGAACGTTCGCCACATTTTCATGTGTCACATTTAACGCGAAGTGTGTATGTGAGTGTGAATGTGTGCGCTTTATTGCTGAGAGAGCATTATTTTAACCCATTTTCTCATGTGTGTGATTGACAGGTTTTTACGGTGACTGTGGTGTTACCAACCCAAGGTTCTCTGTCATTACCCCACATTACTGGATCCCAATACATGTGCTCTATCCCAATGCATCCAGTAGTTTGAGTTTGATTGACGGTGGTGGCGGAGGCCGCATCAGCACTAGCCCCTTAGAATCCGAAAACTGCAAGTTTGAAATTCCATATCTCCGAATTAAAGCATTTGTCGATGTTGTGAGTGCCCAAACCGGTATTTGCAGGCCATGGCCACCAA
This sequence comes from Amphibalanus amphitrite, assembly GCF_019059575.1. Classification (NCBI taxonomy): domain Eukaryota; kingdom Metazoa; phylum Arthropoda; class Thecostraca; order Balanomorpha; family Balanidae; genus Amphibalanus; species Amphibalanus amphitrite. Next base: position 1,355,906 of record NW_024881538.1, on the reverse strand, counting down.
TTTGGCTATCTCAACTCAAAACTAATGTTAAGGTGGGAGTGTCCCTTTAAGCTAAATGCTAAAGCCGTTAAAATTTTTCTCTTTTTAAATTGACCATCTCACATCATTGCGAAAGTTGACAAACATCAACACATTCCGTTCTGCCAAACTTCTGCATGATGTGTCTTTTGTTATCATCGCCACGTGGTGTCGGTCGCCTCATGTCTGTATATCTTATTCTAGAATCACTGACATTTTAACAACCCCCTCGAAGCTCCTTAATATCAATAGTCGGGTGAGGTCGCGGACGGACGCGCTCCGTCGTATACATCATATATGTCTGGGCACTGGCTTCCAGCAAGTATTCACTAATGTGCATGCAGTGGCTATGTGTCTCGCGCTTAGCCATAAATCCGCGCACTGGGCAACTGGATTGTCCCCCCTGGATAGTTTGCCTGATGGATGACACCGCTGTCGACACAACAGAGGAGGAGGCGGTCCCTCTGCTGAGAGCGCCAGCACGGCGCTCGGCCCATTCATCCCCGGCGGGAGACACAGACAGTGTTATAATGGCCCTCTTCCCGTGCTTGGTTTCAGTCCACTGGCAATTACTGGCTGTATGAGCGGTATTTCTAGCAAATTAATTTATATCGCCGGTCTGACGACATTCTTGTCGCGCGTGGGAGAATGTGGGTTCAATGACCGCATTTCACTTCCTCCCCAATGATACGCCGCTAAATGATCAAATGATCAATGATCAGGGCCCCACCCCCTAACAAAGGATCAATGATAATCAACCTATTTACCAACTAAGCCTAGCGACCAAATAAGCCTAGAGAATGACACAGCGTGCCTTTAAGGTGTAGGAATGTGGAGTTCAGTTCCTCAATTGGTTATAGCCTCAAAATCATCACCTATAGGCAGATGTCTTCTAGCAAGGAATGTGGCATAAAGCTGCAAGTACCCTATGCCTTCATCAATTTGCGCTGTTCTGGCAACCACGGCGACATCAAAATACTCCATTCTCTCAATGCCCTATCCCTAAGCATATTTCGTGACGTTCTTCACTGTTTTCTCTTGAAGCAGTGTCTTCACAGACCCGTGTCGCTATCAGTCATTTGATTTACAAACTGCCCTCCGGACGGTTTGGAGTGAAACCTGAATGCCTTAATGCTCCGAGAGCCAACAAACGAACAGCCCCATGCTGCAGGATACTGAAGATTTCGGGAAGGTCGGGCAATGTGGTTTCTAAAGGGACACGATATTTATTTAACCTGCGCCCCAGTGGCGGTCTCAGCCAACTTCGCCCTAGTGGGGGGGGGGGGGGGCATATGTTACCACCCACCTCTAACTCAAAAACTAAGAGGGCTAGAAAGACGCGGTAAAAAGCAGTCGATAGCTCTCAATGCGTACGTTTGAAAGTATTTCGGTCATTTTTCACCTTAGAGCAATATTGGGGTCAACAGAGGTCATCAAAGGTCAAAATTTGCCAATTGTCATTATATTTTTCAGAAAACATGCAGCTATCTCAGGAACTATGGTAGCTAGAAAAACGCATTGTAAACCAATCGATAGCTTTTGAACTCTTCTTTTGAAAAGGTCATTATCAATATTGACCTCAGGTCAATGGTTTAGCCTCCAGAGGGCAAAAACTCCAGAAATAGCTGTTTTTACGCAAAGTGTTTTTCGACAATAACTTTCGACTACAAGAAGCCACGACATTTCTATTGCCAGAATCGTGTTCCCCTCGCCGAGACGCGTCGAATGAACTATAATTTGACCTTGAAAGGTCAACTTGAAAATTTGACCTCAGATCAAGGTCATGACCTGACCGGAAAAGGTCATGTTGCATATCAGTCGATGCGTCTCAACAAGAAAAACACAATGAGACCATCCCCAGCGTTCTATCTCTTTCCAATTGCGAGTTATTGGCAAAAAACTGTTTGTAGCCTCAAATGACCTCGGATGACCTTTCTAGAGGCTATCAGCAAAAATGACACCTTGGCCATCACGAGTGGGCTAAATCATTGTGATTCTGAAATATTTGGACCGTTCCTATGCGTACACACGGATCTAGAGGCATTTTCATTTTTCTCCATTGACTTGTAATGGAAAGGTCACGCCACTGACCTGACCTTAGATCACGTATATAAAAAATCCGAGATATAAAAATTGTAGGCGCCCATAACAGCATGCAATCCACCAAGTTTAAAACCTTTCTGACAAACACTGGAGGCTGGACATGATTGCAAACTTTTTTAGGCTTGGTCAGTTAACTTGACCTGGTGACCTGACCTGACATGACCTGGGGTCAAAAATTTCACACATTGTCAAAAATTGATCTACCAAAAGCTACTCCAAGCGGTGCGGCGTTACGCGCCGCGGTTTTTTATTCACACGCAAAAAACGAGACAGGGTGGTAACATATGCCCCCCCCCCCCCCCACTGGGGCGAAGGTTAAATGGTATGCTTATGATGTCCTTGTGTTTGAAATCGCCCTTCAGATATAAGACTACGACTGCAATGCAATGAACTGGTATAGATTCTAAAATACATTGGTTGTCGCACCTGGTGTTGCCTTTTACACTCCTTAGTGACCTCTCCCGGGTGTTGGTGCAGCTGTGCCTCTTTGATGAGTGTCTTTTTACACCTGTTATCACAAACTGAAGAGTTTGAATGGCTCCAGAAAAGGAACAAGCCTACTGCACCAAAGCTACTCTATTGTGGGCTTGATGTTCACACCTCATCATCACGATGTCGATCCAGTATAATTAGATGTATCGCCATTGATGCATGCCAGACTGGTGACTCTCGATTGTCTGTTTTGCCGCAGGGTGTGGTGCCGCTGCTGCTTCTGCTGTTGGTCCGAGCTCAGACCGTCGTCGCCGCTGACTCCACGGAAACAGACGACCACACGAACCTCTGCAGAGCCAACCTGCTCTACCTGCCCCCGAAACTGTTCGCCAAACACACCTGCGCTCTCTGCTACAACTTTCACCCAGGGTTCTACCAGAAGTCGAAATGGTCGCTCGCCTGGAAAAAGGCTGTGATCGGCAACAGCACCTTCATGTACCACGTTCTGTGGAACAGCTCCATGAGCGATGCAGTAAGTATTAAGCTTCTCATCCTGAGTTGGTGATTGAAATGCTAAAATATCTAAGCGGTAATATCAAGCGGTGGTGGTTATGGTATCAATCGTCTCGCGCTTTAAACGCGTCGGCTCGATCCAGCCTAGTTCGGTGTGAAATACGACGACATAAAATTGCTAGACTTTACTTTTGTTTGTCTTTATTATGAGCAAGAACGATGAAATCGTTACAGTTTTTTGCTTCCTCAAACATATTACAACATTTAGCTTACAGATGTGTATAAACCTCTGTTTTATTCTTTTATTCTGAATGCCGAAGCTGCCTTACCAAAAAAGAACATTATTTACCATAGTGCTTATAGAAGTTTCCCGGTTACTTGTCATCCTTGATGCGTTTCGGAAACGACATTGCACACATTTTTGAAGGAACATCTCTTATGAATTCTTTCGATAAATAATCCTTTGATGTTACGGACATTAACGATTTTCAATCAGGCCAAGAAATATCAGAATGACTGATGGTAAGCTCCGCATCCTGGTAGCGTAGGCGTATGTCGTCACATATTGCCTTTAACGTTCCATTTTCGAACACTCCATTTACTTTCCTGCGTTACACTCAAGGCTTTAGAACTGCGTTACACTTATAAGTGAAGCCGGAGTAAGTCCCACACTGCTGCTATACTGGTTCCGGCCGGGTTCTGTGTAGGTATAATAAGGGAGACATGACCTCAGTTCGCATGGCTTGAGAGTGCTGCATGGCATGCGTACTTGGAATTTCTGTGAAGAGCTGAACAGCCATGGAACCCGAGGTTGTGTTGTTTAAGTACCGACTAGAAAAGTGACGTGTGTGCATGCTTACGTCACAAATGATGCGACCACTCATCTTGTCAAGTGCCAACCTTTGCACGTAAACAATATCGACACTTGCAGCAGTCGTGCATGAAAGCAAACACAAATCACTGTTTGCGTCTGATTGTCTGAGCAGTCCATGAGCCAGTGGCGTCTCCGGCTGTCTGCCCGTGCCATCGACCGTCGCGCCCTGTAGCTGAAATCAAATCAGCCGCCTCCGGCTGGCCGTCGCTGCTTGGCGAGCCTGGGGAGCAGCGCGTGCAGCTGCGCCCCGCCCGGACCGGTCCGTTGCCTCTCCGCTATACTTACGACGGCCCGTCGGCAGCGAAACCCCATCCTGTGGATCTGATCCCGTGCAGGATTATATTACGGACTGTGAACCCTGTCTTTGTGTGATCCTTACCCTGCGCTGACAAACGCCGAATCGCGTTTCCAGCCTGACATCCCTAGTGAAAAAATCCTTAAGGACAATCCTATGTATTTCTTAAGGACGATCCTTAACAAAATCCTTGTACGAAATTGATACACAATCCTTAAGGATTTTGTTAGAAATTCCTTAAGGATTCTGCGGAAAATCCGTAAGGATTTTTAGCTAAATCCTTAAGGATCTCTGGCAATGTCTTTAAGGACATTGGTAATAATCTTTAAGGACTTTGTGGTTCTTCCTTAAAGATTGATAGCAAAATCTTTAAGGATCTTTGCGACAATCCTCAAGGATTTTGAGGCTATTCCTGAATGAATAATATATAAATCCGTAAGGATAAAATCCTAGCAAACACATTTGTACGGTCTCTGGTGCTATATTTTTTACTTGAAACAAGCACACTTAGCCATTTCATTGCCAGGAATGGAGCAGCCGCCAACCACAGGCAACCGAGTATACATTTATGGAGCTCTAGGCATTCGCAGGTTGCAGCTGAGGCTCCGAGAAATATAAGCCGAGGACTTCCGAAAAACATATTTACAGGAAGATAAGTATACACTTTTTTCGAGTCAGCCACGCTTCAGATATTATCACGTCACACGTCCTCGGCCACCGCTCCTCCGCCATCCACATTCTACACATCTTGAGCGGTTGAGTCGCCCGTCGCCTGTCGAGTCTCGCATCCCATGCGTTCCTGTAACAGGTCGGATATTCCTATGTAATAACAGTAATATATTGATCAACAATACCTACTCAAAGGCTCACGAATTCTACTCTTAGGCTTAGACTGCAGTCCCAGCCAGAGAATATTGGTGAGCTTTTGAGTAAATTCAGTTCAGTCATTTCCAGCTTAGATGCCTGTGTACTGTATGTTCATTTAGCATCACATATGCACCTACGTCCTACTACCCTGAATCTATTCTATTATATTTACCTGGGCCTCGTTCCAAGGCATGACGCTAAAAGACGTTACCGGTAGCACTTTCATTTGCCGCAGCCAAATGAATGACGACGATCGCCATTAATTGAAGTGAACGTTTCAGCGCCGGTTTTTGTATCTATCAATGCAATAACTAGGATCAATTATCTCATTGTTACACAGCATGGCAGAAACTTACATGGCCCGAAGAGGAGACGGCAGACGGCACAACACACTCCACAGACTCGTCCGCATCCCGCGAGCGGCAGCGGCACAATGCGACAGGGGGACGCGCGGTCTCCCCTCTTGCCGGGGGCGAGGATCAGACCGCCCGCTGCCGCCCGTACAGTCTTTAAAACGGGCAGCGGTCGCTAAATTCCAGTCGGTACGGTCTCTGAAAGAGCACAGCGCAAACACTGTGGCACCGGTGACACTAAGAGTAAGGCCATACGATATTTATACTGTGGCACTTGGTTGAGATACCAATAGGTACTTTTTATCAGAACTATTCGTCTATCTGATTTGGAGTCTGGGTGAACCCAGCGTGGACATTTAGGTGATCATCCCAGCTAAATATTAATTCTGAGTTAAGATAGCCAAATTGTTATCCCTGGTTCACAATCACCGGTTTTGGCACTCGCAATTTCGAGAAATGCCAAAAATCGAAAATATTTAATTTCAAAGTTGCAGCACAAAAGTTGGCGAGGCAGTGCCCCCGGCCATAGAGTTGTGGGGGAAAGCTGCTCCCACTGCCGCCCCCCTCGCCTCCCGGTTCCCGCGCCTATGATGATAACGATTAACGAACGCTGCTTTGGTCCGTCACAAAGTTTTTACATGCCGTATATGTCATATGGTTAAGAAATTAACGGATACGGATCACGGAATAATACTAGGGAAGATTCAATCACTCCATAATGATTGACGTACTGGCTGCATCGGCTATCCTGAAGGATTAAGCGTTACTAGCAATTTCCTTACGGAATACTGAGCGATCCTTAAAGGTAGACTGTCACCTTTTTTTCACTTACCGGTTTTCGTAACAGGTGCCCGCCCTCACCACAGATGTCCAGTCCATTTTCCGTTATCCTCACCCTGTAACGCGCAATCGCCTCCCAAAGTTCCATTTGATGCCATCTTTTTCGCCGGTGAAAATGCTCTTCACTAGGTTAATATCGATAGCATGTATGACACTTTTCATTACATTTTTGCATCATAGAGATTCATTGTTATTTTTCTTGAATGTTGTGACAAATTTCGTAATACCAATATTAATTTCAACAGCAAAGACGTACATTTAGTAAATTAATGTCGAAGGTTTCCTAGTATACTAGCATGAAAAAAGGCCGATCTCTTAGCATTGTGAAGGATTTCAGGGAAAGGAAAAACTTTGTCGATTTTAATTAAGAGCATTTTATATAATTTTTAAGGAAAAACTCGTCAAAAGGGTTTTATTTATCTTTTCTTATTCACACATATTCAATTCAAAGGCCATAAATTGTTAATTATCAAATTTGTGGTAGAAGACAATGCTTTTTTTACTTGAAGGGAAGTGGTAAAGGGAAGACCTGAGGTCCGATCTCTTCAACACTAGTGAAGGGAACAGACCCTATGACAAAGGTAAGTGGTAAAGGATTTTTTGTTTGCTACCATGTTCTGCAGCATATTTACGTCTGGACAACGAGTTGCGTTGGAGAGGCCGGAAATAGTGGCGATTTCAGGACCGCAATAATGGACCGTCATTGGAATGATTCTTTTTTAAAACATGCGTTGTTTTTAGCCGAAATTTAGTTCTTACCATAAAATATTTTGTAATTAGAGTTTGGCCGAGAATGAATACCATCAGAGCTAAGTTTTTACTTTCATTGTATTTTGTCCAGAAGCATTAGTGCTGTTTTGTTGCAGTTTTTGCGCGTTTGTTACAAAATATGAAGCAAACCTGCAAAAAAGTTCCAAGGTGAAGATGATGCATATCACAATCATATTGACCTCAAGTTCATCCGTTCCTTCCATGATTGACTAGACAGATTTACACATTTCAATTTTATCTTGGATCAAAGGTGTTCGTGTGATCAGTGCCAACTGCCAGAGTTTAACTTGAAGTCCATGTCCCTCCGCTAAGAAGAAGAAGTTATTAAATATTTTGCTTTGTGTATTCCAAGAGGAGAGAGAAGTGGGAGCTATTTTCTTTGTGCCTTCATGTCGAATTGAAGATGGATCATTAAATTTTCAAGGCGTTGATCAACCAAGCATTTAGTCTTTCTCGTACATAAGCAGTGGCTAAGAAGAAAAAGTTAATCATCATACCTGAAGTTAAGTCATCTTACTTCAACTCAAACTTTGCAGCAAGATCCCCAAGGACAGAGGATATATTGTATACCTATCCTGTAAATCAAAGCATTTTTGTGCTTGCAAAGGCTTAAGTTATTTGTTGTGTGCTCGGAGTGAGGCTATGGGCGTTTTGTTGTATGTTTATGCGGAGATTGAATATAACTGTGACCCTGTGATTGTTTGTATATTTACTACAGTCAAACAGCATATTCAAATAACATACTCACCTAGCTCATAGCTGTACTCCCGCAGGATTTGTACTTGTTGATGTCTCAAGCATGAACAAAGCACTAAACTAGCTTAGTTATCATTTCCCACATTTTTCTGAGCATCTAACATGGCATACAGCAGTGCAGAGCAGCTTCAGAGAAGAAACACTTAAAATGCACAGACTCACAACACAACAGCCACCCGGGTGGCTGTTTCCCTGGATGTGGTTTGGCAAGGTGAGCGAACTGTTATCAAGTTGAAGGTTAGCAGGTAAGATCGAGTTAGGGTGAGTACCTAGTACCTATAACTGGGTGCTAATGCTATGCAGGTCTTGGGTAAGTTGCAAATAAGTGTGATGATTGAGGTTAGGTCAGGTTAGTCAGGTATGAATTGATCAGGTCACATTTTTATGAACACTTGGCAAATTAAAAAAAAAACTAACATGACCTAATATTAACTAGCCCAACTAAACCTACATAACTACTGAACTATAGGTACTGAGCACCTACCTACTTGTGCCTACATCTCATACCAAGTCAAAATAAAGAAGTTCCTTTCTGGAAGATTACCCTGGCAGTACTTTTTATCCCAGCCCTGTCAAGAAAACTAATACTTCTCAAGTTCTGAGTCCCTTCTGGCCATCCACAGAAAGAAATGCTGACAGCTTTGCTTTTGTATATTATACCAATAATCACCATCACGGAACACATGATATGATCACATCGTTGCATGGATTGTCACATTGACAAATGACAATTTTACTGAAATCCTTTTTCAAGAAATGCAAAGTAATGATGAACATCAAATTAAACATTATAAAGCTGATTTAGTGATCCAAGCTTTCTCTTCCAGTAGCAACAGAATGATCGCATGTTTCATTTGCCAGACACTGAGTAATGCACATTACCATCTGCATAGCAAAGTAAAGCTGCCCAGGTTTGTTCATTCTAGATTTTTCACTTGGCAGCTAGCACTCATTGATCTTGCTGCTGTAGCCTGTAAGTAATATTTCAATATTCATACCAATACATCAATACGCGTTCACCAGCCAATATTTTCTGGCTTGATACTGCGCGTGTTCTTCAGTATTGATCTCCTGCAATATTATAGCTTGTTTTCGGCCAATAAGCTCTTTTACCAGGTAAGAATACCAGGTAAGAATACTGAGTAATGCACATTACCATCTGCATAGCAAAGTAAAGCTGCCCAGGTTTGTTCATTCTAGATTTTTCACTTGGCAGCTAGCACTCATTGATCTTGCTGCTGTAGCCTGTAAGTAATATTTCAATATTCATACCAATACATCAATACGCGTTCACCAGCCAACATTTTCTGGCTTGATACTGCGCGTGTTCTTCAGTATTGATCTCCTGCAATATTATAGCTTGTTTTCGGCCAATAAGCTCTTTTAATTTTACTTTTTCTTGCTGATAGGTGAGCCAGATCAACTTGTGTTTATCAACCAACATTTCCTAACTTCAACCTGATATTACTCAGGACTCACAACTCTTAGCCTCCTGTATACATCAACTTGGGATTGTTTTCAGTCAACATGCTTCTTTAATATGATATAATTAAGTCACAAGAGATTCAAAACTTACAACAAAACGACATACAAGAGTTCGAAAACCATCAGATAAAAAAAAAGGCCTTGGAACGGAGAAGAACTGAGCGAATTGGTGTGCTCCATTTGTTTGTTTACAATAATTGTAGTGCTGATGTATTGTTTTAGGACTCTAGCGGTTGGCTCATAAAAACTGAAACATTTTCACAAAATCTGTAAGGCAATTAATATTTCTCTGAAAGAACTTAAATATTCAAAAGCCAAACACCATGAAATACAGGAATCAGAACGAAAAAGTAACCCGAAAATCCAGCCTAATAACCGGCTCCTAAAACTGCGGCAAAATCAGCACTTTTCCCCGCAACTCGTTGTCCAGACGTAAATATGCTGTTCTGCATGTTTCCACGGTTTCCACCTCTGTTTCAAACACGACGCGATAAAATTGAAGACTTTTTCGGGCACGTGTCAAATGTATTGCTAATTCATAGGCGATGCTGAAAGTGGTTCCATCCTCATTTCTACGGTCTCTGTGCGCTAATATTAAATGGTTTTCATCGTGGTAAGTTGATATACAACGGTGCCGGAATCTATCAACTAACAAGTAACGGGTGTGCACTTAGTTTTGCAAAAAGATCGATTATCTCTTTTTTGAACTTGAAGTTATAAATACAAATGCTGGCATAGTGAATAATCATGCAATTGAGGATGAGCATGCCAAAATTCAAATTTATACAAATGACTTGGGGAAACTACCCATGATGGAAACTGCCAGTCTGCAAGGTATGGCAATTTTGACAAGATCTGGTCGGTGCAGGCTTGTTCAGCTGTTGCGTCATGGTGCGGATTTCGCTTGGTGTGCGGATTTAGTGGATCACAGTGCAGATTTGGCTTGGTGATGGACTTGACGGACAAGACGATATTGATGAGGCAAATCGAAAAACATTGCTGGAGCTTTTATGTGTAATTCAGTGTCCCCTGGGTTTAAATGAGTGTGCAACTGCTGGTCATTTTTGGGTATGGGTTCTGTGCGGATCTTTTACCCTCAGCCCGCATTGGGGTGGATTTTCCAGTTTTGAAGGGTTGGTGCGGATTTTGAACTTGGGCTAGTGCGCTTTGTCGACATGCAAGCGATACTTTGCAGCACGGCTGCAAAGTATGGCTTCAGCTTCAGCAATGTTTTTCAATTTTCCTCATATATCTCGTCTGGTCTGTCATGTCCATCAACAAGCCAAATCTGCAATGTGCTACACCAGTGTCCCAAAATTAGGGATATTTTGGCTTGGGTGTTCGAGGGTAAAATTCCTCACTACAAAGAGGACTGAAAGTGGAAAATTGCCAGTCAGAAAGATACAAGGAAGAATGAAAACATGATCACCATTTTCTATGTGAATGTTGCAGGATGTGGAAGCTACGATAATTCAATGGAATTTGAATGTAGGTACAAGCCAGCCAGCAAATGTACATGCGGATGATCTTAGTTGTTAAAGTTGGGAGGGAAAATTGTCCTGGAAAATTTAAGGTGAGAGTGGACCGAGTGGACTATTCAATTTCACAAGGATTTCACTTTCCACCCAAATCTTGGGACACTGGGCTACACTAGATCTGCACCCCACCAGCCAAATCCACACCACGCCGCATCAGATCAGCACCAGCTGAACAAGCCTGCACCGACGAGCTTTTGTCAAAATTGCAATACTTGGCAGACTGGGAAACTACTAGGCGCAAATCCAAATATTGATCGACCAATAAACAGTTGAAGTGAGCAGGGCTATGACCAAACCAGGAATAAATAATTTAAATATGAATGCTTATAATTATAAATAGTTATAAAAAATTAGTATTTGTCAATCACCATTCAGCGACCGTTGACCTGACCCAGTCTGAAAAACGTGGCAGCCACGTTTTCCAGTCATGCTGAAAGCTGTCATGCTGCACCTCTTAATATTAATTGTATAACAACTTTAAATGACAAATACAGCTTCTCTTTTACAGCAGCAACATGGTAAACCGTCGTTGTGTCAAGACATGCAAGCAACACTTTGATTACAAGCCCCAACATAAGCAGGGTGCAAACTGGAAACTACACAGGTATGTGATCGCGCCACCGTCATTGCAGTATTTGAAATGCAGTATCATGAGGGTTATATTTTATCATGAGGCCTCGGTTATCTTTCAGTCTACCCCCAAGACCTAACTTATTGTTTTTTCTCTGGCCCAGCATGCTCTCGGCACCATCCCTCCAATTCTGGCCCAAGGCAACGCACGAGCGCTGCCTGCATCTAGTATTGAAAAGACTTCGCTTCGCTTGCTCGCTCGTAACAACCTATGTAGGCTGTCGCCATTTATTGTGGCACAAATGTAAATGCACAGAGAAACCACCTGCTTTATTACCAAGAATTTGTCTTCATTGTGGCAGAGTATTAGAAATTGACTTTTTCAGAAAAATTATCTGAGATGCATTGTGTCCTGCTCCTTTGCTCCATAGGATGCCCAAGGCTGGAGACAGCAGGCGCCAGGCGTGGCTGGATGCCTTGGGTCTCCCATCGGCCGATAAGACTCTCTTCGTGTGCAGCATGCGTTTTGTTGACAGCGATTACACCCCAAATCGCTTCCTCCAGCCGGAGGCTGTACCCTCGAAGGTAAGCGCGCTCCGTGGCCGAGAGAATTCCAGCGGTAGTGTTAGACGCGAAAGCCGTTGGTGCGGACGGCCATATTTTGTTCGAACGCGTAATCGCGTGCCGGTGGGGTGGTTCTATTGTTTGTCTGAGTGAGAGGCGGCTTACCCATGGGGCGGTATATGGTGCAGAGCTGGGCGCCACTGACAAAGAGAAGGACGCTTATAATGTGACACAATGTGTTCTAATGTTATATTATCTTTTTTTGGCATGGGCCAAGTGCATGTGACCTTGGGGTGGTGCGTCAGTCAATAGTATGGAGATGAGTGCCTGTGACGTTATGACGTTGTGCGTTGTTTTGTAATTGTGCCGTCTATTGATGGGGCGAAGGCTTGCAAATCCGCCCCATTGGAACAAAAAGACATTATTGGCACGCCCCCCCCCCCCCCCCAGCAGGGCACGGGTAAACACACTGGTAGTTCACCAACCTCTCTCTGCACTGTGATTTCAGAACCTTGGTACGTCACCTGCGACGGCGACGTCACCTGCGAGTTCCGCGGAACCCCTGACGCCGTCACCAGCTGGACCATCCGCGGCCCTGGACCATCCAGCGACGGCCGTGACGCCGTCACCAGCTGGACCATCCGCGGCCCTGGACCATCCAGCGACGGCCGTGACGCCGTCACCAGCTGGACCATCCGCGGCCCTGGACCATCCAGCGACGGCCGTGACACCGTCACCAGCTGGACCATCCGCGGCCCTGGACCATCCAGCGAAGGCCGTGACGCCGTCACCAGCTGGACCATCCGCGGCTTTGGACCATCCAGCGACGGCCGTGACGCCGCCACCAGCTGGACTATCCGCGGCACTGGACCATCCAGCGACGGCCGTGACGCCGCCACCAGCTGGACCATCCGCGGCACTGGACCATCCAGCGACGGCCGTGACGCCGTCACCAGCTGGACCATCCGCGGCTTTGGACCATCCAGCGACGGCCGTGACGCCGTCACCAGCTGGACCATCCGCGGCTTTGGACCATCCAGCGACGGCCGTGACGCCGCCACCAGCTGGACCATCCGCGGCCCTGGACCATCCAGCGACGGCCGTGACGCCGCTACCAGCTGGACCATCCGCGGCACTGGACCATCCAGCGACGGCCGTGACGCCGCCACCAGCTGGACCATCCGCGGCACTGGACCATCCAGCGACGGCCGTGACGCCGTCACCAGCTGGACCATCCGCGGCACTGGACCATCCAGCGACGGCCATGGCGTCGACTCTGCCGGTGCCGGAGACGACGGCGACGTCACCTGCGCCGCTGGTGTCAACACCGCATGGACACCAGCTGCGAGCTGGTAAACGGCGGTGGAGTGGAAGCAGGTGAGAACTGGGAACCTATTTATGACAAACTTTTCTTTTTTTTGCTTGAGGGATGCTTCTGGTGTCTTTCTGCTAGAATTATTCAAATTGGGCTTTATCTATTATTTTGACCATGCGCGTTCCTCGAGCATACTGCATAATCATGCCACCTGTCATCATTTATTCATATGAAAATTGTTCAAAAATTTACCCCAAAGAATGTACTTGTTAGCTGTAAATGTTTCTTTTTTTCAAAAACAAATCAAGGATAAAGTCATTTCAGAAGAAACTGTTGATCATGTTCATCGCCAGAGCACTTTACACGATTTCGTCGTATGCATAACTTAGCTGCACAATCCACAATCTGTATCAGTTGGGGGAGGTTTGGTCAATGGTTGTCATTTTTAGCACATGCCATTTTTGGCAACCATGTGCTAAAAATGACAACGCTATCAGCTATTTTTAGCAACGATGAAGCCGATTTCACTCCTCAGCGAGGAAATCACGATTTTGGAAATACAAGCACTGATTTTGGAAAAGAAGTGCTGCCACCTGGTGCAAGAAGAAGAAACCAGCTTTAATATGGCCGTTGTTTGTATGGTAGTCCAACGTTGAAGTATTGTAGGGATCATCTATACGATTTATCATCTATGCGATTTGTCATCTATGCGATTTGTCATTTCATGTTGTCATTTTCATTTATATTGTCACCGCTTTATTAATCAATCTGTTACCTGTTGCCAATTGCACGTCAAGTTTGTTTGTTATTTGTAAACCGGCCTGCCGCTGGCCTCAACCTTCCTAGTAACCGCTGTGCCATACGCTATAGAACGTGTCGTGCAAAGGTCACGGCGGCACCCCTGAGGCGGCCGCTGCCCGTACGTTTAGGAGCCCATTGTCGTGACGTCATGACTGTGAGCAAAGGTCGCGGTAGGGGCTCTCCCGGCAGCCGGACGGTGACTCATACGTTAAGCTTGTCTCTCGCCGCGCCTGCGGGCATATTGGTAGTACTAGGAACGGCCAGCATGTGACCGCGGTTTTCGGCGACATTGTCAATTCGTTTTTCGACTCTGCTGTTCGCTGCAAGACCAATACACATAGAAAACGGCTCGGGCATTTGGAGAAGAGCGGCTACTCTGAGGCGAGGGAAGAACACGGAGATTCACACAAACGACCTGACTAGGTTGCACCGGCCACAGTCGACCGAGGTGGGCTTCTGCGCCCTTAAAGACGCCTCTGACTGGCCATTGCGCTGACACCCTGGTCGGACCACGGTCATTGATCGGACCCTGCCACTGGTTCGTGCTCAGGCTGCCTTAGCGGGTAGACCTGCTCGACCAGACGCCCCACTGGTGGGCGAGTGCTCGGTTCCGACTTTCACCGCCGGTCCAACAGCGTTCTGCTGGTTCCCGCCGATCCGGTTACGACACCGCAAGTGCCGTACCGACTCGGGCGTCCCAGGTGGGCGTAACGGTTACCACACCAGTTCGCGACCCCCAGGCTCTGTCAGCCGTCGTACGGCTCTCGGACGGACACTCTAATAGATCAGCCACAGATCAATAGGTTGTCACGGACCGTCCGTCCAGCCACGCGCTACCCACAGCGCAGTACGACAATTGGTGACCCCGACGTGATCTCCGTTGTTCGACCTTAGCCTCTCGTCATGCCCGCGGACAGCGCACAGTCCGGCGCCGCAGCTCAAGACCCAGCCAGCGTTCCAGCTCCAGCCTCCGAGTCAGCTCATCGGCCCATGGCTAGCTTCCGGCTACCACCATACTCTCCGGAAGAGCCCGACCTGTGGCTACTGCAGGTGCAGTGCGCTTTCGACGTCAGCGGGGTCGACTCCGACGAGCTGAGGTTTAAGCTCCTCGTCGCAAACCTCCCCGCCAACATCGCCGTCCAGGTCAAGGACGTCATCCGGTCATCTCGGTCTTTCGACGTGCTGTGTGCAGCGCTCATAGCCCGCCTGGCACAGTCACGCGCCGACCGACTACAAGCCCTGCTCGGCCGCCAACAGCTCGGCGATCAGAAGCCGACGGCGCTGTTGCGTTCAATGCGCAACGAGCTAGCCGCAGCCGGGGACGCCCCGGTTGATACGGAGCTCTTCCGTACCCTCTTTCAACAACGGCTACCGCAGCCCGTCCGTGCTGCCCTCGCCCTCCTGCCAGCCGACAGCACGCTTGACGCACTGGCAGAAGCGGCCGACCGGTATCTGGAAGCTAGCGGACCGGACCCACGGCTATCAGCGATCGCGGCACAGCCGTACACACAGCCGGCACCGCCCATCGCTGCTGCAGTGACAGCCCCAGCGCCAGCTGCAACCCCTGCGCTGGACACCGTCATCGCCTCCCTGGTCGCTAAGATGGAGCGCCTGGAGGCCAGCAACCGACGACTCGAGGACGCCGTGCGGCGCGACCGCAGCCGTTCCCGGCCGCGCCAAGCGTCTCGCCAGTCACGCCGCCCGTCACCGGCTCGTCCTTCAACGCCGCCGCACGACGACACGCTGTGTTGGTACCACCAGCGATTCGGCGCCCAAGCGCGCCGATGCAAGTTGCCGTGCTCCTGGATCGCCTCGGAAAACTGAGGCGCCCCGTGCTGATGGCGCAAAGCACGGGCGCCCCTCCTGCCGCGCCACTCCTCTTCGTGAGGGACACGGAGACGGACCGGCAATTTCTAGTCGACACCGGGGCGCAGGTCAGCGTGCTGCCTCGCCGCTGCCTGCCCAACGGGTCTACGCTGACCCCTGCTCCTGTCGGCCAGCAGCTCGTCGCGGCAAACGGCTCACCGATCGCGGTGCACGGCACCTGCCTGCTGGACGTCACCTTGAGTCAGCAGCACCGCCTAAAACATCGATTCTTCGTCACTGACGTCACCACACCCATCTTGGGCACCGACTTCCTGGCCGCACATCACCTCGTCGTGGACGTTGCCAACCAGCGTCTCCTGCGGGACGGCACCGTCTGCGCCAGCGCCGAGCGGTCAAGGCTGTGCTCCATCGGAGTGCGTCTCGTCCGGGAGCAGGCTGCTGCTCGCTTCGCAGCTGTCCTCGCCCGGTACCCGGATGTGACCTCACCAAAACCTGGACCAACACCGGTGAAGCACAACGTGACGCACCACATCGTCACCAAGGGTCCACCGGTGTACCAGCGGCCACGACGCCTCCCGCCGGAGCGCCTTCAAATCGCACGTGCTGAGTTCAACAAGATGCTCCAGCAAGGCATCATTCGACCGTCGAGCAGCAGCTGGACAACTCCACTCCACATGGTGCCAAAGAAGAGACCCGGCGAGTGGCGTCCTTGCGGCGACTACAGAGCGCTGAACGCCCGCACCGTACCAGACCGCTACCCGCTGCCGTACCTGCGGGACTTTTCAGCCGACCTGCATGGGTGCACCGTCTTCAGCACCATTGACTTGGTGAAGGC
This sequence comes from Amphibalanus amphitrite, assembly GCF_019059575.1. Taxonomy (NCBI): domain Eukaryota; kingdom Metazoa; phylum Arthropoda; class Thecostraca; order Balanomorpha; family Balanidae; genus Amphibalanus; species Amphibalanus amphitrite. Next base: position 1,339,149 of record NW_024881538.1, on the reverse strand, counting down.
TTACCACCAGATCCCGGTGGAACCTGCCGACGTCCCCAAGACAGCCATCACGACACCGTTCGGCCTCTACGAATGCGTTCGGATGCCGTTCGGCCTCAGAAACGCCGGACAGACCTTCCAGCGTTTCATGGATGAGGTCCTCCGCGGCATACCGGGCTGCTTCGTCTACCTGGACGACATTCTGCTGGCCAGCCCGACTGCCGAACACCACCTGCAGCTCCTGGACCAAGTACTTCAGCGCCTCAACACCTACGGCGTCGTCGTCAACAGGCACAAGTGCGTCCTGGGACAGGAGCAGGTGGTGTTCCTCGGCCACTCGGTAGACGCCGACGGCGTCCGCCCGCTGCCTGGACGAGTCGAGGCCATCAAAGACTTCCCGGAACCGACCACTCAGTCCCAGCTACGGAGGTTCCTGGGGATGGTAGCCTACTACCACCGCTTCATCCCCCAGGCAGCCGAGCTCCTGCAGCCTCTGCACGCCTTAATCACCCACAAGGCAAAACGCTCGAGAGCGCCTGTCACGTGGACAGACTCGGCGCGACAGCGTTTCAAGAACGTCAAGGACGCCCTGGCCACGGCGACACATCTCGCACACCAAGTCCCGGACGCGCCGCTCGCCCTCTTCGTCGACGCCTCGGACTGCGGAGTGGGCGCCGTCCTCCAGCAGCACGTCGCCGGCGAGTGGCAGCCCCTCGCTTTCTTCTCGAAAACGCTCCAACCCGCGGAGAAGAAATACAGCACGTTCGGGCGCGAGCTGCTCGCTATCTACCTGGCCGTCCGGCACTTCAAGCACGCCATCGAAGGACGGTCAGCAATCATTTTCACAGACCACCGACCACTGGTAACGGCCATCGGCTCCTCGTCCGACCGCTACTCGCCACGAGAGGTCCGCCACCTGGACTATATCGGCCAGTTCGTGTCTGACATCCGCCATGTGCCTGGCAAGGACAACGTGGTCGCCGACACGCTGTCACGCACGGTCTCGATGGTGGCCCAGCCGCGACCCCCGCTCGCCGACTTCACTGCCATCGCCAAGGCCCAGTTCGAAGACGGCTCGCTGGAAGACCTCGAGGCCTTAGACACCTCACTGCGCCTGCGCCACATTCCGGTCGGCGATGGACTCCGTCTGCTCTGCGACGAGTCCACCGGATCGCCTCGGCCGGTCCTCCCAGAGGCGCTGCGCCGGCCCTTCGCTAAGGCTCTGCACGACCTGTCGCACCCTGGCGTCGAGGCCACCGTCAAGTTCGTCTCTAAGCGGTTCGTCTGGCCCGGTATGGATCGCGACGTGCGCCGCTGGACCCGAACCTGCCTCGCCTGTCAGCGCTGCAAAATCGGCCGGCACACCAAGTCTGACGTCGGCACCTTCCAGCCACCTCAGCAACGCTTCGACCACGTCCACGTGGACCTCGTCGGCCCGATGCCTCCGTCAAGAGGGCACTCGTACCTCCTGACGTGCGTCGACCGGTTCACTCGGTGGCCAGAAGTCATCCCTCTGCCGGACATCCGCACCACCACGGTCGCCCGCGCCTTCCTCGAGCACTGGGTCGCCCGATTCGGCGTTCCGTCCATCATCACGACGGACCGAGGCGCCCAGTTCGAGTCGGCCCTCTGGTCGGAGCTACAGCGATTCCTGGGCTGCCAGCGAACTCGGACGACGTCCTACCACCCGGCCTGCAACGGTATGGTGGAACGCCTGCATCGCCAGCTGAAGGCCAGCCTCCGTGCACACCAGGCTACGTCATGGACGGACGTGCTGCCGCTGGTGCTCCTGGGCCTCCGCTCCACCATCAAGGCGGACCTGCAGGCGACGTCAGCCGAGCTGGTGTACGGCTCCTCACTGCGGCTTCCCGGCGAGTTCTTCATCAGCAGCCAAGCCTCAGCAGCATCACCGGCCGGTTTCGTACAGGACCTGAAGCGCGCCATGTCTCAGGTGCGGCCGACACTCCCACGTCCGGTCCAGCGCGCCACGTACGTCCCGACGGCACTCCAGACGGCGACACACGTCTTCGTGCGCAGGGACTGTCACCGCTACCCGCTGGACGCTCCATACGACGGACCGTTCCCGGTTACCGAAAGGACCGCCAAAACCATCACCATCGACCGTCGACAGAAAAAGGAGGTCATCAGCATCGACCGGTGTAAGGCCGCCTTCCTGGAGACGCCAGACGAATCCGGTCATCGACAGTCTGACCTGCCGACTGTGCAGCCGCACGGTACTCAGTCCAGCGGCCCGCCGGCCGCGCCACCGCTCAGCAATGAGCCCAGCGGTCCGGAGCTTCTGATCTACGGTGACGCACCAAATCGCCCTGCAGCCGTCGCTCGGGCTGACGCTGCACCATTGCAGCCTCGGCCGATACTACGGACGACCCGCTCCGGCCGCGTCATACGACCTCCGGTAAGATATCGCCATGTCACTTTTGTCCGCGACATGTCTGGCGAGGGGGTACTGTAGGGATCATCTATACGATTTATCATCTATGCGATTTGTCATCTATGCGATTTGTCATTTCATGTTGTCATTTTCATTTATATTGTCACCGCTTTATTAATCAATCTGTTACCTGTTGCCAATTGCACGTCAAGTTTGTTTGTTATTTGTAAACCGGCCTGCCGCTGGCCTCAACCTTCCTAGTAACCGCTGTGCCATACGCTATAGAACGTGTCGTGCAAAGGTCACGGCGGCACCCCTGAGGCGGCCGCTGCCCGTACGTTTAGGAGCCCATTGTCGTGACGTCATGACTGTGAGCAAAGGTCGCGGTAGGGGCTCTCCCGGCAGCCGGACGGTGACTCATACGTTAAGCTTGTCTCTCGCCGCGCCTGCGGGCATATTGGTAGTACTAGGAACGGCCAGCATGTGACCGCGGTTTTCGGCGACATTGTCAATTCGTTTTTCGACTCTGCTGTTCGCTGCAAGACCAATACACATAGAAAACGGCTCGGGCATTTGGAGAAGAGCGGCTACTCTGAGGCGAGGGAAGAACACGGAGATTCACACAAACGACCTGACTAGGTTGCACCGGCCACAGTCGACCGAGGTGGGCTTCTGCGCCCTTAAAGACGCCTCTGACTGGCCATTGCGCTGACACCCTGGTCGGACCACGGTCATTGATCGGACCCTGCCACTGGTTCGTGCTCAGGCTGCCTTAGCGGGTAGACCTGCTCGACCAGACGCCCCACTGGTGGGCGAGTGCTCGGTTCCGACTTTCACCGCCGGTCCAACAGCGTTCTGCTGGTTCCCGCCGATCCGGTTACGACACCGCAAGTGCCGTACCGACTCGGGCGTCCCAGGTGGGCGTAACGGTTACCACACCAGTTCGCGACCCCCAGGCTCTGTCAGCCGTCGTACGGCTCTCGGACGGACACTCTAATAGATCAGCCACAGATCAATAGGTTGTCACGGACCGTCCGTCCAGCCACGCGCTACCCACAGCGCAGTACGACAGTATACCCTTTTTTGTGGCCCGAAGTTGGAACTTTAAATTGAAGCATCCGAAAATGATCGATATTGATCGAAATCATGATGTTGATGAAAAAAATAATATGTTAAGTTGAGAGAGGAGGCCATTTTATCCAGATGCGGTGGTTTACTTCTTGAAATTATTTTTGCTTACGACGACTGCCATGTAATGAGGGATAATTAGCAGCCGTCATTAGCAAAAATAATTTCAAGAAGTAAACTACTGCATCTGGATAAAATGGCCTCCTCTCTCAACTTAAAATATTATTTTTTTCATCAACATCATGTTTTCGATCAATATCGATCATTTTCGGATGCTTCAATTTTAAGTTCCAACTTCAGGCCACAAAACAAACTACCATACAAATAACAGGCATATTAAAGCTGGATTCTTCGTCTTGCACCAGGTGGCAGCACTTCTTTTCCAAAATCAGTGTTTATCTTTCCAAAATCTTCATTTCCTCGCTGAGGAGTGAAATCGGCCTCATCGTTGTCAAAAATAGCAGAATCGTTGTCATTTTTAGCACGTGTGACAAAAATAGCACGTGCTAAAAATGACAACGATTGACCAAACCTCCCCCGACTGGTATGTATTGAATTGAGTAAGATCTAAAAATTTGACTTTTATTGTTATGCTGGCAGACAGCTGCATTCACATTGCTGTGAGCGGCGTTTGTTGTGTTTAGTGTGTGCCGGTCGTGTGACCGCTCGTGTGACCGCCCGATTCGTACGGCTGGGCCGCCGCTCACACATATTAACCTCACAGCACACAAGCTACATATCGATTCATTTCCAAAATGCAGGACCGAATCGGCCAAGAAAAGACGGCGGCGTTCCCAGCAAGCCGCCGTCCAATCACGGCGCCTGGTATATCATAGTCTGATGGATGGTCCCTGGTACAAAGTATATCATTCGACGCGCCTTGACGTGCTGATTTCACTGGTGCTTTTCTTTTCTCTATCTTAATTGGATCAAAAGTTATAAGCGAAAAACTTTTGACCTGTTTTTAGCAAACATTTTACATTTATATCTCCCAAAACCCCCCTAAATATTGACCTAGAGCAACCAAATTTGCATAGGGGCGAGAACTCCAGGGGTCCCACCTACCTACCAAATTTGGTGTTTCTAGGTGCCATAGGAGCCAATCGCGAGGGGGGTCGCATCAACCCCCCCCCCCTGCCAGGCCGTGTTATGAAAAGTTAATGTAGGAGCTATGCACACATAAAGCATGTGTTGTTTACAGCATGGTACTTCGGCTGCAAGCTTGAAATGGAACTGACTTTAGTCTTATCTGCGTGTGGTAGCTCGAGCAGAGGTATTACATCTGCTTACGTGTCCCGTAGCAGCATTTTACACCTTGTCCTGCTCTCCCACAGAGCGCGCAAGCCACCAGCCAGCTGACGCAGAGCCCAGAGGGCGTTCGCCACCAACATCCGCACGGCGCAGCTGCAAAGATGATTTCTGCCATGGAGCAGCATCCGCGGCTCCATGACATCATCCTTCCATCATTCTCCATCATCATTCCCGGAGCTCACCCGGCGGCGGAGCCGGCGACGCCCGCGCCCCGCCTGGCCGTCCAGCCTGCGCGCTCCGCCGCGCGCCGCGGGCCCGGCTCGCCGAGACGTCCGGCTTAGGTCGGCGTTTGAGGCGCGGCGGGGGGCACCGTCTCTGTGCCCTGCTCCGGGTCCCCGCCGCCTGCGGTCTCTTCTGCTGCCGCCACTGAGGGGAGCGGCTCTTCTTTGAAGACGGCATCGGTCGACGGTGATGCTGGCGGGCCGGTGGCGGCGTGCCCCGTCGGCAGCGCGCCTCGGGAGGACGCTGGTGACGACGAATCTTCATTGCCGTCGGCACCGGTCGCGAGCGAGTCGCTGTTTAGTTGGCCTGCTACAGGCTTTGCTGTGCCAAAAAGTGCGACTGTGGCCAGACTGGTATACGATTTGTCAGTGCTTACGCCCCTCTTGCCGTGCCGGCCGTGCTCTTTGCCGTCTATTGAGGATGCGTTAGAGTTATCGTTTTGGGGTTTTATACCGGTATCAAGATTGATTTAAAAGATGGATTTCATCACATTCCACACGTCCTTTTGGTGTTTTGTATGATGGTAAAACGTACTTATACCTTTTCTCTGTTACCAATGGGCCCTATTAGGTACTGCATCTCATGCATTATTAGGTAGAGATGCAGTACCATTATTAGGTACTGCATTATTAGGTACTGAAGGAGATGCAGTTAGGTACTGCAGCAGTACCTAACAGATGCTTTCAGTGAACTTGTAGAGTCGAGATTTAACGTCAGGTGTGAGGTGTTTGGCGTATTTAGATGATTTTCTTTTTATGTCCAAGGACGCTGAATGGTATCGCTGCGTTTCTGACTAGTGTTGGGTTGTGTATTAATTTCAATAAATTAGTTCTCGTTCCGTCGCATGTTTTTACGTTTCTTGGTGTGTCGATTGACTTTGGACGTGATTCTGCGCGTGTTCAGGATAATGCCTTGTCTTGTCACTATTGCGGGATGGCCGTGGTCCAAGCACAGTCGCTGTGACAGACGGTTCGATGTGTCGACCAATCATGTTGCTTCGTTTTTGGCGCCTTGTGTGTTGTCCGGTCCGTCAAGACTCAGCTGGCTCAGTCTCGACTCTGGCTCTGGCTGGCTCAGTCTCAGTCTCATCAGAGAGCGAAAGGAGCTGCGCGCGCGGCTGCAGCAATTCATCGGCGGCGGCGCTGTGAACGCTGTGTCGGCGGCGCGCGAACAGGAGCTGATCGCGCTAAACGAGGACCGCCAGCAGCTTGTCCATCTGCAGCAGCTGGTGTTGCAGCTGATGGGCGGCCAGCAGCCGGCGGCGGTCGCTACCCCCCCCCCCCCCCGCCGGTCCTGTGTGCGGGGACCGCCGCGCCCGGCAGTGATGGAGGGTACTATGGCGGTGGTACATTCCTAACTGTTGTCACATATCAAATGAGAACCGTCCGGCCGGAGGCAGTTACCGCCGGCCGGCACCTACTCACCGTGGCCGTATTTTTTTATATGGAGAGAGGAGAGAGGAGAGAGAGGACATCAGGTTGTTAGAGAATGAAGTGTATATTTATTATTTGAATCGAGCGAGTCGCGTGTTCCACGAGCGGGACTTGGAGCAAAAAGCTGGCACTGAGATACAACGAACAGAACGTGGCGTCGAGCAGAAACGCCCCCGGCTATGTACACGGTGCTGCTGGGCGCGCGACCAACAAAACACGAGAATGCATCAACATCAAAGACACACGGTACATCAAAGCCCTCCGCGCCATCGCTGGGTCCGTCGGCACCGCTAGCGCTTCTACAAAACAAGCACGCACATAGAGACGCCATTTCCAAACGCACGCATACACAGAACAAAAACGCACATGCACGTCCATTCGTTTCACTCAGTCACCCATGAACGGCTTGGGTTTCCGGACGGTCACCAGCCGGCGGGGCCGCGCCGCGGCAATAGGCGTGAGTCTCCTCGTTGAGCTTGCTGAGCGCGCTGCCACCGGAGGCGGACGGGGCGCCGCCGGCCGCGCCGTCCTTCGCGTCGCTCACCTCCACCTCGACCCCACTGTCGGAGTCCACGGCGGCGGCGCGCCGGCGCAGCTGCTCGCAGATCTCCTCTGTGACGACGGTGCACGTGGTGCAGGAGCTTCCACTGGTACACCTGGCGCACACAGAGAAAACACGTCACCGGTAAATCCCAGTTTGAAGTGAAGGAAGATGTGCATGAAATCCTAGGACCAGACAACTCGCAGGGGGAAGTCCACAAATGACGCAACATCACTAGGTACAACCTCGTATCGCACAGCAATGTAAAATCATTAACGGTACCTAATGGTCTCCCTAATAATCAGTGTACAGCCCTCTGCAGACTGCGTGGTAGGTATTCTTTTTTCGACAAAACCGATAATAACTCAAAGGTTATGTTATCAGTCGGTCGGAACTCACTGCAAATAGATGCGCCATGCTCCACTCCTTCGATTAGGTTTATCAATAAACAAGGTTTACGCCTTGTGTGGCGACAAAATGCAAAAGTTTGTTTTGGGGGCAAATATAAACTTTTGGGTTTAATTGCCGAACTAGATGAAAAATGGATACGGTGATGATGCCAATCTAAGGGGCGGGGTCTAGCGCGTCTTACTGTTACGATTTCCGAATGACCGATAGCATAGTATTCGCGTTATTCTCATTTTTGTCGAAAAAAGAATACCTACCACGCAGTTTGCAGAGGGCTGTACGTGTATCTCCAACCCGAGCCGCCTCCCACTATAAGATCAAGACTTGTACCATGTGTCCTAAGTATTAAGTAATTAGTTCACCTGTATCAAGTTCACCTAGCACCACTTTTCTGAAAGAAAAGTGGTTCATGTTTTAGTGCCATCTTTCATTATAGAAAGACAATGATGTTGAATGTGTTTTCTGATGAACCACAAAGTGAAAATCAGTGATTCATTGGTGCATTGTATTTAAGAATTCCTTTTGAATTATCATGAGCAGAGTTGAATACCTCCTTTTGCACTCTTTAGAAAATGAAGAGACTCACAAAATTAAAACATGATTAGAAAGAACACATCCTTAGAAATGTTTTGTGTACTAACCATATCTTTTTCACAAAACATTTATAACTTCCACCAAACCACACAATGAGTCAGGTGAGATTATCTTACATTAGGTAAGGTTAGGTAAGGTTAGATTAGGTTGTATTATTTCTGCTTGTAGTGTACCTGACTTTTCAAGGTAGGTACATGATAATTTTAATTGCAATAATCATTAAAGTATATATTGGCTAGCAACCTAGATAAAGGCTAGGCCACACATGGCAATTACCTTTGGGGCTCGGGCTGGGCGGTGGGTGAAAAGTTGAGAATTCTTCTTGCCCCTCGACCACCTCCTCTCCTCACCCGTCCTTGTCCTCTCCCTCGCTCACCAGGCATCTTCACCTGGAAGGTAGGCATACAGAAATGGGCCAGTCTGCAAAACGTGGCAGGTCTTGACAATATGTTGTCAGGGCACACACCACAGGTTGTGGCAGGTTTGAGGAATTTTGGGGCAGAAGCAAGGAAATCTGGGGCAGAAGTTGAAAGCTTGTCACAGCATTGATTCGTTTCGCTTCTCATACTTATTAAATGATGCACTTCATCATTATATCATTTTCATCATATTCATGAGGGGCCCTCATGAAAGGAATTGGGTTGCCCAGGTCTCGGCATTCCGCTTGGGGCAATGTTTTGACTGTCCCAAACATCTTGTCACGGATTGAGCACCCTGCCACACTTTGAAGACTGGGAAATTGGTGCTGGAATGGAAACACTATCAGATTCATGACAACTTTTCCAATACCATAGGTATTTGTTATTCAAATAGCATTTGTCTCAACTTAGTCTATCACTATTCATATAAACCTGGAAAAAGTATAGCTTTTAATATCACATGCCAAAATACATGTAGGCCTATCAGATGAATCAGAATTGGAATATTTTAAGATATAGATAACATAACTCATTAAAACAGGCAATTCCAAAAGCGTAAACACGACATACATAACCAAACATTGTATATTTCAATTGTAACATGCGCGCCGTTTATGGCGACAAAACCCGCTTCCATATCTTATGACCTTGAAGTCTAGTGATGTGTCAACATTGTCGCTAGACATTATCCGATTGAAAATTTATGATAATCGATAATTTTTTACGCGATTCACGTGATGATAGCTTGCCAGGTGAATTCTAAAATTTCGTTTTATCCAGGGAAAAAATCATGGGCCGATCTGAGAAAACTTTTTGAAGGTGGCAGTCTTCCTTTAAGGATACCAAACATCGCCCTAAAATCCTTACGGATCGGCGAATGCATCCTTAAGGATTCAAGAGGGTCCGTAGAATCCTTAAGGATTTCACATCTGATCCATATGGGTCCTTATGGATCCTTAAGGATTGTGGGGATTCTGGCGAAATCCTTAAGGATTTTTTCACTAGGGATGGTCTCAGTCAGGTCGAAGGTCAAAGGTAATTTAAGCCAGGGTCAGGGATTTTTAAAGAATTAAAAATTGTTTAACTGCTACTGATGGTTTTGTTATGATCAGCCTCTTTGTGCGGGAATTATTCATGCGAAAAACCGAGTGCGCGGGGCCGTTCGAGTCCCTTTGTTAGCGCCATGAGTTAAAGCTGAGTTGAAATCTCCAAGTTGACGTGAAACCCAAGAAAAAGGTAGACCACAACATTCAATATTCATTTGACTCTTATCAATTTGTTTTTTTTTTCTTCAAGAAAATCACATTCTTTGTTGGATGTGTGCCCTATCTCATGAACATCAAAGTTTGTCTGAGTGATGTCATCTGCTTTTCTGATGCTTAATATTTTGATTAACCTTGAATCCTTACGAGCGAATGCACTGGCAACACTAATATTACTTTAGGATGATGTATAAAAGTGAGAGATGGACGGCGATGGTTATCGCTTACCGATAGCGGGCGATGTGTAGCCGTCTCCCATCGATTTCGGTAGACGTATGGATGGCTTTACTCGTAGACAGAAGTGGGACGGTGGCATGTCGCACTCAGCGGCGCTCATTTGTGCACTTCCGTCGAAAATAGTGGCCGGCAGAGCCTGACGTGAGCGTTTTTTGTCCTCTGCATGTCGCCGCGAACGATCTCCCACAAAGGGCAGGATATTTGCGGAGCGTGGGGCTTCTGGGAAGATAAGAACCACGGTCACTGGTAGATCCAGAGGTGGGGTAGTTGGGGTAATAATCCACCCACCTCCCAGCAGCGTCTAAATTCAATGAAAGTTTTCCGTGTTTCAGAATGAAAATAAAACAAAGCAACTTTTATTAGGAAAATGTTAGTCTTAACTGCACAAATGCTAACCAGTGCATAAGAAATTTGAATCCGAAGGGGTTTCGGAATTTGGAGAAACTACTTTGGGGTATGTCCCCTCCCCCTGTATAGCGTTCGAGACCGCTTCTCTGAATGCGCCTTTGGAGCAAGTCAGTCTGCATTTGTTTAGGGAGATAACAGTCGAATTCGCTCGCATTATGATTTATCATTGTATGTCATTGTCCATAGTGAAATCTGAATTGTTAGTTAATTAACATCATAAGCGACTGTCATTCTTTGTTTCTCATTAACGGCAATCTTTATCCGGTGAAATATGAAGATATGTTAATTGTTTTTTTCTGCATTGGTCTGACAGTTTGAGCCGCGGTGTTAGACTGACGCTGTGTTATGCAGACCAATGAGCCCCGTTGTCAGACTGGCGCCGTGTTCTGGTGAGTCCCAGCGTCTGACTGGCGCTGTGTTCTGGTGAGCCCCGGCATCTGACTGTCTCTGTGTTCTGATGAGCCCGGTGTCTCACTGGCGCTGTGTTCTGGTGAGCCCCTAATTAACGCTGCGTTCTGGTGAGACTCCCGGTGTCTGGCTGGCGCTGTGTTCTGTGGACCAGTAGCCGCCCCTATAACTGGCGCTGCGTTCTGCGGCAGGTCGAGGCCGACTTCCTGCAGCCGGACCTGGACCTGCTGTCCACCTTCGTACGCCCGGAGGACGTGGCCAAGTGGATCGACTGCTGCCAGAACGCCGTCTCCTGCTGCCACAGAATGATCGCCGCGGCGGGCAACACTGGTGAGCGTATTACTCGTCTGTACGGAGGAGCGACTGGACCACTTTGAACACTTTGAACGAGTAGATACTTTTCTAGGCGTTCCAATCAGCGGCCGTCTGTTTTTTGCACCTCTATTCCAAGTGGTTCTGATGGCTCGCGACACTTCTAACCACCTGTGGCGAAGTGAGTTCTGAAGTACAACACAGTACGAGACACGTACGATTGCAGTGAGGGTGACGGCGCCTCCGCCTCCTCTTTTGTAAGTGCTGACAGCTGGGTGGCTGTCACAACCAGGAGCAGTTGGAGTACAACTGCTAAGTAGAAAGGCAGGCACAGCCCTCACGATGGTCTCCCGTCACACACATGTGACTTCTAGTTGTGCGACTTTTGAACGGAGTTGAAATAAGGGCTGCGGAGTCGGAGTCGGAGTAGGAGTCGGAGTCGGTCGGAGTCGACAGTTGTGACCGGAGTCGGAGTCGGAGTCGATTTTAAAAACCCGAGCCGGAGTCGGAGTCGGAGTCACCGAAAATCTGTCGACTCCGCAGCCCTGCTAGGTCTGCGGAGTCGGAGTCGGGAGTTGGAGTCGGTCGGAGTCGACAATTCTGCCCGGAGTCGGAGTCGGAGTCGGAGCTGGTTTTTGAAAGCCGGAGTCGGAGTCGGAGTCGCCGAAAATCCATCGACTCCGCATGGCTCTGGTTGAAATCGCCTGGCAGGTGAATGCTCACTATTACTGCATATTTCCTCATCTGTCATACTCCTCAGTCCTCACTCTTCCTCTCTCGCTCTGTCTGGCTGTGTATGTCTGCGCCGTTTTCTTCCCTCTTGCGTGGTGTATCTGTATTCATCGCTTTCTGTTACTCTGTCACGAAACCCAATGCAGCATTTCACCCGCCCCTATGAAATATGAATATGTTTTCGTCAAAATAGTTTTACCTTTTAGTATGGAAGAGAATTAATGAATATCATGTGCGTGGTGAACATGTTGATTACCGGGCACAACATCCGATACGGATAACCGATTACAACAAATCATTGTATCCACGGGCGGGTAGAGAAAGGCCAACGTGGTGCAACTTTTGGGCGCTAAACACACGGAGGGGATAGACGTTTCTGTAGTATAATTGGCACTCTCTGGGCGCTTCCCAAACACCTGTTACAATTGAAGTACATTTTGGGATGTCATATTTCATCGACTTTGCGCGTAGAATCGATAACCGTCTTACCTGCGACTTAGGTTTTAGTATCGGACTGCGTCTGTAAATGGGTGTCATACCTGTGGGCGTTCAAATAAATACATACATACCTGCGCTGGTTAGAGGCCATATCACTTGCCTAAGTCCGTTGGCTACCATGCTTATTGCACTCTATCGTTTGAACAAAGGAACATTCCGAGGGTAGATTGATATTACACGTTACGTACTGGAAAGGAATGTCTCGTAGCACAGTCCATTCATCGATTAAATTCCATCGAGTAATCATGAAGTAAATGCAACTTGCCTGAGTGATTTTTAGTGATTAATTACGTTCGATAAGCTTATGCAATAGTCTAATAAGCTCGGAAATATTACTTGACTTGATTTGTACTTGATGAGAGTGGGATTTGTGGGACTTAATAAACATTGAACCCGAATGTCGCATTCACAGTGACACCAAAAAATTGCACATTTATTGTCGTATATTCATCTCATAATGAGCAATAGCAATTATAATAGAAGTAAACCGACAGAAATTTCTAGGGAAAATGAATAAGAACCGCGACCCAAGTTTTAAGTAAAAGTAAGGAAATAACATTTTTATGGACTTATGCGGGTTTAAAGATGGATGAAAACATGATTGGCACTGGAGTATGCACGAATGATGACGCAAAAACTCTACAACATGGTACAGAAATGACGGGTTCTTCATATACTTCTAGTGGGCGACAGGATCAGGCACCCTCATTGATTTTTGTACATATGTTCTGCTCTCCATCGGGTTGGGCTCTGCCGGCTGCGTGTGCTGAACCGTATCACTGCAGATTCCTAGTAAACTTACACCTAATTGGTGCTATCCCACACCAAGTTAGTGCTCCACCAGTCGGGAGACGGAAAGTTTGTGTGGTAATTCTCGAACTTTGTCTTTGGTCTGCGGAGCATCGGATGCGTGTTTTCTGTCATTGCTAACGGTGCTCTGTCAGGCAGCTGACAGCGCCGATGTTTTCTGCCCGGTCTGCAGCAGTCGTCATCCGAACAGACTCGGTCGCACAGTGGGCACCAGGCCACTGCAGCTCTGGCTATAGTTACTGAATTGAGCACTGGCTCTTGTCATCTGTTGAGTCCCCATGGTCCCATGGGGTACCCTTACAAAGAAGCTAATGGAACCTTTCCGCTCATTGTCACTGTTCTTTGCAAAATTACGCAGCACAGACAGGACTAAGGCACTGCGGTGTGCTAAATGCTGTATTCTGAGACCCTACAGCTGTTCCGCTGAATTTCCAAGTGAATGACCCAATCGTCCGGTATTAAGCTCTCCGCTGAATTGTGTGAAGTACCTGCTATTTCGCACAAGGAGTCCTCTTTAGTCAGCGCTCTTGGCTGGCGCTCGGGGACAGCTTGTTTTGCTGGTTTAGCTCTCCAGTAAGTGCGGGTCTTGCGCTGTTGAGATAGGCATAACGAGCTGAAACTCGGTCGCTCTGAGAACTACTGAATATGACGCAGCAGTTGAAGAGGTTTCGATGGTAGAATCCACCCACTGATAGATGGCCGATGCAAGCGAGAGGGTTTGAAGGCAAGTGCAGATGCTGGTCTATTCAGTGAAGTAAATGGACGCTATGTTCCCCTCGGTGCATCCCTCTTCAGATTGGTTTGGTGTCCTCCGACCCGGGGCGGCTGGCAGTGTTTGATATCGGGCTGATTGTGATGTTCCTCCCTTCCATGCAGACACGGACTGGTGTCCGCGACCTGGGACGGTTGGCAGTGCCACTGGTCCTATGAGTGTCCAGCTGACTGTGCTGTCCCCTCCCTCCCCTCAGACACGGACTGGTGTCCGCCGACCTGGGACGGCTGACAGTGTTGGGAGGTACCGAGAGTGCCCAGCTGACTGTGGTGTCCCTCCCTCCCCTCAGACACGGACTGGTGTCCGCCGACCTGGGACGGCTGACAGTGTTGGGAGGTACCGAGAGTGCCCAGCTGACTGTGGTGTCCCTCCCTCCCCTCAGACACGGACTGGTGTCCGCCGACCTGGGACGGCTGACAGTGTTGGGAGGTACCGAGAGTGCCCAGCTGACTGTGGTGTCCCCTCCCTCCCTCAGAGACGGACTGGTGTCCGCCGACCTGGGACGGCTGGCAGTGTTCTGAGTGCCCAGCTGACTGTGGTGTCCCTCCCTCCCTCAGAGACGGACTGGTGTCCGCCGACCTGGGACGGCTGGCAGTGCTGGCAGGCGGCGGCGCCGGGATCCACGGCCACCGCCGTTTGTCCCGACTACGTCTACTTCGACAACACTCCGCATTGCGACCGTGAGTGGCAGCCAGTGCTGCAGGCAGGGCAAACACACTGTGACCGTGAGTGGTAGCCAGTGCTGCAGGCAGGGCAAACACACTGCAGCAGTGCAAACCAAGGCTATAGAACTCCAGGTAAGGACACCAGCCGTTTGACCTTGAACGCCGCCGGCCGGCCGATGACGTCATTGGAGGCAAGCCGGCTCGGCGGACACACAAGGCGAATGCATAACGGAGGGGCGTTGGAACGTTGCGGGAGCCGGGGGGATATTTTAATGTGGTTGCATACCACCATTGTTATGTTGATTGATCTACAGACTGCATTCTTTTAAACCTCGATGCATCCTAGGCCTGGATGGTGCGTAGGTACATTCGTGGAACGATCACCCCGTCCGACGTCCGTGGTCGAGGCTGTCATAGTATTAACCCGCGCCCTGCTGGGGGGGTGTTTGAACACCCCCCCCTTGTGGTTTTTCGCGAATATCTCAAAAACGGCGGCGCGGAGCGCCGCCGTTTTTGGTACACCTTATCATACATCAATTCTACACATGTTGTAAAAATTTCAGACCAAGGTCATTCAAGGTCAGGTCACTAGGTCACTTGAAGTGACCTCACCTCATAAAAAGTTTCAATGTCTGTCATAGCTACATCGAGTGACCGATCGCTTTGAAACTTTCAGCGATTGCTAAGAGCAATAGCATGTACAAAATGTATATCTCAGAATTTTGATATCGATGACCTAAGGTCAGGTCAATTTTGCGACCTCCCCATTATAAGTCAATGGGAGAAAATTGAAATGCGCCTCCTTTGGACGAAAGACATTATAAACACTCCCAAACACTGAATTACAAGTGTTTTAGACACACTGAACATGAAAATGGTGTCCGTGACCCCTGTTTATGCCCTGAGGT
Source organism: Amphibalanus amphitrite (assembly GCF_019059575.1). Classification (NCBI taxonomy): domain Eukaryota; kingdom Metazoa; phylum Arthropoda; class Thecostraca; order Balanomorpha; family Balanidae; genus Amphibalanus; species Amphibalanus amphitrite. The sequence continues at coordinate 1,323,710 of NW_024881538.1, read as the reverse complement.
CATCTTAGGTCACGAATGGTACCTAACAGTTTTTCGCAAATAACTTTTGATAGAGGCATGCTAGAGCGATGAAAACGCCTTAGATGTGTTCATCTCGACGATACGGATCGACTGATATGCAACATGACCCTTCCGGTCAGGTCATGACCTTGACCTGAGGTCAAATTTTCAAGTTGACCTTTCAAGGTCAAGTTATAGTTCATTCGATGCGTCTTGACGAGAGGAACACGATGCCGGTAAAAGTAAGCTCGTACAAGGCTTGGGTCAAAAGTTATTGCAGAAAAACTGTTTCCGAAAAAATCGGCTATTTTTGCAGTTTTTGCCCCCTGCAGGCAAAACCATTGACGTTAGGTCAAATCTGAGAGAATTACTCAGAAAGGGCGTTAATAGGGCTATCGAATGCGCTTTTCCGCGGCGCTGTAGCTCTATTGGTTCCCGAGTTATGCGTTGGCTTCTTGGAAGTTTTCGACATTCGACCTGGAAATCGGCGAAATTTTGCCTTCAATGACCTCTGGTGACCTGACCTTTGACCTGACCAAAAAATTGACCGAAGTTATTTCCTCATTATTTTTGACGCTCTTTCGAACGCCGCCTTCCGCGTATCGCTACGTGGCCCAGGAGCCGAGTTAGAAGGGGGGGGGGGTGTTCAAACACCCCCCCCCCCAGCAGGGCGTGGAAATCCAGGACCCCCAGCTGGGCGCGGGTTAAAGACACTAAGACGGGTGCAATAACGGCGATCCGATCCCGTCTCTGGCGAATCTAAAGGGGTCGTAAGGACCCAGACCGAATCTGACCGTCTATTTTTAGGGAAACAGGGTGGGTGAATTGACAACCGATGGCTTAGGAGATGATGAGAAGGGATCCCGTCGTCGATTGTTGTTTGACAGACAACACATATTGTACTGGGCGTATGACCATCAGAGGTAATGCCTGAACGTAGGCAAGCATAATTGGTCTGTCATACTGTTAAGGAATATAAAATGGTAATGGAGATCATTGAGGATATGATCTCTACATTACGGGAATTCACTAATTACTACGGCCCATAGGGGCACCGCCGGAGCTGTTGTTTTGCCATCGGTCCCAGGCAACTCCAGGGAGCTGCAGTACCCGGCGGCCAAAGCGGCCACCTCATCGACTCGCAGGTCCTGTGGGATTCCGTGATGCTTTAGTGCTTCACCCACAGAGGCACGGGCATAGCAGTAGGATGTGGGGCTAGGTGTCTGCCCACCTCTTCATTGAAAGAACAACGTATACAGCGCCTGGTCCCGCCGAAGCTCGGTATCGACCGTGACTTATTCACAACTGGCGGATCCAGGAAGCGGTCTTGGACACTGCGGGGGCTTACCCCAAAAAGGTTTCTCGGAATTAATTTAAAAAAAACCTCGGATTTCGATTCCTTGCGCACTGCTGTGCAGTGTGATTAACCAACATTTCCTCAGAAAAGCTGTGAAGTTTTCTTTTATTCTCGAAAAGCGATTTCGGGCGCTGCCCTGGTTGTGGGGGAAGACATTTGCCCCAAATACCTTCCCCTGGATCCGCCAGTGGGCTGCCCCACTCCGAGCTTGACTAAAAACGTCTTCAAACCCCAGCAGAAACCGATGGTAAGGTGAATTTAAATCCAATAACTCATCTGTGTCTGCCCGCCTAAATATACGACACATGGTACGGCACCGGCCCTGTCGGAGCTATGAGCCGATCGTGATATTTTCGGCTTTCTCCATCCCAAGCTCGATTAGAAACGTTCTCCTTCCCCACCCGATTGCTGATGTCAATTCAAATTCAATACCTCATCTCTGTCTGCCCGACCATAACCCATTCATTGCACACCGTTCAGCGCCTGGCCCCGCCAGAAGTATCCTAGCGCGCTGAGCAGTTGCCTCCAGCCGCGTCATCGCGAGGCCCCGCGCGGCCCATAAATGAATACATTGCGCGAATAGCCGTGTCGCCCCCTGGTGCAAACATTAGTCTGTGAGGTGCAGTAACAGGTGCCCACTTATTATATTTTTTTTTTTTAAGAGAAACATAACTCCAGTTTATTGTATTTTCTTATGCTAAAACAGCTTTAAGTTACATGCTTTACTTAACCCGCGCCCGGCTGGGGGTCCTGGATTTCCACGCCCTGCTGGGGGGGGGGGGTGTTCAAACACACACCCCCCCTTCTAACTCGGCTCCTGGGCCACGTAGCGATACGCCGAAGGCGGTGTTCGAAAGAGCGTCAAAAATAATGACGAAATCACTTCGGTCAATTTTTGGGTCAGGTCAAAGGTCAGGTCACCAGAGGTCATTGAAGGCAAAATTTCGCCGATTTCCAGGTCGAATGTCGACAATTTCCAAGAAGCCAACGCATAACTCGGGAACCAATAGAGCTACAGCGCCACGGAAAAGCGCATTCGATAGCCCTATTAACGCCCTTTCTGAGTAATTCCCTCAGATTTGACCTAACGTCAACGGTTTTGCCTGCAGGGGGCAAAAACTGCAAAAATAGCCGATTTTTTCGGAAACAGTTTTTCTGCAATAACTTTTGAACCAAGCATTGTACGAGCTTACTGTTACCGGCATCGTGTTCCTCTCGTCAAGACGCGTCGAATTAACTATAACTTGACCTTGAAAGGTCAACTTGAAAATTTGACCTCAGGTCAAGGTCATGACCTGACCGGGAAGGGTCATGTTGCATATCAGTCGATCCGTATCGTCGAGCTGAACACATGTAAGGCCTTTTCATCGCTCTAGCATGCCTCTATCAAAAGTTATTTGCGAAAAACTGCTAGATACCATTCGTGACCTAAGATGACCTCAGGGCATAAACAGGGGTCACGGACACCATTTTCATGTTCAGTGTAACTAAACCACTTGAAATTCAGTGTTTGGGAGTGTTCATAATATCCTTCGTCAAAAAGAGGCGCATTTCAATTTTCTCTCATTGACTTATAATGGGGAGGTCGCAAAATTGACCTGACCTTAGGTCATCGATATAAAAATTCTGAGATATACATTTTTTACATGCTATTGCTCTTAGCAATCGCTGAAAGTTTCAAAGTGATCGGTCACTCGGTGTAGCTTTGACAGACATTGAAACTTTTTAGGAGGTGAGGTCACTTCAAGTGACCTGGTGACCTGACCTTGAATGACCTTGGTCTGAAATTTTCACAACATGTGTAGAATTGATGTATGATAAGGTGTACCAAAAACGGCGGGCGCGGGTTAAAACAAGACGTCCAAAAAATCAAATGGGAAAAAACAAAAAAAAAGCCTTTCGCCGTAAAAAAGCAAATCCATCCTTGGAAAATGTTCATCGGTTTTCTGCCGCTAGGGCAGAGTTTAAATCGCTGGTAGCCGTGAAATACCGTCAGTATCTATTGAGTCTTGTTGATGACTTTAAAGACAATCCTAAACGTTACTGGTCGTTTGTCAAAGCAGTTAAGTCATCAGCACAAGTGTCTCCTGTCTTGGAATGTGACGGTCGTGTATATCGTGGAGATGGCGAGCGTGCGAACTGTTTGAACGCTTGTTTTGCCCGTAAGTTTAGCGACCCGGCGGTTGATGCACTGCCGGTGGCGCCGGTGCTCGGTGCCCCTGGAACAGACCGCTTCACTGTGCCGCGAGGCCGGGTCGCTCAGTTACTGCGGGAGCTGTCCCCGCACAAGGCCTGTGGCCCAGACGGCCTCGCATTCTGCGTGAATGTGCTGATGAGGTAGCCGTCCCACTTGAAATCATTTGTGAGATGTCTGTTTCTTGTGGGTACTTCCCATCCTATTGGAGACAGGCTAATGTTGTTAGCATTCATAAGAAAGGTTCCAAGAAAATCCCTGACAATTACCGACCCGTTTCCTTGCTCTCAATTTGCTCAAAAGTCCTAGAGAAGGTAGTTTTGGAGAACCTCCTGCCGGTCTGTCTTCCTGCCATCCCCGCCAACAGCATGGATTCCTGCCAGGCCGCTCATGTGTCACTAACCTGTCCTGCTTCCTTGATCACTGCTGGTCTTCCATTTCCAAAGGTAAACAGACAGACGCCATTTACACCGACTTTTCGTCCGCCTTCACGTCTGTAAACCATGTCCTACTTCTTCATAAACTCCGCTCATCCTTTCACATCACTGGCACTGCTCACTCCTGGCTTACATCCTATCTCAGCGATCGCATGCAGCGCGTTGTATTGAACGGCAAGCATTCGGCGTGGACTGCTGTGCAGTCAGGCGTGCCCGAAGGCAGCATTTTGGGACCTTTGTTGTTCGCGTGCTTTGTTGCTGACATCCCGAAGTGTATGGAGACTGGCTGCCTGTTATATGCAGATGATGTCAAGCTGTTTCACCGAGTGGGGTCCGATGATGATGTTGCTTTACTTCAGGCGGACTTAGACAAGCTTCACGACTGGTGTAAAACATGGAAACTAAAACTCAATCCGGTTAAATGTCAAACGATCACTTTCACCCTTAGGACAACTCCCATTCAGTCGACATACAGAGTTAATGGTCATGTGCTTAATCGTTGTCAGGAGGTGCGCGATTTAAGCATCCTTTTGGACGCTAGGCTTACGTTTTCGCAGCATGTTGATGCCACCATACGGAAATGTAACAAGATGTTAGGCCTAATAATGCGCAGTGTACAGTTGCCTCGATGTCCCCGGCGGGTCAAATTCAATCGAACTGCGCTGCTTGCCGCCTACAAAGCTCACGTCCGCTCAATTGCTGAGTACGGCAGCGTTGTCTGGAGCGGTGCAGCAAAGACCCATCTTGTGCGGCTCGAGCGAATGCAGCATCGTTTTTTGATGTGGCTGGCATCAAACTCCGACGGAGACGGCTCCAGTCTTGATTACGTGTGTCTCCTGAACCGCTTTGGTTTGTGCTCGATTAAGTCCCGCTTTGTACAGACCGATCTTTCATTTCTAGTCAATGTGTATCGCAATAGGATTGACTGCCCTTACCTGATGGCAATCTTCGGACTAGCAGTCCCCAACAGACGCTCTCGACAGACAGGGCTGTTCCACGTACCTTTCGGTCGCGTGAACACTGTGAAGTCAGGGTTCACTGTCCGTATCCCTGTGCTATGTAACCGCTTCTTGCAACATACACCCACCGCTGACATGTTGGCATCATCGTGCTCCGTTTTATCGGACATCCGTGAGTTTGCTCGTTCTCAGGGAACGTACATGTAATGTGTTGTCATCGTTGTGTGCATGTGTTGTGTTGTGTTACTAGTTTAAATTGACTGCCACTGTAAATGGGCTGCAAGGCCTGTAGTCGGTTAATGCAAATACAGAATACAGAATACAGAATACAAACATCTATTACTAGGATACCGACTGACGTTGTGTTCTGTCCACAGACTACGCCACCAAGGAGTGTGAGCACACCGGCCGGTGGTTCACGATTCTCAACAGCCGTAACCAGACTCGCGAGTGGTCCGACTACGGGCCCTGTAAGCAGCTGACCGAGCTGCTGCGGAGGGTGTATGTGCACGTGACGGCCAACGCCGTGTCCATCGTGGCTCTCGTGCCGGCGCTCATAATATTCTTCAGCTACAGGTGAGCGCATTTATCTGACGGTTGTTGTTGGCTAGGGATTGGTATTTTAGGGATTGTTGAATTCGCCGAAAGCTTTGTCTTAGAGTCGGGAGTAATGCGGTTGTTATTCCGTTATGTAATAAAATTTTAAGTTCAACGATGCCACGCCTATGTAATCCATGATGGCTTAGCACAGATCAGTCTAACATGTTATTTATTACACCGTTGCACATTTCTGACATATCGGCAAGCGACAAACTTTCAGTACAAAACGGATGCTTATGTAACGTGGCGGTGCTAGCTTAATTAACGATGTAAACAACATATTTACAGACGGGTTTGATATCTGTTGTAAATCGCAGTGATCAGTGATCATTTTTTTTTCAGACAGCTGAATGTTCATCGCGTCAGCATCCACAAGAATTTCTTCATGTCACTGCTGCTGAATTCAGTGATGGTCATTGTGTTCAAATGTGTTGTCATCCTCGACGAACTGAAGGGAGGGAGTCCTTCAATCGTCCAACAGGTAATCCGTCAACCAACACGGGCAGAGTGAACTGGTCACACTCAATAAAGTACCACACAAACAGAGGCGGATCTAGCTCAGAGTTTTTTTTTGGGGGGGGGGCAAACCATAACAATTTATCGATTCTTTCCATGCATCGTCCATAGGCGTAATGTTAAAATTATGTCGTTGGGGGGGGGGGGGGGCAAATGCCCATTTTGCCCCCCCCCTGGATCCGCCACTGCACACAAAATATACCGTGAGGATCATCTCTATTGTAACTTGTTGGCTTGGCTGTAAGTGATGTTTTTCTTCAACCTCTAATCTGACGGATCTATCTCTTTTTCAGAATGGCATTGGGTGCAAGCTATTATTTTTACTCACAAAGTACTGCCGCCTCACAAACTACTTGTGGCAGTTTTGCGAAGGGTTTTATCTGCACAAGCTTATAGCGTCAGCGTTTGCGGAGCAGAAGAGTCTACTAGTGTTCTACCTCATAGGATGGGGTAAGAAAGAAAATGAGTGAATGTGAATATGCTTTAGAGCATGTCTCTGCTCATGGTCGTAATAAAACCGGCCAGAAAATTGCCTCAGAATTTTACCATCGTTACGAAAAAATGACCGTCGACCTAATACGCCAGCTTAACGGATATTTTTTCACATCAACTTCTATTTTTTGCTTGCGTGTCCGTCGGAAGTTGTGGGCGACCGGCGACTTGAATAAATTATCACAGTCGGATATTTTCTATCTTGTAAAACTAACCTCTGAATTCTGATCCATTTTCAAAATCTACACCCATATGATAAGTCCATATACGAGTATGAAACTGATTGTTATCTTAACACTTAATAAGATATGATTCTGCTTTTAGGTTCGCGCTGTTGAGTGTAAAGGCCGGGCTCCACTACGCGTTTTTTTTCACGCGCGTTTTATCCGTGTCTGCGGGTTTTCCGTGAAATAGGTTTTGCTCTATATAGGGCCTTGGGTTTTGCTGGGTTTTGCAATTTGTCGGTTTTTGCGTGATATCGTTTTTTGCTTGTCATCCTGAAGCACGTGACATTGTTGTCATTAAACCCAGGCTCCACTACGCGGAAAATCATACTTTGTTTATTCTGAGCCTATAAAGAAGGTGTTTTGCAAATACATTTAACAAAAAGCACACCAAACTTTTGTAAATTTTGTCTGAAGGGTTGAGTGGGTGGCTTTGAGCCTGGGTGACCACTAAGCAGAGGTTGTTGCATAGCAGCATGGACCCACCAATCAATCTTCACCAGCACCCAGTTCATGTTCAACAGGTGGATGGCAGCACGGCGCAAAGCTGGGCAATTTCTCACGCCGGAGCCTCTGTGCTCGGCGTTTACATACCTACTTTTTGATGCACCTGTTCATTATTTGAAGGGCATAAATGACAAAATTGAGCAGAGTTTGATACTGAACTGTCTTGCACTTGTTGCTAACCTTGCACCCATGATAAACTTGCTTAAATACATAACCTATTTAACAATACATAACCTATTTAACAATGTCAAAACCAAATACAAAATTGCATTCACATTGTTTGCCGCAGCGTGCAAGTTCTATCTCCCAGCCGCGAGATCACGCAAAAAAAAAACGATGAAAAGTTCAAGTAATTGAACTTTTTGTAGGTACGAGATTTCCGAGTTTGCGTGACATCGTCATGCGTTTTACCGAGATTTCCTTAAAATCGGTACGGAATTTGCAAGTTGTCGTGTTTTGCGTGACATCTTTCCCAGTGTAGCTTGCCCAATGTTGAGCAATGATGCGAACTTTTTTTTCGGGAACGATTTCACGCAAAAACCGATGTCTCGGATAAAACGCACGGAAAAAAAACGCGTAGTGGAGCCCAGCCTTAAGGCTTTGACTTTGACACCGAATTTATCGCTCCTGATTTCCTTTCTTCATTCGCATTCTTCCCAAACCTTTTGCATATTGATGAATAAAACAAGCCCTTTCTGGATGCGATGGGTTTTTAGAGTTTGAACTAGAAACCATAATAAGTTTTATATGAACGTTTCTCGCGTCTGCTATTTTGCATGCCCACCAGAACGTTCTTTAGAGCTGTTCTGAGCAGAGTTATTGTCGGCTTTGCTGCCTTTGAACCCGAAACAGGTGCGATAAATGCGTCATGCTGCAGAGCGTTGCTCGTTCATCGCCCCATTGACCTTATGCACTCTTTGCAACCGTAAATGGTGTCATATGAGGAGGTCTAGATTGAATCTCCACTTTCGGTTTTGCTTTCCTATGGATAACGCAAAATCTGATTGAGCTGAGCACATATTCTAAATTTCAAAGATTGATGAAGTTATGTTGTGTTGAATGATAAAGCTTAAACTTTTGAGCAAAGCTAATATTGACGAAAGGTGTTTATGTGTATGTTGCGGAAGCTACTCCCAGCTTAGCGGTGTCTTCCGTGCTCTTGTGTTATCGGTCGTTCGTGTGTTGGCGACTGGTCTGATTGCGATATGCTCCCGTGTTTCAGTGTTTCCGGTCATTCACGTGGTCATGTGTTCTGTGTTCGTCACATGACAGCGGTAGCCTGCCATGTTCCAGTGTTCCCGGCGGTTCCTATGGCCGTGTATTCTGTGCTCCCGATGCTACAGCGGTCTGTAGCATCGGGAACGAAACATCGAAACACTGGAACACGGTGTGCTCCGTGTTCCAGTGTTCCCAGTCGTTCCCATGGCCTCGTGTTCTAGTGTTCCCAATACCACAGCGGTCTGCCCCGTGCTCCAGTGTTTCCGGTCGTTCCTATGGCCGTGTGTTCTGTGCTCCTAATGCCACAGCGGTTTGCTCTATATTTCAGTGTTCCCAGTCGTTCCTGTGGCCATATACGCCGCGCTGAGGGCACGGTTCGCCGACCAACAGTGCTGGGTTTTGCCTGTCGAAGGCTACGAGTGGGTCCTCAACGCCCCCTGCCTCCTCAGTCTAGTGGTAAGCACATGTTTCAACATGAAACACCTGTTGCAAACGGGCTAAGCAGAAACCCAGACGGAAAGCTTCTTGTACTTACAGTTTACGAAACATTGGCACAGCTTTGCATGGTTAGCAGTGCACCAATGCATTTAGACTCGAATATAATCTAAGATTGAATGATTACTTTATCCGTAAACTCGCGGGCCGCGGCTGTTACTATCTCTCGTCGATGAGTATTTGACGAGAAAAAGTTGATTGTTGTTGATATGTGATCTCTTTCGGGTCTATTTTCAGGTCTGTACCATATTCCTAATCAACATTATTCGTGTGCTGGTGACAAAGTTACGAGCCCAGCACGCCAATGAGCCCAGCCAGTACAGGTGAGTGGGGCGGAAACTTGGCAACTCTGCAGGTGAGCAAACGCCACATGGACACGAAATTTTTGGCCTGTTACATACGAGTACCTATTAAAAACTTATCAGTATTCACTGGATAGATGTAGAGGTCAGAATCGATTTATCGAGTAGTTCTGGAGTTGTGATACGATTGTCGCCTTTTGGCATTCAATGGAACGCATAGTGCTGTATTATTCATAATGTTTTTGTGTAGGCAATGTTGTCATTTTTATTTAACACAAGTAGTTTTAGTAGAACGAGAGACGAAAACGCAATTAATGACTTCAATATATAGCATAATATACGAAATTTAAGTATTCGATGTAAACCATTAAATATACCAGTATAACGCCTTTTGGGGCGACTAACGGAGCGAGCGAGAGGGTGGGCCTTGCACGTGCGAAATTGCGAAGGGGTACCTCCAACTGACTTGTGCATGGCACCCTACTAACCGGTCTCTAGCGATGTGCCAAATTTGGGCGCAATCGGCCCAGCCGTTCTCGAGATCTGGAAGCGGCACCCTGCACGTGCGCACGTGCAAAATGGGTCCCAACTGACTTGTGCACGGCACCCTACTAACCGGTCCCTAACTGTGTACCAAATTTGAGGGTAATTGGTCGAGCCGTTCTCGAGATCTGGAAACGACCCCTGCACGTGCGCACGTGCAGCAGCACTCCAACTCTGGCACATGGATATGCATTGCCTAGTGGGTGCCTACCTACATGCCAACTTTCAGCGCAATCGGCCAAGTAGTTACCGAGATATTGCAACAATTACAAAAGTGACACCTCTTCGTTTTGCACGTGGCACGTGCATAAGGGGTCACCCACATGCATCGGGAATAGTCCAATACTTGGTAGAAGGAATGAAGCTACCCTACAAAAATTACCGCATGTAAATCGGTCAAGTGGTTGCTGAGATATAAGCGTCGCAAAAGCGTGACCACGGCCGGCCGGCCGCTCATACTCAGAAATTTCCGTTAAAGGTAGTGTGCCACCTTTGAAAGATTTCCCATTTTATTTTTCCTAGGATAAGAAGCTTCTGTTTTTACCTAATATCGCAAAAAAAAATCAAAAATGGGCCTGGAATAGTGCCTTTTTCGCCTAAAAGTTTATCGGTTTTTAGATATGTATAACAACTGTAGTGGGCTCACCTGCAAACAGGCGTCGGGCAACAATCGCGAATGCGGCGCACTTGTGACAATAAGCAAAGGTCATTATAGTGTTACGACCATACGACGTACGGGAATGAGTTATCAGCTGTCTAATCGTAGACAACACAATGTCGAGCCTTAAACTGTAAGCCCGTATTGGTATTGTTTCTTTTATTTGGCTGTCGAACATTATTTATGGTTTGAAATATGATTTTATGTAAAATAATTGATATGAAAAAGCCGCCTTATAAGTTATGACCCCATTTCACCACACGTAAGTGGCAGAAATGACAATGATCAGCTGACGCATTTTTCTTGGCCGAAGTCAGAGCGCGTGGCCCGACGCACCACGCGTATTTGGAAATTCCGACCTCGACGAGCATCAGAAGCCAACTAACAGGCGTGTTCGAAACCGCAGGAGCTGATGATGAACGGGTTTATCGAAACTTGATTGGATGAGCATATCGGTAATAGCGATTTCAGTGTGTGCATTTATTGTTCACAGTGGTGTGAAATGTGGTTGGGGTACGACCGACAACCCGTCGGGGCGAATTTCGCACTGGGGTACTCAAAATTTGAAGAATTTAAGACGTTTCCATGAGTTTTGAAGGTATGGATAAGTTCTAAAAATCCGGTTCTCCTTATCTGGGCCATTAACTCCATACGGTCCATGAAAGCTGGCACACTACCTTTAATCTAAGCATGATCTAAGGAAAGACTACGCTCGCTTCGCTCGCTCCGTAATTAAACAAATGATCTTCATTCGTTTAACTTTGTCGACCGCTAAGGCACCACTGACTTACATCGACTGAAATTGTTACAAGTTATTTGACATTGCATCAGTTACAGAGGGCCATAATGGTGTCACAACTTGCGTGCATGATCTATTGATAAATGTCTAACAAATTATCGTCACCGTGTTTCTCCTCGCTAATCAAACACTGATGAAAAGAGCCGATTTACATATGTGTGCCCGTGTGTCCAGCCAGCCAATCAACTGATTTTCTACCGGCTTGTTTTTCGTTTGAAGCTAGAGAAATGGAATTCGTTTTTTGCATAGATTATGAACTTCAAAGAGAATGGCTCCACGTAACGTTTCCAGTGATAGTTTGCATATGCTTGGAGTCGACGTAACTTTAAAAACAATTCCTTCAATTTAGCCCTGGAGCTCGTTTTGGCGTTTTGCTAGACGCTGACGTACAGGGGAGGAAAGGGGGCTGGACCTTAATCGAGCTAGAGCTTCGCGGAAAGAAACGAGCATATAATCTGAGACGAGAGAAAGCTACCAAAGATACCAAATTGTAAGGTGGCTGACCTTCCAGGTCAGGTCAATGACCCAGTAGTTAGCCCGCGCATGACTGGGGTATTTTCCACAACGCGAGTGACTGGGGGGGGGCTCTCCAGAGCCCCCTTCTATCTCCGAAGCTACTGGGCCGATCGTCAAAATTCAAACGGCGTCTGATAGCCCTGGAAAAACTGTCGAGCGAAACCTATTTTCATTAACCTCGAGGTCACTGATGACGTCACAGGTCAGGTCAAAGTAAAAATTATCGACATTTTTGTTAGTTCACAATTTAGGCTCTGACCGCCGGACCGCCGGTCCGATCAGGCTCATTTTTGGTTTACGCACTCCTTGATGGATGCCTTAGATACCCTGAGGGTACCGAACTTTTACTTCGAATTTTTAAGGTCAAGGCCAGCTCATCCTAGGTCACGAAAATTGTATATCATGTATCGGTCACGTGACGCATGTTTTATGGTCCATTTTACTCGTAGATTTCGAAAATAGTGTCGTTTGTGTCATTTGAGGTCATTGTCAGCTGAATTTACCGGAGGTCAGGTCACTTTCAGGTCAGAAAAGGTCAAATTTTGAAAATGAAATTTTTCAATAACAAAGGTGCCTAGCAGATGCAGTTTGAGCTCAGGAACACGATGGTGCCATTTATATTGCTGTACGACGTTAAAAACGTACTGAAAAATGGATTTGGAAAAATATAAAATTGTAAAATTTTGACAATAATGCGAATAACTTGGCTATTTTTGAAGATATTGGGCTAAAACTTGCAACTGTAGTTCATCAGTGTGTGTTCTATCACATATATTCCGGTTTTTGCGAAAAGTCAAAACTTTTTGAAATCAAAAAATATATTTTTGTAATTGTAAATTAATATTTTTCAAAATTTTCAAAATTTCGAAAATTCGAGATAGCAGTTCGATAGCTAGGTGTATTTGTAGTCCACTCATGCAAAGAAAATGAATGTAGCTTTACAACTGAGCTCTTGAGAGCGTTTGCCGTATTTCAGTATTTTGCATGAAAATCGGCCGACATGACGTCACTCTGACGTCATTTCCGGCTAAACTATGGTAGCTAGAAAGTTGAAATTGTAACACAAGGTGTCAGTTTCGTGTTGATCCGTCAAACGGTTTAGAAGATATTGCTGAAAAACATGAGGGGGGCTCTGTAGAGCCACCCCCCCCCCCCAGTCATGCGCGGGTTAGGGACCTGCTTATTAAAGTGAGGTTCTGTAGGCTTTTTCGGAGTCCTGATTTCGAGTTTGATATTAGTTTTCATCAAAGACGATGTATTCATCCATTTGAGGTATGTTGGATCAGGTCAGGTCAGGTCAACCAGTCGGCGTCCCGCCGGCTATCCGTTGTAGGTGTATGTTAACTGACAGCTTCGTTAGATGTTACCAGCATAGGCACCAAAACTATGTACTCCTCAAATGTTCAAGTAAGTGCTTAATTCGAAATCGGCTCTAAAACTACCCTTAATCCTCGGCCATATAGGGGGGGGGGGTCGAACGGACTCCCTCGGTTTTTCGCGGATAACTCGTGTAAAAATGGCCCATCGCGACGAAACTTTCGGTACCCTCTTGTTAAGACCTACTTTTCGTGACCATGTTTGGCCGGAATCGCGACTCGGCGTATGTTGGCTCGCATTAGCCTCGCGCTTGCAGTCTTTTCGTGGTTTCAAGCGTTGAAACATGATATATGATGCTGCTCCCATGCATTAGGGTGGGTGTCCAGGTCACCTGAAGGTCAGGTCAGGTCATTGACCTATGATGACCTGGGCTCAATTTTTCGAGTTTTACATGCTCCCAGGCTAGTTTTTGGAGCTGAATTCAAATTAAACAACCATTTGAACATTTACGAATTAGTTTTGGTGCTTTCGTAACATGCTACGAAGCTGTCAGAGGCGGTTGACGCGTACTACGAATACCCGGCAGGACCCCTACTGGTTGACCTGACCTGACCTGACTCAACCTGGCCTAAGCCCTAAATCCATAAAAACATCACCTGTGCTCAAAACTTACATGATGTTCGTGATCAGCACCCCGAAAAAGCCATACCTAGCAGTCACACTTCACGATGTTCTAACAGGTCATAATTTTCCCGACTTTTGCGTCATTGACCTGGCCTGGAAGGTCAACCGATGCCCTAGGACCTTGAATTGGGCATCTTCGGCTTCCTCTCGTCACGGGTAACACGCTCGTTTTTCCGCGAAGCTCTAGCTCGATCAGGGGCGAAACGACAAGAGGGATCCAACGGACCCCCCCCCCCCATACGTTCAAGGCTGGCAAAACACCAATACGGGCTAGGGTTAAAGTCGTAAAGCTAAAAAGTCACCCGATGTCACCAAAGGTCAATGACCTTGACCAGACTTGGAACTGACCTTGACACCCACCAGAAACAAACATCTTTGGACATTTTAACACGTTACTAATCATAAGAAGCCTGGGAACGCAGGGATATGCCGTATGCGCCTACATGCGTCCAGGCGCGATTCCTGCCTCATAACAGGTCTTGGGAATTGGGTCACAGTTCAAATGTCATCGAAGTCAGGGTTTTGACATTTTCAGGGTATGTGTAAAATTGATTGATTGGAAGGTACGAAAAGCGTTCTCGCTATCGACCGCTTTTCGCATGAGTTATTCGCGACAAACTGGATTCAGCGTTCTGTGAATGTTTCGGTTTTAGCAATGATGCAGCAAGTACCTTACGAGCAAGCATCCTGTACAAAGTAACCATAATTTCACCGTTCAAGGTACAGGCATTTGTGTGGTAAGTCGCGTCACGTTTCTTGTTTTGTCTCCCGGTCGTGAGGAATAAAGTATTGATGATGCTGTTGAAACATTTTGTCGAAATGACATAATACTTTTCTCGTTAAAGCGTGTCGATAAAAAACCATTTTAAAGCTTTTATTGTGCTCCATATAGATAATATGTTATCTCTTGGTTACCCAATCGGCCATATACATTCTATTCCAGACCAACCTGGATATTACGTCCCCATCACAGATGTATAATTGTCATAAGAATTATCCAAGCTCTTCCAATATACAACTTACAAATAACACACTTGTGCATTGTGAAAACCAACTGGCAAGCGCGCACGTGTTACCGCAGTCTGTGACGTAGCAAAACACAAGCTGCAATGAAAATATTGCTCTGTGGGTAACTGTCCGGCCTCAGTGGTACCTTGCTTTTTATTTCAAGCACCCTGTGCCGGCATCATCACTTCATAGTGCAGATACAACCCATGTACTGGCGGTCCTGGAGCCGGATCTGTAGGGTCCCGTCTCAAACAGTCAGGCCTGGCGGGTCCAACCGTCTCAGTCGGTGAAACCCAGTGCCAGCTCTGTTGGTCTGTCCCTGCACCGGTGGCCTGGCCTGGTGGCGGTTCCTCACGCCTCACTGACTTAGCCTCAGGTCCGGCACAGACGCTGTTGGATTACCCCGCCTCAGGCGGCTTGTCTCGGTGCCCGTCCTGAAGGCTAGCCATCTCAAGCCGTCGAGTCCACCGTCCGTCATGTATGTATAGGAGGACGTCAATCTCAGCCGGCTAGGTTTGGCGCTGTCCTTGTGTGTCAGCTGTCTCAGGCGGCCTTCCCCTGCGCCGGGCCGGTCCGCTCAGTCCACTGACGGAGCACGTCCTGCTCCCAGTCGCTCTCGGCACGGCCGGCCGTGCTGACCACCAGCGGCGGCTGGCGGCAGGTAAACAGCTCGTCCAGCAGAAGCGGTCGCTCCGGCTGGCTCACCGTCCACTGGCAGGGCAGCAGGCCGACCAGGTCCGGCCGGCGCCGCCTCAGCTGGGTCAGCGGCCCGCCGGCGTCCGGCTGCAGACCAGAGTCCGTGTCCGGCAGCTCGGCGGCGGCCCCCAGCTGCGGCTCGGCCGCCAGCCGCGCCAGGTCGAGCAGCAGCAGTCGGCCGCTGACCCCGGGCGGCGGCAGCTCGGTGGCGCCCTCCAGGTGGGAGCGGCTCAGGTAGCGCGCCGTGTCCTCTGGCGCGCCGGCCGCCACGCGCTGCTCAGGGAACGCCTCCAGTTCTGTCAGCAGCGGGCCGAGGTCACCCACGGGCACAGTCTGCTCGTCAAGGAAGACGACTCGCCCGAGTGGCGCCAGCTGCCGGAGCACGGTCAGCAGCTGACGGCCGCGCTGCCGCTGGTCGGTCGCTGCGGCCAGCTGCTCGCCGCCACGCAGCAGGATGTAGCGCGGCCGGCAGCTGGGCGGGTGGTGGCGCTCCGCCACCAGCTCCTCCATCAGCTGGGCCAGCTCGAGGATGTGCTGCGCGGGCACCATCAGGTGCAGGCTGAGCGGCGAGCGGCAGTGCTGCAGCAGGCTGGTCAGCTGCTGCTGGTAGTGGCTGCGCGCCTGGCTGCTGGAGAAGGACGGCAGCAGCAGCAGCACCGGCAGCGCGCCCGGCTCCGGCGCCGCGCCGCCCGTCAGCGCCTCGTCCACTCGACCCTGAACCGGCCTCTGTGGGAGGAAAGGCAAAACGTCAGCGCGTCGTCCACTGGACCGGTCCTTCTGGGGAGGGCACGGCGCCAGTCTCTTCCACGGGTCTCTGTGGGAGGAAAAGCCCAACGTCAGTCTCGTCCACTCGAGGGGAGGAAGGGCACTTCGTCAGCGTCTCATCCACTCGATCGGCCCCTGTGGGGAGGTGGGGAGGTAAGGCCCACTGTCAGCCTCGTCCACCCGGCCCTGGACCGGCCGCTCTGGGGAGAAAGGTCAAGGCGTCAGCCTTGGCATTACCTCGGTCCGTAACAGAAAGGGGCGCGTAGTTGCCCTCATTCAGTCGCCCCTGTATCTGGACAATGTCTGCTGGCATTGGCACACGTGTTGGTGCTTGCTTTTGTCGATATTACTTAACCCACGAGCCGCTGGGGGGCATAAAGTTGCCCCCCCTTTGCGTTTGGTGAAATATCTCCGAAAGCTGATGAGCTACGAACGTGAAACTTGGCATAGCTTCAAATGAATACATAGGCAATGTTTGAGGAAAGTTTGGTGGTTGTAGCACCTAAGATGACGTCACAGTGACGTCATAAAGTTTTGTCGTTTTCCGATATGGACCATTTCTGATGACGCTGAGCATGAAACTCAACTGTAAATAAACTAGACAGCACCTGCTGTCATCCTAAAACATCTAACTACACTTCCATCTATTTCTGACCAATAATCGACCCTTTATATTCGGTCCCATATATCTGATGTATCGTGAGGAATATGAGAGTCGCAAATCTATAATGTCACTTATGACGTTACTGTGACGTCATTTCAAATGGGATCGACACCAAATTTAGACACAACCTCGGCTAGGTATTCAGGAAGATGTGTGCAAAGTTTCGCTTCTCTATCTCTTCGCGTTGCGACGATATCGTCGCAGAAGTAAAGGGGGGCAACTATATGCCCCCCCCCCCAGCGGCCGGCGGGTGGCGCGGAGGCCCAGGAAAATAACATAAAAAGTATTATAACATTAAGACCCTGTGACGTCCCCCCAAAAAAAACATTAGATATGTTCTGAAGCACCTTGAGAAGAATACACGCTACTCATCTCATCGAGTTGATCTAGGAATGTTCAAAAGAGCCTATGAAGACCAAATGGACGCACCTTTTGATAGTGTCTTACTTATATCACATCACTGCATTACATTACCTATGTTAATGGTGATTAGTTGTTACTTGTTAGAGTCGACTTAATTATTTTATAATTATTACATTTTAATTTTATAGTACCTTGAATATTTCAAAGCACATACACGACGCTTTTCTTCCTTCGAGGGCATTATGCCGCGGTTCAGCCGTCAGAGTATGAACTTACGTACCTCACTGTACTGTGTGAAGATGGCTGAAGCGAAGAAGCCGAGGGCGATGATGCAGCCGGTGACACCAACAGCCGTCCATACCCTGACCTCCAGCAGGCTGGCGCAGAAGCGACGCGCCACTCTGTAATGCATATGCAAAGCATTATCGTTCAATCAGGACTCACACGGAGCACACATTCTTTAAACCTTTATCGATTGAAATAATGGAGGCATTACATGAGTTGAACGACCGGGGGGAAGGAGTGGGGTTGCGAGGGGGAGCGCTGCTTGGGTGACATGCAAAGGAACAAAGATTAATGTGAGGCGAATGCTCAATCGCTCGCAAATATCTGTGCACGTACGACAAGAATGTATTTGCGATCGACTTTCGCTGCACTGCAGTGTCCTCCCATTTTATTGCTGGCGTATATGTTGCATTTGATTATACTCCATGCTGATTAGATCAGTGTTTTACTTATGAAGTGTCACCTCACGAAAACAAAGAGCTGATGCATGTGAAGACGACTATGGATGCAATATCGTTTCACCCCTCGTAGGCAGAGGTGGAGAATCGCCTTATAATCGCAGGGGGTGATTTTTTAGCACCTGGCGAGTGACAGTGTCAAATTCTTGAGTAATAAAGCACACATACACCGTACAGAGTATCCCAGAATTGAACATTGTTTTGTTAACGAACATTGTTTATCAGCGTATAAGATGAGGTAAAAATAATTGCATATTTTTCTATTGTCCGATATATATATCAGCTAGGCCAGCAAGGGAATGACGAAATGAAATGGCACATGCAACGGACGCGTTGTTTGCAAGATTAGCCGGCAGTTGCGAATAAATGCAAGCCCATGCTGGTTTTCGTTGTTTTATGGGTCTCCCGAAACTAGTTGTAGGCCGATTTTCATTGACCTCTTGCAAGAGGATACCATATAAATTTTCGATTAAATTTGTACCCAAACTGTTTCCAGGCCATAAGGCATTTTCTCCCCCCCCCCCAAAAAAAGAAAAGAATGTGCCTAAAAAACACAGTTGCGTTTTTTACATCGGAAGTGGAGAAGCTTTATGTCTGAAAATGGCGTGCCCTTTGGCTTACCGCAGATTTGGTTTTCAAAACAAACCTGTTCATGGCCAATGGCCATTCCTTTGACGGCAACCAGTTTTTGTAATGAATATAATGGCAGTGGCTACTCTCAGTTTACAGTCGTTTTTGGAGCATCACCACCTGAAGCTGAATGAGTGCATCGTGGCTCAAAATGTTTCACGCTTTAATTTTCGACGGATGCCTGGCCGTCTCCGCTGTTGTAGTGTTGTCGCCATCTGACGTCCACACAATACTTTTTTGTGGTGCAAAGGGCGGCACAATACCTCAAATGGATTTTCGTAAGACTAACTACAAAATGTATTTCAGTTCACTTTTTTGTTGAATATAATACTCCTTTTGGCTAATTTGCAACGATTTGCGTTGTTCTTTCGTTAGTTTTGGCTCCTGCTTTTCATTCCAGAAGCCCGGTAACTTCCAAAATTTTGTCGACATAGGGGTGAAAGGTAGACTGATGTTTTGTAGCTAGCCCTGATCAGTCGTTAACCCGGCCGGGCCCGGGGGGTAATCCCAACCACCCGGGATACCAAACGAAAGGTCCTTACGAGACGATTCTAAAGCACCTAAAATTTTTGACCTCAGGTCAATTTTCAAGGTCAGAGGTCAAGGTCAAAGGCAAAAACCGGCACATGTGTAGTGATCTCAAAGTAAGCCTCCTAGAGGACGGCAGGCTGCATCAAACCGGCAAAATTGGGTGTCAAACGAAAGAAGAGAATCTGAGGATTCCGAAACTGTGCTCAAAATCAAAGGTCATGGTCAAGGTCACGCTCAAAATTGACCTCAAACTTGGCACTTTTTCGCACATCTTGCGTGCTAACTTCCAAGATGTTTTGAAATGTTTTGAGGCTTATCAGTTCCCTATTTGTGGTTCATCTTACAATACAAGGCTGCTCAAAGGTCACGGTTACAGAAGAGTATCCCTGCTAGAGGCTATTTCACTAATTCAAGTTAGTTATAATAAATAAGACAATTTTGCCATCCGGAAGCTCTAAATGAAGGCTGAGAGGAAAATAGATGCCAGATTCGTGATCAGCGGATACAAATCCATCATAAACGACCTTTCATGTGTCAAGGTCAACCAGAGGTCATTCGAGGTCACATGAGGTCAACATAAAATTTGACCTTTTCCGAACAAAATATATATCATTCGACGCGGCTTGACAAGGCGAATGCGATGGTACCACTGCCGTAGCTCTAGGACCATTTTTGTCGAAGTTATTTGCGAAAAACTAAAACCACATTTCGGGGTCGTTGACCTGACCTCTGACCTCAGGTCACCAAAACTATTTTTCTATTTTTCTCTAGGTCAAACGCTACACAACCGTGCTCGTAATTTGTCTTTATCTCTAAAACTCTATTTTTAGCAGCTATTTGAAGTTTGCGTCTGTGACGCCGAAGTTTGCCGTGCAGGGGTCTAGAAAAATGGACCTTGTGACGTCATCAAGGGGGCTAGGTCCAAATTTTTTACTTCAGAAGATGTCAAATTGATGGGAGAAAAGGTACTGAAAGTTTCGCTTTCCTATCCCCAAGCGTTCGGGAGCTATCACAAATATTCGCCAGGGGGGCGAAAAACGCCCCCCCCCGGGCCCGCGAGGGTTAACCCGCGGCCCGTAGGGCTATCGGCGGACCCTACCACCCGTGGGGGGGGCGTTTCGGCCCCCCTAAGATCCCGGAAATTTACCGGCCGATTTTCAAAATTCAAACGGCGCTCGATAGCCCCACCGGGAAACTACCTTGTGACCAAATTTCATTGACCTAGGTCAAACCGATGACGTCACAGACCATACAAACAACGGCCAGATTAACCCATATTCCGGGCGGGCTCTGAAAGGTTCGATTCTGGGCGGGGAGGGGGCCTTTTCGGCCCCCCTTCAGATCTCAAAAACTACACATCGGAACGACGAACGGCAAACGGTTTGATAGGTCGTTTAAAGATCTACAACTTTTACATAAAACATTTTCGATTCAGGTCAATATTGAGGTCACCAGAGGTCATCAACGATAAAATGTTATGGAATTAGTTACTTATATAACTTTTAAACTAAGAAACATAGAGACATAAAACTATTACATTTTTTTTTGTTGCTCTCGTCGAGGCGATGCGAAATAAGTATGAGCCATGACCCTCACAGGTCAATTTGAAATTTGACCCAAGGTCAAGGTCCGGGTCATTCACCAATGAGGTTGTGGAATATGGTCATGCTGCATACCAAACGACGCGCCTTGACCATGGGCGAGCAGTTCGGTACCACTTACAAGTCTTAAGCACCATCATGCCGTGATTTATTGACAAAAAAAAATGATTTATGACGTCACATGACCTCATATGACCTTTCCCGGTGCCCCTGTCAATAAGCGGCACCAGGATCATCACCGATGAGATAATCTTCCATAATACTGAAAGAATTGGGTGGTTTTGACTCGTTTACACGAAGCAGGAGGCATTTCAATATTTTCCCATAGGCTTGCAGTGTACAGGGTGTCTCAAAAGTTCGTTCACAGGTACCAGCCATGCTTTTTTTGTCAATAATTCTGAATCAACAAGAAATTAACAGTCGAAATTTTGCATGGGCATTGGTGACAACCTTCCTCAAGCAGTCTTATTGTTTTCAAGTGCATTCGACCCTTCATGAGCTCACAAAAAGGGTTCACCTCTGACCATGGGTCAGGCACGAAAATGTAGGTTGCAAAGTCGGGTATGTTGTGAAACTCTCTGTTTCAGGAGTAATGGGAATGGTTAAGTCGGAAATGACACATGTCTAAGTGTCGGCGAGGATGAGTGCAACATGATGGTCATCTCATAAAAGACGGTGGCTAAAATTTTTGAAGGACGAAACCATGCGAGACTAACGGCGTTTTGAACGACCCTCGCACGACAGCAGACTCGTGTTCCGGAAAGCAGCTGAAAATGCGGTCATAACTATTGAAAACTGGCAAGAAGGTCACAGACAGAGGTTGTCCATTTTCAAAAAGTGCAGGTCATCGTAAAATAAAGACAAATTATAATTTAAAATTGTTTATAATATCTATAACGCTAATTTTTGGGGACAATAACAGAAAAATCGTCAATGCCAAGGACACCTGACACTCCAAAAGTGTCAGTTATTGTAAAATTTTATGTAACGAAGTTTCAAGAGGCAGATCTGCAGCGAATAATTTTCTTTTAAACACAAAATCCCGATAAAACCACACGATGGACAGGTTTGGGCCGTTTACAAAGCAGAACATCTCCCGAGGAAAACACTCCGCAACCGAGCGAAGGTCTTGGCATGGGGAATGACGAGCGCTTGGAATTTGCAAAATTTGCACAATGTGTCTGAGAAACAGACGTCCGACACATTCTGCTACCATATGATGCGAAAAATTTACTCCTGGTACTTCCCGTTTGTTCAGGACCGGGGTCGTTTTGAAAAGGAAAATGGCGCTTGGGATGTCGGCGCCAGTCATTCATGAAGGAGTTAGCGCCAGAGAATGCCTACAAAATACTCAAGAATGGTGTCGATGCAAGCTGTCGGCTTTCAGTGGAAATCAGATGTTGCCGGGGAGCTAGTCAAAACTAAATCCGACGCAGAAACTGCAGGGGATTCCCTTGCAAGAGCTTGAAAGCTGGTAACCTTTTATCAGCCTCCGGCAGCTGACGGAGCAACAAAAATCGGTATGGGCAAATATTTTTGGAGATACAGCAAAGGGGTTGGTTTCCAACCTTCTTAATCAGTTGTCAAAGCATGCATATTTGTCTAGTGTACACACAGACACCAAAACCTTATACTTTTGGCCGGTTCTTATATGCTTTATTGGCATGGGAAATGTGTGAACGAACTTTTGAGACACCCTGTAAAGGTCACGAGTCTGGCCTGGCCTCAGGTCACAGATATGAAAATTATGAGATATACAAATCGCACATACTGGTACCCTAACTAAAACCTGAAGAGAAGAAATTGATCAGTCAAAAACTCTAGCTCTGGCGTGATTGCAAACTTTTCTGAGGTGGGGTCAACAAACAGTTTCTGGTGACCTGACCTGACCTGACCCGGCAACTTTTTTTGTCAAAATGCGCGCAATGAATGGTTAGGAAAAGTCACCGAGTTTGAGATTTCAGTCTTGCAGCGTTTGGCAATGGCACAAGAAAAGTCTGAAGGGGGGGGCCTTAAAGGCCCCCCGCGGGTTAAAGCTGGTTTATATTTATTGCACCAGGTGGCAGTACTTCTTTTCCAAAATCAGTGCTTGTATTTCCAAAGTCGTGATTTCCTCGCTGAGGAGTGAAATCGGCTTCATCGTTGCCAAAAAGTAGCTGATAGCGTTGTCATTTTTGGCACATGGTTGCCAAAAATAAAATGACGATTGACCAAACCTCCCCCGACTGATATATGAATAATGATCGATGATTAAAGCCAACCTCACGCAATGTTAAGATGCAGAAATGAATTATGATCGACAGTCCCAGCGCAAATGTCACACCTTGCATAGGTACGGACGGACATTAATTACGATCACGTGGGATTAATCATGACTATTTTCCCGTTATAGGTATGTAGCATCTATAATGTCCGACACGGACAACAAATATCGTTGCGTTCCGAATGATGCTTTGGCGAAAAAAATAGCCTAACATACGGTCAACTGACTCTGCGTCAACCCATGTAAACGCCTCGTGCCGAAGGCGTTTGCCTTCTAGGTATGTGAATTATGATGCCGCACTTACCTGCCGAACCGAGACGGCGCGGTGGACGAACGCTTCTCCATCCTGAACTCTGGGTGACTTTTGCACGACACCTGTCAGCTGCGCTGCCCCGTGCACCGGGTGACAGTGTGCACCTTGCACTGGGCTGCACTGTGCAGTGTGCACTGTCAGCCGGGCCGGCCCGCTGCCGGCGACCCTCAACCGCGCCGCTCCCTCGCCGGTGACGCGCCACGATCGCGGCACGGCTGCACCGCTCACTGCCCGCCGCGGCGGCCGCCGCGCCGCGCCTGAGCCCGCGCCGCACAGACAGCCGCGGGCGGCCGGCCGGCTGCACCGTTATGGCACGGTCACGGGCGATGAGCCCAGAGTCACACGACGGTCACTCTGCAGTCACACAGTCTGAGGAGACTCTGGTCCAGACAGTGCCGCACTATGAGCAGGGGACCGATATCACCAGACTCTGGTCTGCATAATGCCTAGTGCCGAGCAGTGGAAGTTCTGGTTTGTACTGGGTGCTGCTCTGTTCTGCACAGTACATCGGCCTCTGGTACATCTCCTCTCTCTCTCTCTTCTCTCTCTCTCTCTCTCTCTCTCTCTCTCTCTCTCTCTCTCTCTCTCTCTCTCTCTCTCTCTCTCTCTCTCTCTCTCTCTCTCTCTCTCTCTCTCTCTCTCTCTCTCTGTCTCTCTCTCTCCCTCCCTCTCTTTCTCTCTCTCCCTCCCTCTCTTTCTCTTTCTCTCTTTCTCTCTCGCTCTCGCTCTCTCTCTCTCTCTCTCTCTCTCTCTCTCTCTCTCTCTCTCTCTCTCTCTCTCTCTCTCTCTCTCTCTCTCTCTCTCTCTCTCTCTCTCTCTCTCTCTCCCTCCCTCTCTTTCTCTCTCCCTCCCTCTCTTTCTCTCTCTGTCTGTCTCTCTCTCTCATTCTCCCTCTCTTTCTCCCTCTCTTTCTCTCTCTCTCTCTCTCTCTCTCTCTCTCTCTCTCTCTCTCTCTCTCTCTCTCTCTCTCTCTCTCTCTCTCTCTCTCTCTCTCTCTCTCTCTCTCTCTCTCTCTCCAACCGGTCTTTGAGGTATTGGTCAGGGAATCGTGAGATGAATCGCAAATATCTACGGATGCAAAATGCATGATGTGCACTTAGTAGCTGCAGCCTCATGCTGTGACAACCATCTACATACATAGACTGCTTATGTAGATCTCCATGTCGACATGAGTCGAAGTTTTCGTTTTCATGCAGCATAGCTTCGCATCGTGGTTATCTCAGCTTAACCCTCGCCCTGGCAGGGGGGGGGGTCGATGCGACCCCCCCCTAAGGTTTTTCAAAGATAGCGTGAAAACGGCGGCGCGCAGCGCCGCCAAATTTGGCACAGCCTATGGGGCAACCTTTTTACATATGACCTGAAAATTTCAGGTCCGGGTGACCTTGGGTCAGGTCACCAGGTCAGAAAAACCGGTACAAGGTCATGGTCAAATTTCAATTTTCTTTTTGCACCTGTCCAACTCACAGTTTTGGACTGATTTCCTTCAAACTTTCAGGATGTGCTAAGTTCACCGAGTTGTATAACATATAGTTCGGGTTTTTTGAGGTCACTGACCTGAGGTCAGTTAGAGGTCATTACGTCGTAATGTTAAGCCTATGGGAAAATGCTAAATTCGGAAAATACTGGAGATATCCGCTTCGTTCTATCACTTTTGTGCTTTGAAACCACAGTACTTAACAGCAGGTCACTTGGTGCTTCTTTGTTTGGTGTACTTATCCATGGGTCAGGTCAAATGAGGTCAACTGAGGTCAAATAACGTTTTTGCCAATAACTTGACACATAATGACGCTAGAGCTTAAAAAATGGTATCATTGTGTTCCTGGTGATCAGCCGAATCGAATGATATGCGATATGATGCAATTTGGTTAACTTGAACTTAATTTATTAATTTAAGTTTACTTAAAATTTAAGAAAAACTTTAAGTACACTTAAGCAAGGTAAAAAGTATATCATTCGACGCGCCTGGACGTGCTGAGTTCACTGGTGCTTTTCTTTTTGCTCTATCTTAATTAGATCAAAAGTTATAAGCGAAAAACTTTTGACCTGTTTTTAGCGAAATTTTTACATTTATACCCCCCAAAACCCCCCTAAATATAGACCTAGAGCAACCAAATTTGCACAAGGGCGAGAACTCCAGGGGGCCCACCTACCTACCAAATTTGGTGTTTCTAGGTGCCATAGGAGCCAATCGCGAGGGGGGGGTCGCATCGACCCCCCCCCCCCTGCCAGGCCGTGTTATGAAAAATGCCCTGCCAGGGCGAGGGTTAAATCTAACTAAGGCGAAAACGCATATTAGCGTACTGCCTATCATACAAACATCATAATTATATAGTGACTATAATCCGACAAAAAAAAACAGCTTTGGGTTATTGTTTATCGGGATTCATTTAATCTTAGTGATATCTTTTTTCAAGCAAGTTGCGAAAAACCGCACATTGTGAAGATTTTATGGGAATTTAATCAGTACGTTTCCTTTATTTTTACTGTTATAGCCCATTGACTGGTGACCTTATATACTGGTTCCGAATTCGTCCAGAAAAAAAAAAAAATCGAAAAACATGTTTGACCCCGAAACGTCTTGAAGCTTTGGGATGAAGTGAAAATATCGATATTTCACTGCCTAATCGAAAGCTGCGTTTTGGTAAGGCAGGCTGAGAAGTTTATATGAACGGGCAATGTAATCTGTTTGCGTTACAACGCCACTAAAACCAGTAATATAACTCGATTGGTTTGGCTCAACTGGCCTGACTGAAAACAAAATGACACAAAAAACGACTAAAAACGCACAGGCAGAGCGTGTTAACTAGGTTTTCTTGTGTACCGTACATCATGCATTTTTTGACCCGTCCCAGACGTGTCAATTTACAAATGTGTTAACCCAGTCGTGTTGTGTCCTAAAACCCAATATCATTGTGTCTTCAACACATAAAGCTTGTGTGAATACATTTGCAGAATACAAGGTAAATGTGTTACTAAATTTAACACAAATCGCAAGTGAAAGAAGGAAACACGTGGTGATTATGTAGTTTGTTGCCGGGGCGCAGTTGAAGGGACTTTGGCTTTGGCTGGACAGGCTTATTGCTAAAGTCGGGCCCGAGTGGAATCGGCCGCATGGGTGCGGTCAGGGCTGAGCACCCGGCCGGCCGACCCATACGGTCAGGGCGCGGTCAGAGCTGAGCACGCGGCCGGCCGACCCATACACGAGCTGGAGTTGCGCCCGGTCGGCAACTTCAGAGACGAAGGGTGAACGCGTCACGTGGATGGCTAAATTAGAGCACCAAGTGAGGATGCCCCAAATTAGCGGACTATTGCACAATACAGTTGTCCAGACAGCCGGGATAAGTTTACAGCCTTTTTCATTTCATTTATTTGGTTTAAGGGCATTTCGGTCAACATTGACCATTTCATGCCCAGTTAATGTTACCGTAAGGTGGGGCTATTTGAGACAGTGGGGCTATTTGAGACAGTATTTAAAATTGCTATAAAATAAAAACCACTCAAGATTCATGCTTAATTTTTTGCTCAGGCGATTTACTGCTCGATTCCACACCTCCCTGTGCAAAAATATCACACAAAAATCAAACGATCTTCATTTTATAGCGATTTTAAATACTGTCTCAAATAGCCCCACTGTCTCAAATAGCCCCACTTTACGGTATCTTGTCATGTCGTCACAGTGTAAAATTTTTACTTCACCGTTACCTGTGCAGATGAAAAAAAGTTTTGTTTTTTACCAGTCAGTGATGAAAAAAATTGACTGATCTTAACATGCAATGATGATTTTTACACTAACGGGTGCTATGATGAAAAGAATGACAACGTGTTTTAGATGAAACATTGTTTTAGATGGGCACACGTTGAAAATATAAGCAAATGGGCTAAAATTTCATCGTATCAGTATGGACCTATGGTCATTATTCACAAGTTATGGGCAACAATCAGCACCATCTTCTCTGATCAGAGAGGATAGTGCTGGAGTTGAAGGTGAAAAACTTCTTCACAATGTAAAATTAAAATAATTCTGAAAATAAAAATACCTACCAGGTTTCAGAGAGCTACCCAGCGACGCATTATCATTACGTTGCTTATATATATCCTGATCATTACCCTCTCTGAAAACGGAAGGCACGCGACGCGTTGTTTGCGCCGTAGTTTGTCACGCTGGCGCCAGCAAATGCGGCTACTAAATAATTGCGTTGCATTAAACCGAACCCGGCCCCCGACACCGTAAGAGGTGCAATTTCCCTCGAGACATTACCCAGCCTGCATGGCATCAAATCGGAAGAAACTTGCACCACACAGTTCAAAAATAACCGAGGCTGTCACATATGTATAGTATTTGCCATATCTTTCATCAAATCATGAGATAGCTTGCGTCCATGTTGCAGCCTGGACACCAGTCCGAGGATGAAATTTTTGTTCATTTTCGAAAGGCAATATTTTTATATCAACAGCAATCTAAGAGTTTGTATGCATCTTATAACGAAGTCCAGTGTCTTATCTTCTAAAAAATGCATTACAGTCATAAAAATATTGACTAGACTCCCTACAAGCATTATCGACTGGTGACTAAAAATCGAAGAATTTTTCATCCTCGGACACTCTGTAAGAAAACAGCTATAATTTCCCTAATATTCAATATTTTTCGATTATATCTTCAGCAAACATGGAGAACGATCCATTTAACATGCTAATCCAAACAGCAGATGATTTGGAAACTTCATGAAGGCGTGAGAGATCCCCGCGGTTACCTGGAAAATTTCATCCTCAGCCTGGCCTTTTTAATGCTTTTTCATCCTAATTTCATCATTCAGTTGTAGAACTAGTTTAATCCAATTCTTCAGGGAATGTTTATACAAAAGCAATAAATAAATTTATTTTTAATTTTTAGACATTATTTGATTGATAATATTGTATTTTCGATTGTATTTATCTGCACTTACCTACACCTTTTTATTGTTCTGTTTCTTTTTTTAATCGAGGCAATCACGAAGCGCATGATACATACACTGTGCTGAGATATTTCCATGTGTCATTACTATCATTGCTGATTGGAAAGGAAGGTGCGTATGATTTATCATGTATATTTTTTGTGGTTTTCATGATAGGTGCAGTTTTTAACCTTCTAACATTATTTTGGGACAGTTTAACCGATTTGAATAAGGATTTGGTGCATTTGTGTTGAAAGATGAAAATTATGAGCCAGGATGAAAAATTAGCAGATTTCATTAACTGTGATTTTCCAGGCTAATACTGGAAAAATTTTACACTGTGTCGTCATAACGTGGAGAATGAATATATCAACTATAGCTTGTTTAGAATGTCGATTTGCCGGAGAAAAGAGAAGAGGGAGTCAATCAATGCTTCTTCAGAATCACCAAGAAGAGATGCCAATGTGAAAGGAAGTGCTTTTTGGTTGCATATATCTATGAGTCTTGCTCTTTGTGTACAAAACTTTCTACACTCTACAATGATGTGGGTTATTGATTGTGCACAATTACATAATTCACATCTAGGACGAAGGTCTTTGGAATATATGTAACCGTGAGTGTAGAAGGTGTGACCTATTCGCATTCTCGCCAGAGCCTTTTCTTCTACTCTATTTTCTCGGTTTGACGTGTACCAAACTTCAACTTCGGGTTTTAGTTGCTTGAGATGATTATATTGTGGCAGCTGTGCCCATTGTTCTTGCCATGTTTTAAAAACCGCCTGCCTAATGGACGATTTAATAAGTTCAAGTTCAAGTTCGGTGTATTGAGGACATTTCCACATAGTGGCTTAATATTTAGTCCGAGTCAGAGTACATAGATAAAAACATGACACAGTCAATATCACAGTAAATCACAATCAAGAGATGGGTATATAAAAACACGGACCAAAGTCGGACAAACCAGACCCTCGACTAGTTCGATAGCCGGCGCAGAAACTCGGCGCGGGTTACAGAGCCGGTGACAGCCGGCGACAGGCGGTTCCACGCCGCGGCTGCTCGGTAAGAAAACGCGCGGCGCGACGCGGACAGGCGGTATGGAGGCAGCTCGAGAGCGCCCGCCTCAGTCGACCGGGTGCTGCGCCGGGAAACCGCTGCACGAGGGACGAACAGGGAGCGGATCGCCGCGGGAGCGTGCGGGTCCCTCAGCGCCCTGTAGACGCCGAGGCAGTCACGGCGCTCAACCAGCTCGCGCACGTCACACCAGCCCAGCGCAGCTAGGATCGGCGATACATGGTGATGCCTGGGCACGCCAGAGACAACCCTCGCACCAAAATTCATCGCCTTCTGCACACGGTGAAGGTGGCATGCAGCGGCGCCACCCCAGACAGAGAGGCAGTACAGGATGTGAGGAAAGGTATGACACTGGATAAGGAGCTTAAGGATGTCGGGACTGAGATGATGGCGAATTTTATACAGACATATAAGGATGGAATTGCACTTTTTGACAACGTTGGAGATGTGCTTTTCCCAGGATAAGGTGGGGTCTAGGGTCACTCCCAGCATCTTCACAAATGGCGAGGGTGTTAGTAAGTAGCCTGGCAGGTTAAGGTGGAAGGATGAGGTTTTCTTAAGGTTTTGGGCAGTGCCGACAAGGAGCAGAGTGGTCTTGGATGGGTTCATTTTTAAGGAGTTGGATGTGAAGTAGGAGAGGACAGCACGGAGGGTATCCTCCTGTTGGGATTTAAGGATGGATAGATCTTTAGGACGGGCCGAGTCAAGTAATTGGGTGTCGTCGGCGTAGGAGATGAGGCGACCGTGAGGAAGATAGGATGGAAAGTCATTTGTGAAGATGCTGAAGAGGATGGGACCGACTAGGGAACCTTGCGGAACCCCATGTGAAAGAGGCAAGGACAAGGAACCACCTCTCACCACCTGCCGTCGACCAGTCAGGTAGCTACGAAACCATCTAGGATCAATACCATACCAGCACAGCTTTCTAAGCAGAACGTCATGGTCAACACTGTCAAACGCCCGGCTCAAGTCGATGGACGTGACGGCGACAACATCGCCATCGTCGACACGCCGCGTCATCCACTCCACCGCGTCGATCAGCGCGTCCTCCGTTGAGTGTCTAGATCGGTAAGCATACTGTGACGGAGCTAAAAGGTGACAGCGAGCGAGATAAGATGACAGCTGAGTACAAACAATTTTTTCACACACTTTTGATAACACAGGTAAAATAGAGATTGACCTAAAATTGCCTGGTAGATCTTTGGCACCGGACTTGTGCAAAGGCACGACTGTAGCGAGCTTCCATGTGTCGGGAAAAGTACAAGAAATGATGGACGCGTTCACAATGTGTAAAATATGAGAGCCTATGACAGTAAAACACGATCTTATAGCCTGCAGCGGTACACCATCATGCCCGACTGCGCGGGACGAAGACAACCGGCTCAGAGCCAGCGACAGCTC
The DNA here is from genome assembly GCF_019059575.1 of Amphibalanus amphitrite. Lineage (NCBI taxonomy): Eukaryota > Metazoa > Arthropoda > Thecostraca > Balanomorpha > Balanidae > Amphibalanus > Amphibalanus amphitrite. The sequence goes on along the minus strand of NW_024881538.1, from coordinate 1,292,913 downwards.
CGGCAGCGTGGCAGGCTGCAGACGCAGCCCCGCCGACGTAACACACGGCGGCCGCGGCGGGAGTGGGGAGGGGTCACTGGCGGACAGCTCAGCAGCGATTCGAGGCCCAACAGCTGCGAAATGGGCGTTAAAAGTGTCCTCTTGACCCGGTGGTACCCCCTCGCCAGCACCAGCTCCACCACGGGAAGGACGGAAAGCGAAATCCCTGATGTTGCGCCAAAAGGCTCGGCGATCGGAAAGCATGTCACTGGCTAAAAAGTCGCGCTAAAAAGTTAATAGATTGATACTCGACAGGGATATTTGTGATATTTGCGAGAGAAAGTGCATCTTTCGCTGCTTCGTCTGCTTTGACGTTTCCAGGTATGTCGCAATGTCCTGGCACCCAAAGGAAGTGCACGCGTTTTGCTCTGTTTGACATATTGTGTAACTTGTTGTATATATGTATGAGAAGAGGCGATGATGGACGTGCAATTTGTAATGATTGAATCACAGATCGCGAATCGGAGCAAATCATAGTTTCCATCCAAGGCCTTTCGCTGACAAAGTCGATTGCCATAAGGATTGCGTGGAGTTCGGCAACAAATATACTAGTCCCATTTTGTAAACGAGTTTTCACAACATGAGATCCTGACGGATCGACGACAGCATTGGCAACGCGATCGCCGACCTTGGAACCATCTGTGTAAATGAACTTATGTGTGGAGAATGCCTGTCGTGTTTGAATAAATCTCTGCTGTAATTCACTGTCTGTGAAGGTGGTTTTGGGGTTATCAATGAGAAATGAAACCTTCCAGGTTTTCTCTAACCAAGGAGGGTGTTGTAGTGTTGGTAGAGGAAGTATATTTGGTTGCACGAAGTCAATGTCACGACAGAATTTCTTAATCCTTGATGCAATTGTAAGCCCAGAACGCCGTTCCGCTGGGCCAATACCGGTTGTGATGTATAGAAGGGAGAATTTGTAACGACTTAAATGCATTGTGATCTGGATGGAACCTAACTTTGCTAGCGTATCTCAGTGTTTGCTCAATTCGCCTAAACTGCAACGGTGTTATAACAGATTCAACCAGCAACGAGGGAATTGGACTTGTTTTCATCGCACCTGTTGCGATTCGGATGAAAGAGTTCTGGATCACATCAAGTCCTTTTAATACGCCGTCACTTCCACCTGCATAAACAGCAGAGCCATATTCTATTATTGGTAATACAATCGTTCTATACAATTGAAGAAGTGTTTGCCGATCTGCCCCAAAATCGGTACCTGATATGCATCGGAATAAATTGAGTCTTCTACTACATTTTGTTTTAACATACTTCACGTGTTTAGCCATAGACAGCCTAGTGTCTAAAACTACTCCAAGGAATTTGAACGAGTTAACACGTGGTATGTTAACTCGTTCAAATTCCTTCAAATTCCTTTTCGGTTTACTGCTATTTACCTGGACATTTCAAAATACTTTGACAAAATTTGGCACGAGGGACTTTTGTACAAATGTAGACATGAATTTGGCATCACTGACTCACTTTACGACTGGCTAAAATCTTACTTGTCTGATAGACGACAGCGAGTTCAGATCGGCGATACCTTTTCAAAAACAGAAATTATCAACGCCGGATGCCCACAGGGTTCGGTTTTGGGTCCTCTTTTAGCCCTCATTTACCTCGATAACCTCTCTACTAGAACACAAAACGACATTTTATTTTTCGCAGACGACGTATCGCTTTATGCATCCCATACAAAACAAAATTTGAACACAACACAGACGTCATTACAAAATGATCTCAATGAAATACAAAAATACGGTAAAGAATGGGCGATTACTTTTAACGTAAGCAAAACAATACAACAGACATTTTCACGCAGCCCACAAAACACACCACCAGCTCTTACATTTGGGGACGACATAATACCCATTCACGAAAACCACGCTCATCTGGGAATGACATTTTCAAAGGACTTGCGGTTTCATCAGCACATTAACGAAATTTGCAAAAAAGGTAAACAGAACCATGAGCCCATTGTACTCCATTGCTCCATACATCCCCCGAGAAATTTTAGATCAAATTTACAAAACATACACGAGACCACATTTTGACTTTTACGACACAGTTTATGACGGACATATTACGCTCCAGGACACACAGAGACTTGAAGTTTTACAAAACAGAGCGGCTCGGCTTGTGACTGGCACTTTATTTAGAACACCAACTGACAAATTGTTAAAAGACCTAGGATGGAACAAGTTAAAAACAAGAAGAGAGATGCACAAAATAACACTATATCATACACTCAATAGCCACATGCAAAAAACTCCCAACTACATCAAATCAATCATACCGGACACCCGCTCACAAAGAACAGGAAGGACCCTGCGAAATCACAGGAACCATACACTCCAACCACATCGCACCACATCCTATCAGTCATCGTTTTTCCTATCAACTGCCAAACTATGGAACCACCTCCCAGAATCATTAAGATCCTTGCCCCAAACATCCTTCAAAAAAGAAATTAACCAGCGACTAGGGATGCCCAAACCCCCAGACTACTACAAAATTGGCTCAAAAACTGGAAATATTCTACATACCCGACTAAGAACTGAAATGTCTTGTCTAAATTCTCATCGTTTTCAAATCAACAAAGCAGATTCGCCTGAATGTTCTTGCGGCCACTTCAAGGAAGATGTCCGCCACTACGTAATATTCTGTCGAAATTATGATGCCCAAAGGAAAACACTATTTGATAACGCTTCTCGTATACTGGGAAAAAATTTTGCAAATTACTCACCCGACCAAAAATTAAACATTCTTATCCACGGAGATCGCTTGAGTGGCGAGGGCAGTCGAGAAATGGCTTACGCCTTTCAAAAGTTTTTGACAAAAACAAATAGATTTTCGTAGTAACAAATAAATTCATTCAAAGTTTTCAAAATTTGCAATCCCGAGAGCTGAGCGGCTGATGGAACACCAAAATTTACCGCTCATGAGCGACTGGTCAGCGGCGGCGGCGGTTGTTTCACATGTTTTATTTTTGTTCCAGAGTGGTGCCTCGAGTTAAGCGATTGCGCTTTTGCACCACTCTGCTATCACTTTTATGTTGCTACATTGTGCCATATGTTTCATTGATCATGCTTTATTTCTCTTGTATCTTTTGTTCCTTAATAAACGTTTTGTGTGTGTGTGTGTGTGTGTGTGTATGATGTGGCCAGATAAACGTAGGTGAGAAGGTTCTAGCATTCTAGTGTTTTTTTTTTGTGAAAACCATCACTGCAGACTTTGTGGGTGAAAAAATACAACCATTCTTAGAGGACCATTCGTCAAGTTTGTTAAGCACTGATTGCAGACGTGGAATGGAGTACTGCGAATCGGTATCAGTACACCATATTGCGCAATCGTCTGCAAACAGTGAGTGTTGTATGTCGGATGGAGTGTTGCCAAAAAGATCATTTATCATGATATTAAACAGCAGTGGAGACAAACAACTACCTTGTGGTAAACCATTTTCGAAAGAAAAAGTATTTGAAAAAATGGAGCGAAAACGTAACTGAAAACTGCGAGCGCCAGTGAGAAATCCAATCAAGTAGTGAGCGAGGTGTCCACGAATACCAAGTTTGTGAAGCTTAAGTATTAAGAATGGACGGAAAACCATGTCGTAAGCGCGAGTAATATCCAAGAAAACGGCAGTTGTGTGTGATTTATGTTTAAAACCTTTGCGTATGTCTGTTTCGAGCCGTATAATGTGATCCAGAGTGCTGTGATGTTTTCGGAACCCGCTTTGATACTTAGACAATAGCTGACTGCTTTCCAAAAACCATTCTAGACGCTTTCCGACCATGCGTTCGAATATTTTGCCGAAACAGCTTGTCAGAGAAATCGGGCGATAACTCCCTGGATCTTTTCTGTTTTTCCCAGGCTTCAGCAATGCTATAACTATAGCCTCCTTCCACTCTTCTGGAAAAACCTGTTTTTCCCATAAGTCGTTAAAAGTGTGTAAAATAAAATCGAAAGCGCTGTTTGGAAGATGTCGGAAGAACTGATAATGTAATTGATCAGGTCCGACAGATGTGTTCCCCGTCGATGCGATTGCATCTCGAAGCTCCGATGAAGTGAATAAAGTGTTATATTGTTCCGTATTGTCAGACATGAATGCATTTGGCGGAAGACGAACATGTCTTCGAGCATGTTCGAGAAATCCAGGTCGGTATTGCTGTGTTGAGCTATGCTGAGCTATGGTTTGGGCGATGGTATTTACTATGTTTTGTTGCTCTGAAATAGTCATGTTATTAACTTGTAAGATTGGAAGAGAAGGGAAGCATCTCTTACCCGATAGTGAGCGTACTAAATTCCATATTTTGCTTAACGGTGTGCGATAGTTAAGCTGGGTGAGGAAAGATTTCCAAGACGCTTTTTTTGTTTCTCGGATAATCTTTTTACACCTTGCTCTCTCTTTATTTCGGAGGATAAGTGTGGTGTTGTTTCTATGGCGTAAGTATAAACGAAAAGCTCGTTTACGTTTTGCTATTGCACGAGCTACATCTTGCGACCACCATGGAACTCGTTTACGATTTGATGCTGGATTCGTCTTCGGGATGGATCCTTCTGCCGCTGTTAATATGGTATCTGTGAGAAATTTAATGCCTTGTTCTGGAGCCTGAAAATGTTCGTGATCTATTTCGCAGAAGTTCTGGAACTTTTCCCAATCAGCTTTCTTCAGATTCCAACGAGGAAGAGAGCGGGGAACAACGTCAGCATCAGAGGAGAATGTTGTTTGTAACTGAATTGGATAATGATCACTATGATGGATATCATTATCAATGGACCAATCAAATAAAACACTTATTTGTGAAGAGCATATGGATAGGTCGATCGCCGATTCGCTATTATGAGATAGCGAGAAGAATGTGTTTTGTCCCTTGTTGAGAAGAACGAGCTGGTGATCATCAATAAATCGTTCGACGATATCACCCCGCTCGTCTGCTATTAACGCGTCACGACCCCAAAGCGGGTTATGCGCGTTAAAATCACCAAGCAGGAGAAAGGGGTGTTTGAATTGCGAAATAAGGTTGGTGAGGTGCCTATGCAAAGTACTATTATCTGTGTCTGGTGGAATATAAATAGAGCAAACGTCGATGTTTCTTCCGTTCATTTTTATTGTACAAGCTACAGCTTGTAATGGAGTGTTCAGTATTACTTGATCATGAACATAATCATTACAAATGTATAAAGCGGTGTCACCGTGGCGCCGCTCACCATCAGTCTCATCGTATCGGTACAGAGAGTAGTTAAATAAAGAAAAGTTGTAGGGGTCTGTTGGAAGAAGCCAAGTTTCTTGCAAAGCAATAATGATGGGCGCTAGAAGTAAAAAGAACATTTTGCTTTCGGCCCAGTTTGAAACTAGGCCTCGGCAGTTCCACTGGAGTAGGCTGTTTATTGTGTTTCTAAGAGAGAGTATTTGTTAGACACACCACGACGGGGCGAAGCCCAACTTGACGCACGGTTGTGGCCCATTGCTACTCTGATAGGTGGACGTGATGTGCGTGTGCCTGTAGACTGTCGATCATCTCCTGGGGGCTGGGGGCGGGGTCCTTTCGAGCGCTGGACTTTTGTCCAGGCTGCCGTGGAGCGAGCAGCTCCGGCAGAGGGCTTGTTCTGCTGAGCGATCTCTGGTGAAGCCTCAGGCTGTGACTCGGGAGGAGAGGAAGGCATCGGGTCACCAAAAATGGTCTCCGTCGCGTCGCTGGTGTTTGTGGATGTGGTCGTAGATGCAGTCAGGGGCTTCAGACACTGAAGAGGGGGGAGTGCTGAGATCGGTTCAGTCTGAGTGCTGCATGAGGTGGTCTCTGTACGGGCGGCCTTGGCATAAGACCGACCAGGAGCCGGAGTGGCTGTTTCGGCTTCCACACGGCGACGAGCGTCGGGGTACGAGCAGCCGGACTGAGCTTTGATCTCACAGATACGCTTTTCCTTCTTCCACGTGGGGCACTGTGAGGATGAGACCGAGTGATCGGGGCTACCACAGCTCAAGCAAGAGACTGGCTTAGTGCATTCGGAGTTCTCATGAGGAGCCTCACCACATCTCTGACAGCGAGCAGCCTGGCGACAAGTGGAGCTACCATGTCCAAATCGTTGGCACTTGAAGCATCGGAGTGGATTTGGGATGAACACCCGGACATCTTTTTTGAGCCAACCGATGGCTATCTTTTCGGGCAGGGTCGTGTTGTCGAAGGTGAGGACCAGCAAGCTGGTGTCCCGTCGCTGGCCATCACGGAAGGTAGTCAGTCGTCGGACGTGGGACACTCCCTCTCCTCTCAGCTCGGACAAGATCTCAGCTTCGGACATGTGGCGGAGTTCGGGGGCGAAAATCGTGCCTTTAGAGGAGTTGCGAGCCTGGTGGAGAGAGACTGTCACCTTCTGACCACAGAACATGGTTGTCTTCAGGAGTGCTTTTGTGTCCCTTCGATTGTGTGTTTTGATGACGAGAGTGCCGTTAGCTGGAGCTTCTATGTCTTGGCCATGCTGTCCACAGATAGCAGCGATCTGCTTCTGAGGCCAGAAAACGTTAATCTTCCGGAAAGAGAAGTCGCTATCGGTAGCCTTAACAACCAGAAAGGAGCCGTCGAGAGACAAGTACGGTTCGAGTGGAGAGCGATCAACCGAATCACAGGCAGGTGCGTTGGCCAAGTTCGTGCGCGGGTCAGAGCTCCGGGAGTGGTCGGTGGACGGGCGAGGGTCATGGCTCCGGGCGAGGTCGGTAGACGAGCGAGGGTCAGAGTGCCGGGCGGGGTCAGAGGTCAGGTCAGCGGTCAGGGCGTGGTCAGTGGACGAGCGAGGGTCGGTACCGGGTAGATCAGTCGAAGGGTGGGTAGAGGAGGGAGGGTTGACGGTTGGGCGGGAGTCGGTATCCATGGCAGAGGGAGGAGTCGGATTCAGAGGGGAGTCAGAGTCGGAATCGGATAAGGAGTCGGATAGCGGGCGCTGACGGCGCCGCTTCCCCATCGTGGGGCAACTGGATGCGGTTGTGGGCAGTGAAGGAGAGTGGGTGGAACAACTGGTAAAAGGTTGGATGTGAGGGGTGGGGATGCGCGTAGGAGAGCTCTCAGAACAAACCCGTGAAATGCCAACTGCCGAAGCAAATTAACGATCACCTTAGCCTGTGTTGGTTACAGCCACCGATTTTTCAAATATATCCTATATAGACCGAGGAGTTTCTTCCTCCAAGCAGACGTTAATTAGCTATGCTTCAGCTTGCACTTGATGTAATCAGCGCATATTGCTTTGGACAATTTATCATGTATCGACTCCCTCGGCTGTATTGTGCATTTTGACATTTCTCAAAACACTTTGACAAATTTTTACAAAAACCCAGCATAAAAGTCGGTGCTCGAAAAACGCCCTCTGTTATCCCCATCTGAAGCTAAGGTTCAGAGGTCGCTCACTGGTGGATGGCACGGTGTATTTGTGTAAGGGTACACGTCTACCATATCCGACAACACATGATTTCGAGATGCATTACATTCGTCCAGCGTGCTTGGCACGAGAAAAGTGTGTCATTATTCTGTTTTCTGTGTTATCAAACGTGTCGAAGGTCCCGCCAAGCGTGAAAATACTCAGCCTTATTGTGTTTTGGGTGCGATTAACACATGACTGATGTGTTACCAGTACAGAACATGCCCTCACTGTGTCGATTTGTTTTCAGTGTACTGGCCCTCTGACGGCTGCTGGTGTCGGTCTGGCGGTGACCACTGGTGCTGGTGTCGGTCCCTCGGTAACCGCTAGTGCCCTGGTGCCGGCTACTGGTGTCGATACCGCAGTGACCGCTGTTGCCCTGTTGCCGATCCCGCGGTGACCTCGGGTAGTGTTGCCGGTCCCGCGGTGACCGCTGGTGCCCTGTTGTCGATCCCGCGGTGACCTCTGGTGCCCTGGTGTCGGCAGGCGAGCGGTGCGCGCCACGCTGGTGCTGGTGCCGCTGTTCGGCCTGCACCTGATGGTGACCATCTACCGTCCGTCGGACGGTGGCTGCGTCTGGATGGAGATCTACTACTACTGCGACTACCTGCTCGACGGACTCCAGGGCGCCATGGTGGCGCTCATCTTCTGCTACCTCAACGGCGAGGTCAGTGCTGCACCGCTGTGTCAGCGGCGAGGTCAGTGCCTACTCACTGTCTCAGCGGCGAGGTCAGTGATGCACCATTGCTCAGTGCCTTCCCGCTGTTTCAATGGCGAGGTCAGTAATGCACCGCTGACCCAAAGGCGAGTGCCTTCCCACTGTCTCAACAGTTAGTTCAGTGCTGCTGCTGCCCCAAAGGAGGTTAGTGCTGCGCCTGATTAGTGGGGCTTACATTCAAACTTACATACATGTAGCTCAACGAAAGGTTAAACGAAAGGACCGACAGCCTTCCCAGTCATTCATAGTACCTACGTTGCCTCAGCAAAAGGTGAGGACCGGCCGGGCCTGGAACAGATGATCACTGGTGAGTGGTGGGTGTCTCGTACTAAAAGGTGAGCGCCTGTCTGATCCCCCTGATCGGCGGGGCGAGGATATTTGACAACAGAACACAGGTGATTACGCAGTGTTGTACGGTCCAACACAGAGTGAACATTATTCCATCCTTCAGTTCAGATGAAAAGCGCCAAGTGTAGTGGCGAGCTGGTCTATTCGTTAAGATGCGCTGCTTAGTTACCAATCAGTTTAACTCTAAAGAGATTAGTTTCTCGACTGCCGTTCCAGTAAATTAGATGACACGTGATGTGTGACTGTTCGAGTATAGATGCTCAGCTGAGTGTAGGAACATTAACCCGCGCCCTGGTGTGGGTCTGAGCCACCTTCGCCCTGGTGGGGGGGGCCAAAATGACCCCCCCCGTCTAACTCGAAAACGAAGAGGGCTAGGAAGACGCGGAAAAAAGCAAACGAAAGCCCATAACAAGTACGTTCGAAAGTATTTCGGTCATTTTTTCGCTAAGGTCAATATTGAGGTCGCTAGAGGTCATCATAGGTCAAATTTCAGTGTTTTCGGTGTTGCCGGACATATTCCGCTGTAGCTCGGAAACTAGAAGAGCTAGAGAGCCGCGGAAAAAAGCAATCGATAGCTCTTTTCAAGCTCTTTCGCCAAGGTTCGTCAGATTTGACCTCAGCTCAACGGTTTGGCCTACAGAGGTCATGCAAGGTCAACTTGGCAAATTTCGTTGAAAATGTTTTTAACTATAGCATGCATTCACGAGAAAATAGAGAAACGATTCATGCACCATCGTGCTTGGCTCGTCGAGACGCGTCGAATGATATATAGTTTGACCTCGAAAGGTCATTTTGAAAATTTGACCTCAGGTCAAGGTCATGACCTTACCGAAATAGGTCATGCTGCATATCATTCGATCCGCATTGACGAGACAAACACGATAAACGTCGAACGGAGTCTCTATCTCTATTCAATAACAAGTAAGTGCAGAAAAACCGCTGGTGACCTCTGGTGACCAGGGAGATGACCTAGCGTGACCTCAGCGAGGTCACAAGCAAATGGTTTCACATGGGCTGTGATTTGCTGACCCAAGACACTTCAATAACGAAATATAGGAACAATCACGCCCGATTTAGCTGAAAAACAACTACTTTTCGATTCTCCCATTGACTTATAATGGGGAGCAGCGATGACCTGACCTGACCTTAGGTCACATTTATAAAAAATCCGAGATAGCCATTTTGTAGAGCTGGGTGACATCTTCAAGTACTGTAAATTTTACATCGATCGGATAAAAGCTGTGCCTTTGAGAGAGCTTTGAACTTTTTTAGAGGTGGTGTCAGTTTTGGTGACCTTGTGACCTGACCTGACCTGACCCGAACCCCCAAAAAAAGGACATGATGTAAAAATGTTGAATAAACAGCTATACAAAGTTTCAGGGCGCTAACTCAAGTGGTTTCTGAGTTATCGCTGAAAAACCACAGGGGGGGCCAAAATGCCCCCCCCCCCCACCAGGGCGAAGGTTAAGTGGTGAAAAACAATGCTGATCATAAATATTTCTAATGACGTATCACACCTCAACACTGCAAACAGCAATATAAAGGAGAACAAATGCTTGAGTTGGCAGTATCAGCAGAAACTATGCAAACTCCTTTCTTCATTTTTTTATGATAATTCATGATAACCGCTTCCATGACGGCTATCTGGTACATATTTAGTTCATATTTGGCGTAGATTTGGTGCAGCTTGGGTCAAATTGGGTCATTGGGTCAATTAGAAGCTATCAAATTGGGTTGCACAGTTGCTTATATACCCGAGTTTTCAAAGTATCAGATATTCTTTTCTAGTAAAACGATGAAACTGCACGATATTAACCCTCGCCCCGTTGGGGGGGGGGGCATTTTAGCCCCCCCCCCTGTGGTTTTTCCTGAATAGCAAGAAAACGGCGGCGCGCAGCGCCGCCAAATTTTCAGTACCTTCCCGGGCATCAATTTGACACCTTTACACCAAATCTCAAGTCTTAGGTCACCTTAGGTCAGGAGTTATTGAGGTCAAACTGAGGTCATGTTCGAGCAAAAATGAGCAAAAAACATGCAATCTTGAAACGCTCACCAAATCTACAGTTATCAAGCAATTTCAAAGTTCTTTATATGGTCTAGTAGACAAAAAGCGGCGCTACAAAACTGCTATCTCGGATTTTCAAAATTTTGGGTTTTTGACCCCAAAAAATTCAAAAAGTTGATTTTTTTTAGAAAAACTAAAAAAATCCAAAATTTTTCCGAATTACGAAAAACCGGAATATATGTGATAGTCCCTGCGCTCTTCTATATACATACCATATTTCAGATCGATATCTCGTTTTTTGGCCAAGTTATAGCGAAAAAACTGTTCAAAAATGATGACGTCAAATTTTTGAACTCAATTTTTAGCGAATCTAGACCACGTACGGCAAAACAAAGACCACCGTTGAACTCCCCGTGACGAGCTGCATCGATTCGATGCCCATTTTATGCAAAAATATTAACTTTGAAATTTGACCTAATTTGACCTGACCTTGACCTGACCTTGACTTGACCTTGACCAAAACGTGACCTAAGCTGGCCCCAAAGGCTGCCTGACCCACATAATCGCATTCGTCATGTAAAATGGACCATAAAACATGTATCACACGACACTTTCATATTGTGACCCCCCCGTGACCTGACCTCTGTGACCTGACCTGGGATCAGTGGCCTCAAATAGCAAAATAAGTGTTTGAAGAACATTTCCCCATCGATGATTCTCAATGAAATGCATTTTACTCGATTTTACAACGCATTTCTTGAAATGCCTGTAAACGGTGAAAATTGGACCTTTGACCTGACCTGTGACGTCATCGGTTTGACCTAGGTCAATAAAATTGGGTCACAAGGTAGTTCCCTGATAGGACTATCCAACACCGTTTGCCGCTTGTCGCTAGGTTGCGTGGTTCTCGAGATCTTAGGGGGGGCAAAATGCCCCCCCCCCCCAACGGGGCGCGTTGCTCGGCAGAGCCCAACGGGGCGCAGGTTAATATATTCGCCAGGTAACTCGTCTTGAAAACGACTTGTAGAAAGAATGATATCCTAAACACATAACCATAAACGCTTTTTCACACTAAAGTGGCTGGGTTTATCAAACGGCTAGATATCTCTCAGGCGATTGAATGCTATGAAAGCTGCCGTTCTCCGTGACCCTTGTTATGTAATGACGTGTTTTGAATGGACGGATGACGGAGCAGAGGCCGTGCTACACAGTGTCTGCTTGTAATCCCATGTTCTCCAACGTCTGACTGGGAGAATTCTAGATTTTCTAGATATTTATCAGCTAAAGTTAAGCTCTTAATTAAGGATGCGGTCTGTCCCAGCCACCACACTGTATTCCAGCTTGCTGCGGCTGCTCACACCAACCGCAAACCGGATCCCGTTAGTAGGCTGTCAATGTTCAGTTTCGATTGACTTGTATTGGGGCTTCCTCACCTCTAATTTGGCACCCTGCCAACGGAGCTTACGGATTGTGTGAACTGAACCAAAGTAAGCGTCACCTAAAAAACGTCCTTCAACTTATCATTATTATAACAGCGTGCCTCAAAGTTTCCCGATTTTAAAAACTAGGCTGGAGGGTGACAGTCTTCGACCCCGGACTCTACCGGCGTCGGTAGCCAGGATAAAAACCCGTCCATGAGATCGCCCTCCGCGATATCTGTGTCAGAAGTCTACAGTAACGGATCGACAAACCAAGGTCAACACTGCCGGCTACCTTGTCTTCAAACACATCGGGAAGAAAAATGATCTGAGGAGCTTTGTAAAGCTGACCAGGCTCCAGCGACTTCACCATTGCGGTCGTTACCCCCGTATCGAAGATAAATAACTGGTTTGTATTCACTTCGACCTGCTCCTAACATCTGAGAACCGGTCAGATCAAATGCTTATGATTTTATTTGTGGAAATAAGTTAATTATTGACCGAGTCGTTTCGGAAGATCTTGCCACGCCGGACGCGTGGTAGTTATGTGAAAGAAAATATGCGAAGAAATAGAGAAACTGCATTGTTGATTGTAATTATAAGTTGAACGGAAACGGGACATTTGGTTGACACTATAGCATGAGGTGAAAGGTGTTTTTTTGTTATCAGCGCTGTTAGCGGGTGTGAATGCCATTGATTCATCGGGAGAACGATAGTTAACCTAACAACCAAAATGCTTCATTTGTGAGCTATAGCATTATTCGCACCTATTGTTAGGATTTTTGTTGCTACCTCGCGCACAGTGCAAACATGAGTGAACAATACTGATACAGGAAACAGGTCTGCTGACGTCCTGTTGCAGGCTGCGGGATGGGACCGATGCGGCATGATGATTGTGTGCAAGGGACGGGCTCCGGCATGCAGGGAGTTCAAAGGGTCCGTGATAAAATCGGCTTAGCGAATGGTGTGTCGCGTGGTTTGAGGTGGTGACGACTGCTGGCGACTGTTGGTGACTGGTGCGGCTGGCTGGTGGCCGTGGCGCCGGTGGTGACTGGTGACTGCCCGCCCGCTGACTGCAGATTGCGCTGCTGGTGCACCGCTCGGCCCTGGCGCTGGCCGGTCACCGGTGGGCCGGCCGCGGCGCCGGCGCCGTGCCTCTGAGCGCACTGGCCGGCCCCGGGCCGCCCCCCACCCGCCTAGGTAGGTGCAGGCAACGCTGGCTGCCCTGGCCGGCCCCATCCGCCGCGCCGTCTCCACTGAGCTGGCACAGCTTCTGCGCTGCACATGGCTGCTTGTCGGCGGGCGGCCGGCCGGCCGCCGGACCTGGTGGAAGGTCGCGGCGGCGGCCGCCGCCCCCTCGGTGTCCGCTCAGCTGTTGTCAGTGCTGTGTCCCGGCGACCGGACCTCGGGAGATGCCGCCCAATTTGGGACGGCCCGGTGCTGTTTTCATCGTAAACTAACTAACCGGCGTAATCGGATCATCGTGCCATCGGCTCGGAAAAGGCCAATCAATCCCTGGTGTTTTTCAGCGCCGCCCTCTTTAAAATTAAACCGCGCCGTGTTGGCGGTAAAAAGGTTTTGATAAAATCACCAAAGTTTCAGATGTGGCAGCCATGAACTTTCAGTTATTTTTTATCGTTGTTTCGAAAAGTATGATCGCTAAAAATATCTGAAATTCATATAGAATATTTTTACGTTGGTGCTCATCCTCTAATTCGGCTCTTGGGCCACGTTGAAAGAAGTACCAGGCGCCATTTAATTGCTCATCAAAACTGAAAGTTTTTTTATGAATTGTTCAAGTGATCTTATGAAACGGTCGTTGTAATAAGGCCGATGCATTAATTCTTTGAAGAGACGCTAGGTTTTTACTGAAAGTCTTGCTGTAAGAAGAAATCGTTTATAACTGAAAATGCGAATTTTATTAAAACCATTCTAAAATGTATTTTTCGAGTCATTGCGGTACTAAATGTCTCCAATGTCTTACCTACTGTAATATGGAGTACTTCTTCGGCGTGGGGTGATGAAGCCATCAAGTAGCACTCTTGAGACAGAGCCAAACACAATAGACTGTTCTATTGAAGGATTAAAACAGTGAGAAATCATACGTTGTGACTGAAGAAAAGACTGTTCAGCTGCTGCACTCCTGTAACTGCTCTAATCCGCTCAAAACTTTTGTGAAAAGTACGATTTTGTGCAATTCGTTTGGTGCCATTACCAAATGACACTTTTTAACAATGCGACAATTGTTAATAACTTGGAAAGCTGCCAAAAGCTCAAAACACATTGAAGTGATTATTTTAGGTAATCTAAAAAAGATTGTTTTTAATAAAGCGAGAATATTCTCTGACTTTACCTTACTCATTTGGTATCCATTTTTATTATTTTTTCTTTATTAATTATACATTTTTCCTCACGTTTAAAGGAAATAAATCAATTTTTGCTGCTTCCTTTCGACATTAGCAAAATGTCACTATTCATATACTTGTACAATCAGAATTATAACAATGCTAAAAATAATCGTAAAGCCATTGTAAAGTATAATTTCTTATTTAAAAATTAGATTCGATAAAAATCTAATTATAAATTAGAGTCGTCTTTCAACGTCATCGCCTATCCATATAGTAAACAATTTTCAAAAGACACCGTTTGCTTTGCGAACACAAGTACATTTGGAGGCAAACTTACCGTTTGATATAGGCATAGCTGCCATGTAGCAACTGTAACGACCCACAGTTAATCAGCACTACAAAGTGATTTTAAATTATTTTTACAAGATGGGATAAAATCAGTACAAATGTACAATGGCACTGAGCAAATTCCTTATAAAAGTGACATGTGGTGGTTGAAGTCAGCAAAATGAATGGCTGTTCCTTATACAGCAAATACGGTTGGGATAGCACTCTGTAGGCATTTTTCAGATGGTGACCTTTGTTCCTATGCCGACGTTGGCATTTTGTATCGTATTAGCGGGAGGTTTGCCAGTTGCAACAGCTTCTCAAAAATCGAGTGCGACGAGGTTAGTGTGGTCCAAGCTTCTGAAATGCAAGATTATCGCGTTATGCATGCACAATATATTGTATGTCCAAGTGTCGTAAAATAAAAGGTTGTTTTCCATTGATGAATTTTTACGTCACGTTTGCCTAGTTGGTTGCTGAATAGCTGATGAATGGCGTGCGTTGTATTTTTGCATTTAGAAAAGCCTGTCCGTGAGTTATAGTATTAATGTGGTTTTTAGTTGGGCTGCACGCTGCGCGGGCTTGGTGGCTCTCACAATCATTGCGAGTTTGATGTCGAGTGTGTAGACTGTAGAAGGTAGATCGTGTTCTTGGAACTATACCGTTTATACGTGAGCGAGAGGACCTGATTGATGCTGGAGTGAATGGTTTATATTTGTAGCTCTTAAACTGTTTTACTTTCCTTCGAAAAGTTATTCTGGACAGCTCAGTTATTAGCAAATGTTGAACGATTGTCGATGTCCATTTGCATTACTTGTTAGCATATGATTCGTATTCATTGCTAAGGACAGTGGCCCTAAAGCCTGTTCTTTTGATTTCATTTTAATTGAGAACTTCATGATAAATTCATGATAGAGAAAGTCCTAGGTCAGTTCCTGGAAAATGCTAGATAAAAACACCTCAACCAACGGCAGGGTGGTTATGGTGTATCTATCTTACATTATGAATTTATTAATGAAGTCCTATGGTCACTTGGAGTACATATGTGTTTCGTGCAGTCGTTTTAGCAAGCTTTCTCATAGATACATGTATAATGTATTGTATATTTCGTCGTGACTTTATTGCATTGTATATGTGCATTGTGTATTGTCTATTGTGTATGTAGTAGGCCATTTTTGAATACATATTCGGTTATATGTTTGCACAAAGTTTCATACCTAATGGATGTATCATGTAACCATCTGAGAATGCCAAGAATATATCGAAGCGTAGCGCCGCAGATTCAAATTTGATGGAATACATATGTACAGAAACTAATTAATCTGAATATAGTCAACCTTCTAAATGCATCAAAACACAATGCAGCCATGCCGTCCCTGAAAATTAGCGGCTATTGTTTCTTTGTTGCTGTTGTTATGTGAAGTTTTAATAGGTTTTCTCTATTTCCGCTTATAAAATAGTCCGTGCCTTTGTATATCATCGTGTGTGTTGCTCAAACGTCTACTCGGTCTACTAATGCACATTTTTTATTATTCTGTTTTTTTTTTCTCGATTGTTGTAATTAATTTGTTTCATATTTCAAGTCCATATCTCAATTTTCCCATTTTACATGTCAATATTTTAAGTCCACAAGTCTACAATTCGGTCTATACCGATTTAGTATAAAACTTCTGTACACCAGATCTAAGTGTTACTTATCGTCTATACTCTATATCAATGGCACATAAGTCAATTCGGTGTCGTTCACATCTCCCTACACGTATTCCTTGCCAAAATGTTAGGCAATGCTGCCCGCTATCTCTCAACCCATGACCCTGTGTCTCTCATCCCG
This sequence comes from Amphibalanus amphitrite, assembly GCF_019059575.1. Classification (NCBI taxonomy): domain Eukaryota; kingdom Metazoa; phylum Arthropoda; class Thecostraca; order Balanomorpha; family Balanidae; genus Amphibalanus; species Amphibalanus amphitrite. The sequence continues at coordinate 1,276,475 of NW_024881538.1, read as the reverse complement.
TCACCCTGTGTCTCACCCGTGATCCTGTCTCACCCGTGATCCTGTCTCACCCGTGATCTTGTCTCACCCGTGATCTTGTCTCATCCCGTGCCCTTGTGTCTCTCATCCCGTGACTCTGTGTCTCTCATAGTCTCATACCGTGCCCCGGTGTCTCAGCCGGCGTGATCCTATCTCATCCCGTCACCCTGTGTCTCACCCCTAATCCTGTCTCAGACCGTGGATCTGTGTCTCTCAGCCCGTGGTGACCCTGTGTCTCAGCCCGTGACCCTGTGTCTCAGCCCATGGCCCTGTGTCTCAGTCCGTGACCCCATGTCTCCCCCGCTGTGTCCCCAGGTGCAGAACCTACTGCGCCGCACCTACGGCCATCACCTGAGTCTGCATTCGACGGCGTTTCGCACGGGTCACCGCAGCTCGTCGCTGTCGGGCCGCTCTCAGAACACGATGCACACCATGGTTGGCCTGGACAACACGACCAGCGCCACGCTGGAGCACGCCGACTGCCCTGGCGGCGCGCCGCTGCTCCACCGGCCCCATACCGGCAGCTCGGAGAAGGAGGAGCGCCTGTAGCTGCGGCCGGCCTCGGAGCGATCGCAGCGACATCTGTAATACAGGAGAGGTGACGTAGAGCGACACCTGGAGGGTGGTGATGAGAGACGCAGTGAGGTGCTCGTGGGTAATATCGACTAGTCCGATTATCAGGAAACATTCGAGAACTGAGACTCAGTGGTTTTGCGAGACATTGTCAGATGAATATGTGTCATAAACATGATATTCGTTCAATGTGAGCTGTGTACTATTGATGTGCGACTTTTTGTCGCCAGGTAGAGTGTCATCGTTTAGGGTTAGTGGTCGGAGCCACCAAGTGGCGGCGTTACCTGTTATTTTTTTTTTTTTTGTGAGTAGCGAGAGATTGACCGAGTGAATGATGGAGCAGCGACGTGCAGTATGCGCAGTTGTACGCTAGTCCGTGTTGAATGGTGCTGCTGGTGTATGTTAACATCGTGACACATCCTGCGGGTGATTGGTGTCGGAGTAAATGCCGTTTCTGTAGCTGCTCAGCATTGTGGCCGCAGCTGCCCGGCGGGGACCTTTACCTGACGGCCCCTGCTGTTTCATGTGACTCGGCTATCATGTGGTCGTGGCGTCTGATGCCGCTTGTCCACGGCTCCCTTGTGTCCAGAATAGTACCTTATGTGCTGCAGGCCCAGCTTGTCGGCAGGTGTCCGTGACCGTGGATACCGTGTGTCGGCAGGTGTCATGTGTCCGTGGATACCGTGTGTGGGCAGCTGCCATGTGGGCGTGGATACCGTGTGTCCGCAGCTGCCATATGTCGACAGCTGCTATATGTCGGCAACTGTCATATGTCGGCAGCTGTCATATGTCGGCAGCTGCCATATGTCGACAGCTGAAATTATGGCATGTCGTGCCCGCTGACCTGGTATTGGGGTGCTTCCCGGCCCGTATGCCGCTATTGCTGGTGTTACACCTTTTTACGCACATATATTGGCACAGTGCATGACAGTGCATGACATTGCAACTGGTGCAGAGTTTCGCCCGCATGACAGCGTATATTATTTTATCATATTAGGCGTGTAATATAGTACATTTACACTGGTCAATTTTATGAGTAACGCATGACTTAATGCATCATCGAATTAAGTACCCGTAATGCTATCGATATATTGCAGGCTCTTTAATATAGAAAGTTTGTATCTCAAAAAGTTCTAAAAGTTGCGTTAGTCTTATGCGCTCTGCTCCATCTGGAAGGTTTTACAAATATGGGTTACATTTTTTCGTGAACTCACCATGCCGAACGGTCGAAATTATTTGCACTTTTTAACTGTTTGTCTACCGAGAAGACGCAATCTATGCCAAAGCCAGAAATGAGAATGATGTTTCTTTAAGAAGTGCACTGTTCCGCCTGTATGGAGCGTAAAAAGGTGTAACGGTTTGTTAGCAGGCTGGGTGCGCACCGCAAGAGTCTTATAAGGTGGTTGTACCCAAAGCTGTTCCCTATATTTATTTATTTATTTATTTATTAAACATCATCAGATCGATCCACTATAAGGCAGGGCTTTTCTCCGATCATCGTCATAACAGTACGAAACACATGAAGATGACAAGTAAACTAAGATCACAGTAGTGCGATACAATGACAATGACAGTAGGTAAATATCCTACCCGACGGTACCACTCAGTCGCAGCACGTTCCTGATCTTGGACTTGAACACTGACTTACTAAGGCCAGCAAAGCCATTGTTCAACGCTGTTCGGTTGTACAGGGACGCAGCACGGTACGTAAATCGACGCTTGCCATGGTTGTTTCTTACACGTGACAGAGCTAATAGGTGTGATTGTCTAGTATCCCGACATACGTGTTCGTGGTTGTAAGAGAGATAACAGCGTAAAAGATGAGGCTTTCCAGATGTAAGAATGCTATGGATCAGTGACAGGTCGGCATGTGCTATAAAATCAGCAGCAGGCAGCCACGCAAGTTCCTCGAGCACATCAGAAATGTGCTCGAATTTCCGTCTCCCGGAAATAACTCGGGCTGAAAAGTTGAAGACCTTCTGCAGCCTGGCTATGGCCGTGCGATTGGCGCTACCGAAGACGGGCGCACAGTAACGTATGTGTGAGAAAACGAGAGAATCGACAAGGCGAGGTAAAACAGAGTGTGGAATGATATGTCTGATGTGCATGAGACCGATAAGAATGCCGAAACAGCGGTTGATGATGGTGTTGATATGTGATTCCCAAGAAAGTTCAGAGTCCATGACAACTCCTAAGTTCTTCACTGTGCTTGACAGAGGAAGTGTTTGACCCATAAACTCGATCTGAGGTGGTTCTCCGATCTGAGACAGCTGGCGACGGTCGCCACACATGAGCAGCTCCGTCTTGCTGGCGTTCACCATCATGCCGTGCTGGGAAAACCATGTACACAGCACGTCTAACAAGCTCTCCAGAGACAGCTTCAGATCGGGTAGTCTGCTGCGAGGACCCGTGATGGCCACCTGGGTGTCGTCAGCATAACGAACTGAGAAGGTGTGGAAGTCGTTGATGGTGGATGGTATGTAGCAGCTGATGTTGTTGCTGACGATGTTGAATAACAGGGGCCCAAGGCAGGAGCCCTGGAATGTGCCGATGTCAATGGGTAGGGGGTCCGAGAAAGTGTCTCCCAGCCGTACGCGCTGTGTGTGGCCTGACAAATAACTCCTGATCCATCCGGTTGAAATCTGGAGCTGTTCTAGGCTAGTCAGCAGTGTATCGTGGTCTACGACATCAAAACAACGGCTGAGGTCGATTAGTGCGAGAAGAGTTACCTGGGACTGGTCCATGCCGTCCAGGATTTGGTCAGTCATGGATAAAAGAGCTGTGGTTGTGGAATGATCTGACATAAAACCATGCTGTTCCGGACTAAAAAGGCAGTGATGTTCAAGGTAAGTACTGATCTGATGATGAACTAACTTCTCGATGAGTTTGCACACAGTTGGCACATTGGTGATAGGTCGAAAGTTCGATGTCAGTGACGGGTCTCCTCTCTTATGGAGAGGGATAACAACCGCTCGCTTCCAGCTAGCGGGAACGTGCTCTGTGACTAGACTAGTATTGATGATTCGTAGTAAATGGCGGCCGATGTGGTTAAAACACAGCTTTAAAATCCTAACTGGTATGTCACCCGGCACGCATGTGTCCCTATCCGGCATACTAAGGATCACTCTGTGGAGCTGGTCAAGCGTGACTGGTATGATGTGTAGAGCCCCTGTATGGATGCGAGGGAGCCTAACATCCAGCGGCTGGCGACCAGAACGTTCAAACTCTGTCACCACTGCGTCACGAGTAGACCTGCCTATAGAACAGAAGTAGTTGTTAAGCTCTGAGGCAGTTAAGCTGACAGGAGATACTGAGGGACCGCGCTCGGGTGCAATAACTGACTTCAGTTGCCTAAATAGACCAGAGGCAGGGCTATTACGAACACGTTCTGCGATGTCATCTCTCCTATCCTTACGAATTGCTCGCTTCGTCAACACATTCAGCCTCTGATATGCGTCAGTGTCACGATTGAGAAGGGCCTCTCTGCGCTGAGCCATAAGCTCCTGCGTATCCTGGCTGACAGATGGAGGCACGGGGTTGTGAACCTTAAACTTACGCATTGGAACTATATGTATATGGTAATGTGTCAGACCGTATACGAGTCGTATTGATGTTGAAACTGTCATGAGCAGTGTGTGAGCGAGCTTATGAAAGGCAATGCGCATCGTCATTTATTTGTACCGTGCTTCACTGCAGAGTGCAGGCACTGATGTTAAACGTGTGAAAATGACCGCTTTTCCCTCTTGAAACATGACGTATTTATTACTTTCTCGTCTTTACATGGCCAGTGACGGCAGGTGATCGGTGTCCTACTTAGTTAGCTGTGATTCACTCATGAAACTGCCAAAAGACTAGAACTGGGTAGTAGTAAGGGCGGCTCACAGGCTCGACATGCCCCGCCGCATGAAACAAAACAGAAAACGTTCTCAACTGTGAAACCCAGAAATGCATACTCGTACAAACCGTGAAATGGTATAAAAGACATGCGAATCGCAAACAATTTGGAAAACGATAAACATCAACACATGCCTCATTTTTCGTGCTTGTCTCCTGCGGCAACTTGTTCCGATTCCTGACTTGCATTGCTGGAGGTGCGGTGCGATGTGTGTCTGTGTGGCGACATCACTGCGGGACGACCCGTTCCGTAGTTCCTCCAAAACCGGGGTCAGCAGCACTGCTCGTAACGCGTCCAGGCAACGTTCGAAAATCATCTTCATGAGGCCCTGTTACGACTGTCTTGCTCAATGTTTGCCAGTGTCTGAGTGCCCTGGCTCATGAGTCTGTGCAGAAGCAGTTCCATTAGCAGAACGGCCACGCTGGTCACTAGTCCAAGAGGAATAATACTGATAACGGGCATCAGATCATTGAAAGACAGCTCTGTGTAACGGTTCAGTGGCTTACACGCATCTTGATGTTGCCTTAGAACAAGGGTTTTCATTCGCGAGAGTAAACCTGTCTGATGTAGCTTAAGCAGGACTTTGGTGATAGATCTTTTAAGAGCTCTGTTTCCTTTTCGGATCGCCATGTAGAGTGAAGTAGGCTTGATCGGAATGCTCTGTAAAGGGACAAAGTTGCAGGACTCCTCACCAAGGAAGTAATGCAAAGTGTTCAAATCAGCAAATGCCATGACTTTTGGTTTGAAAGCATACATCATGCTTTCTTTTGTTCTTTGTAGCGCAATGATCCTGTCGCCGGCTACAGAACGTCGATACAACTCCTGTTCGTACACATCAGTGCTAGACCTAAGCTCATTCAGAATCCGCGAGCCTGGATGCATGGCCAGTGTCCAGTCAGGTCGCTGGACGAACTCGCGTATGCTGCTGATGGGTCGACCGACAGGTCGAACTGCCAGAAATGACATCAGATTGGCCGTGTAGTTGATGTAAATCAGGATTCCCATCACCCAGCCGAAGATGGTTGCGGTACGGCCGGCCAGCGACAGCGGCGTCCTGTCCCAGCCCTGGCCTAGCACGGTCATGGCGCCGGCCAGCAGACACGAACCCCATCCCATGTCGCGCGCCAGCCGGCCGTCCTCGGCTCTGGCGCTGTTGAACCGCAGCGAGAGGCGCAGCACCAGCGAGAGCGCCAGCAGCGCGGCGGCCAGCGTCCACCAGACGTCGGCGCCCAGCGGCCGCAGCAGGTTGGCGAACATCACTGGGGACAGAGGCGGCGTCACTGCCGTGTCGCGTCGCACCAGGAACGTGGCAATCTCAGCATCCATGGGCACGCCGTCCATGAAGTCGACCACAGCGGCTCGATCCGGTGTGTAGGTCAGCCGGTTGAGTGCCAGGTCGGCACGCCCGTAGACCAGGTCTCCAATCACCCCTGTCCAGGTGCCGTTGTCAGTCAGACTGCCGAAACCATGCGTTAGCGGAGCTGCCAGCCTGTATCTGATGCCCAACTCCTCGGCTACGATCTGCCACAACTGAAACAGGTACCCACCGTAGGCGACCGTGCCGTCCGGCTGCTGTAGCGAGGGGATTTAGAAAAGAAAAGAGAAAGAATAAAAACTGCTTCCTTGCGGTTGACCCAGCACCGCGGTCCACTGTCATTTGGCTGTTGTAGCCGAAGAGAGAACAATTTGCTGCTGTAATGACTCGATAGTAGAGCTGGTAGAACAGGGGAGCTTGAGCGTCTTGGAAAAGATCCCGAGAGAGATCTAGAGAGAGATCAAGATAGTGATGAGATCATGAGATAGATTTAGAAAGGGATCTTGATAGTGATGAGATCCACCTGATAGAGATGTGGGCATCCAGATAGAGATCTTGAGATGACGTCCACCTGGGAGAGATGTAGATACCGATCCACCTTGCGTACAAATACATCTGATGGAAGATGCTTTTTAATTTAGAGGCTTGATAATTCTGTTCATTGTATAGACCATGATGCACGAGATGCTTCTTCACTGCTCGGATTAGGGATAGAGGGGTCCGATCAGCTGGGTTTGCGGCACAGTTGGGTAGGTGAAGGACAGGGTATTCGAAGTCCCGATGACCACTGCCAAACATATGGGTGGTAATTACGTTGATAAATTGAATGTGATCATTCGTCCAGTCACCTATTCCTATATCACTGGCCTCCCCATTAAGAAAATTGCCCACTTAATTCGTATTAGCGTTGCTAGTTTAGTTGCCCTCGAGAATCATTAGCTTGACTGCCCAACCTGAGTTCTGCTTAACTCCTATCGGCCTTATCCTAAGATTTATCCTTCATCATTCTTACGCTCATCCACACAAAGCATTTGCCCTCCATTCACTCACCCCAATCGATTTAGCAGCCCCCGAAATTCCCTCCGATAGTGTAAGGTGTCTAGCTGACGACGATCTCCCCGGCGAGATAAATGTCTCTTTACGAAATCCATATGCATGCTCCGCTAACCGGCGACAAAGATACTTATCGCAGGGCCGTCCAGAATAATTATGCACAAATATCCACCCTACTAATTTATGGGATTCACTACACGTCCGATAGACTTATGGTACACTTATACGCGATTTACATCCGACTTATCTCTCTATCCGGGAGAGATTACCTATGCCCTCTTCCGGTCCGCGTGTAACACCTCCGTTCACGACCCAGGGACCACCGTTCATATCCTGGAACTCTCCTCAGGAACTCTCCTTAAACCCTGGGATTTACTTTCAAGGCCTTACGTGTCCTGGAGTACATCGTTACCTCCCCTGAGGCTGTCCAGTACCGATTAAGGTACCTTTACAAAATAAGTATGAGGACTTATTTGGGACACTACGGCTTGCCTTATCCGCCCTTTGGGTGACTCACCCCTGACCCTCGGCTTCTTGCCTTTGGCATAACTTACTCTCCACTGCACTGTGCCAATCTTCCCCTTTCCCCCTGCCGTAGAAACCTCTCACTGCCTCGTTACCCAGTATTACCTAAGCGGGAAATCTAACAGTAGCCGGTACCACTGGCGGAAAACGTGCATATGCCCTGCGTACGTGACGGTGTGTCCCTCTTATTATTCCGGTCTGGACGTGTGTTTATGAGAAGTGCATCTGTGTCTCATACGGTCATGCTGGTAAACGTTACGCCATAGGCGACGGGCAAACAAGCCGTCTGTGCCTCACAATGCCCTGTGCCAATATTGGTGGAGTAATTATTGGCGCTAACTCGCAAGAACGCGAATAACAGAAACGCATTATTGATCCAAACCTAATCGTAATCTCAAGTCCTAATTGCTGCTGCACGCGTGAACCTAATCATCAGTTCTCGTATACAATCCTAGCAGGCCTTGAACTGCTCTTGATTTAATCAGATGATCTAGAACCAATTAGTACGCACCGATCTGTGGTCTGGTTGTGATCCACCGTATCATAGCGAATTACTGAATGCTCAACGGAAATGACTCCTTGAAACTCGTTCGATAGCTTCTGATGGGCTACTAGTTACCTATACAAATTATCTTTATAGAGTGCCAGAATATTGTCATAGGGGTCCCTAGCCTTTCATAGAAAATATAATCTAAATCATCCTATTAGCAGTAAACAATGCACATCAAACGAAGTGCAGTCCTAAATATCAAATAGCATGTCATATTTAAAATTATGCATTAACTGTTTACGTTCTTATCCCGTTGCAACTTTCCACAACTAACCATGCTCCTATACAATGACCTTCACCTACCGCACGCGCCCCAATTACGGTTAGCCCACTGCCCTACTGTGGCCGCTGCTCCACTCCCGACGCTGCTCTCATGTCACATGTGCCATCTAGCGGCGCACGGTCCCGCGTCGCGAACGACGATTACCACGGCTCCCGGCCGGCGCCGCGTCGACAGTCGACAGTTGTCAAGGCCGCGCCGCGATGGGCGCGTCATCACTCGCGGTGCAGTACTGGTGTGTGCGGTCTCTTCGGGCCGGGTAGATTTAACGAATGTGTCAGTGAGTGTGAATCTGGTAAAATATCGCTGCAATATCTCCCTGTTCGACATCTCATCAGCTTTATTCCACGTAAGTTTTTTCCTAGCTCCGTATCCCCTTCGATCTTTCCCAAAAGATATGATTTTTCTAGTATTTATTCTACAAAAGCACAACGATCGGTACCTATATTAGTCGCATATTAGTTCTAACCACAAACAATTCTACATCTACCTATTACTCGACATTTCGCAACTACAATGACGCAAAGTGCAAGGACCATCTAAAGTCGCAAAGTGTCAGACCGTCGACCTCAAACCACTACTCTCAACTCTGCACCTAAGTAACCGAAGAAATTCCGCCGTAAGCTCCAGCATTCATATCTGTTGAAAATCATAACTCATAGCCATATTCATAGATCGATTGCATGAATCAGTCGCCACCTTAACACATTACATTCCCTGTCAACCGTATTTACCTGTTCACTAATTTATTTCGACTTCGCAATTAATTCCTACAGCAATATTACCAATGATTTCGCAAAGCAACTTTTAGTGAGTACAGCACGAATCTACACCCTTAATTTCACAAACGAATTCCAACCTCAAATATTAAGCGCACCTGACTACCGCCGATAATAAATCGAACGAACCAGCTTGGCCAAACACAAAGACATATTCGTTATTCAATGCTGACACGCATCATGTCATCAATCTCAACGTTCGTGACAATGAGCTGCTTATTCAAATTTTAGCATCTCGCTCCCGGCCTAATCGTGAATTCCGACGGACAATAACGGTTTGCTGGCGACTCTGACATGTCACATGACCTTCCCAATTCAGATCCTAATATGCTACTAGGGTGTCTGGACCAATAAGTTCAAAGTAATTTAAGTTTTCCAATTCCAATTGAGAGTGCATTTTATGGCAACCCAAAATGTTTGGCAGTCGTCCCGGGCACGGCAAGCTGGGCAGAGGGGGGGGGGTCAAGGATTGGGATTGAGCAGACTTTTCAGCAGCACTCACATTCTGGAGTTCCTCTGCGCTCGAACTGAAGAGACTTCTCGCGGGTGACCCCGGACTGACGGCGGCTCCCAGATGGCGTCTCCGGCTCCGGCTGCAGACTGTGACTCTCGGCTGCTCGACTGTGTCTGTCTGGTTGGGTGGTGCACCCTTTTATAGCTTGGGGGGAGGGGGTGACTGCCACGCCCTTGCGCCGTCATCTTCCTCTGCCTTCCTCTTGTGGGTGTCCCGTAAGATGGCGCCCTCTGTCCTGTTTAGTCACCTTGCTCCTCTGTGTCTGCAATTTTTGGCCGTCGAATCGTCTTCGTGTTGAGTGCTTTATCATCTTAGTAGTCGCTGGCATAAACCAATCACCGAAAGGTTGGTGATTTTCGAGTTTTAATTTTGATTCTTCAATTTCATTTTATTCAAACTTTTGTTTCCTTCCGTTTCGTCTGCCGGCAACGCCCCTTGTGACGTCACTCTTGCTCCGCCCACTGACGTCATCTTGGTTGGGAGGGTCGGTACTCGGTAGAACAGCGCCTTCTGTCCGCGGTGGGGACGTCCTGAACTACGTTTGTTTCGGACAACAGCGCTTTCTGTCCGCAGTGGAGACGTCCTGAACTACGTCTGTTCGGAGGTTGTCTGCTAAGTTTAGCAGATTCCGTTGCAGTGAGACGCACTGTTGTGCTACCATGGCTACGTGAGACCCAATGTGCTACGTGCCTTAAGCCTGCGCCTGGTCTCACAGTGTGCCGACGTTTGCTTGTAGCTTCAGCTGCTTTGTAATGACTACCAATGACTCATCCTGATGTGACTGTCTTCAGAGGTGCTTGTCTTAATTGGAGTTTAATGGCGGCCCATTCTGTGCGGACAATGAGAAATGATTGGGGAGGGTGGACCTGGGGACGGGTGGGAGGAGGGAGGGAATAATGACGAGGGAGGGAAGCGTGCGGCAACGCTCTGCTCAGCTGCGCGTCACCGGGCCGACCATGCCGAAAAGATACTACGTTAGATGGTCAAGATGTAGCGTGCTACACTGCTCCTCTACGGAAATAGATGGCGGGTCGTTGATAGCAACAACACGCAGGGGCTGGTCCGGAGTCCCGGCAGACCACTCGAGTCCCGATCCGGCAGACCAGCCCGGTCCCTGTTCAGCGGACCATTCGGGTCCCGGTCCGGCGGACCAGCCCGCCCCCAGCAGGACCAGACCTCCACGACGCGCCTCCATCACCTCAGGACTGCCGGAGCGTTCAGCAGCACCTCTGGCCAGTTGAACATAAACAATGAGGGCCTGAATCGAACATTAGTTGGGGACTGCACCTGGACCATTGGTCGATAGAACTGCTAATGGGTGCTCCTCAGACCCACATTGGTACATTATTGAACGTAACTGACTGTTTTGTTATATCGCGGTGTGGGTCTTAGAGTGCAACCTTTACAAAGTCCCCCGTGCGCCTCGCAACGACGTGGACGTATAACAGGCACCATTCTCTGGCGAATGCCGGTGCAAATGCATAGTGCACTTAGCTGGTGCACTCTGCACAGTTCCGTTTTCTATTGACGGCAAACGTCAATTTTCAAGTGGAAAGTGCCAATGGATTGTCCATGCAATTTAATTTGAAACAAATTTTATGTTTAAAAACACATGTATTTCAAATTTCGAGCTATACCTTCTTTTGGGTGCCGAGATGGGACGTTAAAAATAAAAATTTAGGATATGTGCGAAATATTTTTACAATATAACTTCATTCAATCGTTACCCGACTCTTATTATTCCTACACAAGAGTTCAGTCATCTCGAAGGGAAATTTGACCAGGGTTTGGTGTTTTTTTTCAAATAAACAAACATAAACAAACTGTTCACGAACATTTGTGTTCCCGAACAAGTGACGTCATGGACCGAATTTTAGTAAACATGATTGATACTCGTATTTGATACCTGCACATGATGCCTGCATGATTTTACCGATTATCTTATGACGTGGGGCAATAATATAGCCACGACTGATGTGGACTGCCCTGCAAATGTAATGCATAATGCATACAAACAAACAGCGAACAGTTCGCGAACATTCATGAACTGTTAGCGAACACGGTAAAGAGGGTGTGTAAGACCCCCTCGTTGGCCGTTTCGCTTCTAATTGAGCTAGAACCTTGCGAAAAAGCGAGAGTGTGCGTCGTTACGAGACACAGCGACTGGTATCCGATTTTAAGGTCTTAGGCAAACCATTGACCTCTGAGGTCAGGTCAAGTGTCCCAAAGTAGGGGTTTGGTTTTTGGTAAATTACGTCGCCACAAATGATGGTAGAGTCGCGACTGTGGCACCAACATGCTCGTCGTGGCCACTGGCCGACGCGTCGAGTGATATACTTTGTATTTGGGCTGGGTATTTTAGAACGTTGACCTCAGGTCAATGTCAGGTCAAAGCCACTGGGGTCACAAAGCTACTTGGAGGATGTCACACTGCATGCCATTCGATGTGGCAGTTCTTCCTGAGTCAATTGATGGTTCAACCGACTCGCTAGCTCAATTTGATCGGGAGTTATTGGCGACAAACTCCGATTGCACCAAACAACATTACTGACGTCTTATCCCGGCACCGCCTGGGCTATTTCCGTACCCACATCAGCCGGGGGGGGGGGGGGGTCGGATCCGACCCCCCCCCCTGTTATCTCGAGAACCAATGGTCGTATCGAGCCCGGCGAGGCGGCGTTCGAAAGGTCTTTACGAGACCTTCCCAAAGCACTCTTAAGATTTTAAGATTGAGGTCAACTTTCGGGTCAAGGTCAGGTCAAAGGTCAAATTCAGGGGGTTTGCATGATTAGGCTTACGGACAGCGGAATCGATAGCTGCTGCTCGAAACTCACCACAAATGACCTCACAGACCTAGTGAAGGTACCATGTGCGTATAGGGGTCATACTAAGTACGGGTCAAGGTCAGGTCAGGTCACAAAAGGTCACGGTTTTCACTTTCTGCTACATGGGCGTGCGACACATGTTTTATGGCTTATTTTTCACGCCAAATCCGATGGTAATGGTTATATGTGACTCCAAGTCATTGTGCTGGTGATAAGTGTGCATTGAAAGCATAAAAAATCATTTATACCATATATAACTAAACGAGGGCTAAGAAAAAAAGTCAATTTTTCAACTTTTTATTTTTGACATAAAAATGCACTTTTCTAGACGAGCTTTGTCCCAGGAATCTAGTGGTGCCATTTGTTTTCACATGCAATATTCAGAAGTGCCTCTAATTCGCGAAAATGCTCATGACGTCACCATGCCCTATGCATGTTGGAGCTATTTTTTACAATTTGGGGGTCAAAAATCAAGATAGAAAGTTGAAACTTGGGACATCTAATGTTCTAATAGAGCTCTATAACATATATTCCGGTTTTTTGGAAATTCTCAAAATTTTGGATTTTATTCGCTGTTTTCCAAAAAATATAGTTTTTTGAATTTTTAGGGGTGAAAAACGCATCTTATGGAAAATCCGAGATAGCCATTTTAAAGAACTCGTTGAGCTGCGTCTTTCCATGTCCTCAATTTGCAAATTGCTTAAAACCTCGATTTTTGGTGATTTTTTTAAACATTTACCATTTTTTGACTGAAAACGCCATGAAGTTACATCACTAAAATCGATATATGTCAATTTTTTTTTGAAAATTTTTCCTTAAAAATGCACAGGAGACGTCAAATTGATGGGGGAGAAGGTATGCGAAGTTTCAAGTTGATAGCGCAAGCGGTTCATGAGTTATTCAAGAAAAACGGAGGGGGGGTCGGATCCGACCCCCCCCCCCCAGGCGGTCGCGGGTTATATGACGTCACACAAGGTCTGATTGCTCAATTTAAGCGTCAGCGTTGCAAGAATTGGTATTAATCATGTTTCCATGTATTTGAGATAATATTGGCACAATTTTCACACATAAAACATAGGTACCTGCAACAGTGTGTGTGACTTTATGAGAATAATAACCTGAAAGATATCAGAAATGATGACTTGTTCATGAACGTTCCTGAACGTTCACGAACTGTTCGTGAACAGAGAATCGTTCGTGAACATGTGACCTTGTATGAGAGAATTCGTAAACAATCAAATAAACAAACAAACAAACGTTGTTCATGAACTGCTCATGAACAAATATACAAACACCAAACCCTGGTCAAATTTCGCTCAGTTGGCCGGTAGCCTGTCGTCGGGCGCTAGCGGCTTTTGTTACATGCCCTCGGGCAAGGAGAGCCCTCGGGCGGTACTGCCGCAGGGCGCGCCGGTCGCGGAGAGCCTCTGTCAGCTGACCGTCCACAACAGAGCGGGCGAGGTGGGGAGGGGTAGGTGGGGGAGGCGGTTCTGCGCGTGCGGACCGTGCCGCCGGAGGACGCTCCGTCGGCGTCCGGTCAGCGTTCATTGAACAGTGCCGGTGGTGTGAGCGGGGGCGCACGAGCGGCGGACGTGGAAACCTCGAGAGCAGCACCGGACAGAGGAGGATACCGGAGGAGCTGGAGCCAAGTCTCAGATCAGGTGAGCGCCTCCGCTCTCCTCTCCGCCGGCCGAGAGAGGGAGGAGGGGAGGGGGAGGCGGTCGGACCGACTGCCATGTGATCGGCGCTGACGGCTTCCAAACAGGTCAACAGGTTGCCGCATCTCAAGGTCGGGCCACCGTCCGGCGCTGTCGAACGGTGGCCCCATTGCACATGGAGATGACTCATCATCGGAGGATGGCCCTCTCTCACTAAACGAACCATACTGACTATAGAGTACCGTACCGTACCTACCTATCTACCAGTTTATACCGACAAGTAACAACGATCTCTCCGTCTCAAAAGGCATGCGCTTTCCAAGTGTCATTTCGATGACAGTAACACTCATGACAGCCACAGTACTGCCGACATTAGCACAATACCTTCATCAACGTTATATCTAAAAGCCCTCCCTCAACGTAAGATTATCTCAGTTAGCTTGTCGACACTCACTGATATAAATGACAAGTGTTCATGGCAGTGTAGCCATATTGACGATGCATAGACCCCATGAGGCCGTATTTATGACTAACCCAAAACAGCATTACGAGCTGCTCTGGATTCTGCTCTCCATTTAGAGGATTCGGCAACTGAAGAACATTGTTGATTAAAAACATTTGGTATCATAATGGTCGTCCGACAGTTTTTTTTTCAGACATCCTGCGAGGCTTTCAAAGGAATTCTATTTTGTTCAGGATATGGAAATGCTACCTTAATCACGCCATTATTTTTCGAGGGTAGTTTTCTGCTATTTCAAGAACAAAGTTAAGGATTTGCTCAAGAGGCTCCGATAGAAGTACTTCTCCCTGAACGAGTATCAGCGGATCACGTTTTTTATCTGGATGATGCCCTGCAACAACTTCAAGTAGCACCGGCACTAACCGGGACAGTAGCCAAGAAACCCAATGAACGACTGCGTAGCAAGTACAAATCATCTCTCCCCGGCCGAGGGACGTGGCGGGTGCCATCCCTAAACTTTTTATGCGATTGCTTGGAAAGCGCTTACAGAGAGCTGAAATCGGACACATCTGAGCTTTGATTAAAGCTGAACCTTTTACTATTTGGCGAGATTTGGTAACGACGCTATAAGCTCTGAGAAGTGAGATCTGTCCTTGTAGATCTTTCCATTTAAAAGCTTCGGATTTATTTATAAAAAGTGTAAACAATTACTTTCGTAGCATCTTTATGGGCAACACTATATGCCCGCTAACATGGGCCCCAGTTAATGACATAAACTTACTCCATTTTACCGGTGCCAATATCACAGTCATATAAAGGAACCCTGTTTAAATTACTGGATTCTCAGGATGTCTTATTTGAACGGTTCCAAGGAATGCAACTGGCCTTAATTTCATGATAGAGTGGAAATCGTCATTGGCTTCGACGAATCCCATCAAGAGACGGAGGCTGCTCTTCGGGAGGGGTATATTGGTGGGACATCGTCCCAGGTCGAACCTGCAATGCAATAGCTACGGCGCCATTGCAACAGACAGCAGTACGTTCAGTTGGAGAAATACTGTTCGTTAGTGCTGATTAACACCATTTAGAAACTGAAACCACGCGTTACCCATAAGAGAAGAGTTGTAGGTATTATTATGAGAAATGTCTTTTATATCGCCGCGGCCTATATGTGACATAATTCGTGATCGAGAGATGGTGGTGTTAAGTGAATATTCTGTAAATACCTAGTCACATTATCGTTGCCAGTATTTATAAGCTTTACAACTAAGAACAAGAAGCTATGGGAAGGAAACAACACAACCTCAGGAAGTGATGAGAGAAGCAGGAAGTGCCGGTTCAGGAAGTGGTCAGGCCGGCGAGCGGAGCCGGGCGGGGAAGGCGTGGTCAGGGCGCGCCGGGACGTCCTCTGGCCGCGGGCCGCCCGAAATGTCAGCGGGTCGCGGGGCTGGTCGGCCGGCGCCGCGCCGCCCCGCGCCGGCCGACACATATCGCCGGCCAAATGCCGCGTGTCACCCCCGTCCCGGCCGACTTGTTGATCCGACTTTCCGGCGGCGGCCGCGGCCGCATCGATCTCGACGGCGGTGCCGGGCCGCGGCGGCGGATTGCTCTCAACTGCCGGTACACGGCCCGGCTCGGTGGTCTCCTGTGAGAGGGTCGGGGGAGGACCGGACTGCACCCCGGAGAGTAACCGAGACTGGACCGGGCACTGGCCGACACGAGAAGACGGGCCGAGACGGGCGCAGCCACCGACACTGAGCCAGACGACATCTCGAATACGACATTGGACGGAGAACTGAACGCGTGGTAATTCATGTTGAGATGCATTATAGCAGTGATGACCCGCTGTTGATTTACAGCTATGTCAGTAGAGGCTGGCAGGAAGGAGATCACTGATCAGGTATCCCGAAGTCACTGTTACATCACAATTCACTTACATATTCCAACATAGATCTTGTTCACTGTCAGTGTAAATAGCACGTTATACCTCTACATCCTGGCTCAATAATCTGCGCATCCTGTAGCTTATTGCTTATTTAACGTTATTGGCTTCGTGAGGGCCATCTGAGCCGTGAGCGCTCCATTAATGGAATATTTTGATTGCCGGGGCTGGCCCTCCCGCGGCCAACAGCGGCCTTGTCCTCGCCAGTCAGCCGACTTCTTCAACAGGGCGTGGTGAAGCGTGGGCACGCAGGACGCGTAGTTACTAGTTATAGGACATGCAGGATACGAGACCGAGAGTATGCTTACTCGTAAAAGTGAACACCATAGGACTTCTTACATTTTGATATTTCATATTCCCATGAATATGCATTTGGGGCGAACATACCAACATCATGGTTCGTTGCATGCAAATTATTAATTTTTATCATCGTCGAGCGAATGTCTTTTAAATAAAATGAAGAGAAACTCCAATCTGATTTCGTGCAGTGAATTATTTCCTTTGCAATGCTCTTATCCTCAACATGCATGGTTGTCTTTGGGTATGTGTCCCATGAGTGCGAGGATAAAATGCTGGTAGAATCCATCTATTGCTTGCTTATGACAGGAGCTCTTATATCTCATGATTGTGGTCGGGTTGTTGTGGCATTGAGGACGAACACTGTCAACATTTGATGTGAACCGATAACATCACATTGAAGTGTATCTCCGGTCTCATGGGCACTTCGCTGGACCCAAAGGCACGGTTCTTCCTACATAGCCCTCAGTGTACCGGGTGGCCTCGCCTGCATGCATCATTGACAAAGTCGCCATCCGAACATACTCGAAAGGCGTTTCTTCTCTTGACGTGTCTCCTTTGAGTGACTTTTGTGTATTCTTAGTCCCTACAGTAAAATATGTTGCATGTGCTTTGTGTAGTATAAAGAACAGCAATTGACACTAACTGTGACCACGGAAAACTTTGAAGAACAGCTGATTCAAACTGAATGTTGTTTCTGACCGGCTGTTGGACAGTGTCCTCTCCGTGGCATATCATAGACTTATTGGACAGTGTCTTCTTTGCGAATTCAGTTTCTTTGGTTTCTTCCCTCCTTCGACTTCTTCAGTGCTCTCCGCTTAGGTCAAACAGTCTGCTCTTGTTTGTGAACTGATTGTCGGCGTAGGCCTTTGGTGTAAGCCACCAGACTTCGCCCTTTCTGCGGATGAATGTCAGACCTTGATGGATACTTTAACAAAAAGCTGAATGCTGTATGCGAGTTGATTGTCCGACAATTTTCTTATCGCGGCGTATCCCGGCTGTTCGACTGTCAGAACAGTGATCCGTCCGCGCATTGAACGCTGGACTGGCTGCCTGTCAGGGGGGAGTCTTGTTACCGCTGTGCTGCGCGCACGGCCGGCTGTCGGCTGTCGGACAATTTTCCAGCTGCGGGCTGAACGCCAAGCCAGCTGTCGGCCTGGCTGTCGGAGCGCGGCCTGGCCATCGGACCCACAGAGTTTCGGGGAACCGAGCCTCGGCTGAGCGGGCCGACACTGAGCAGTGACACCGCGGGGTCGCTGAGGTCAAACTGAGGGCTCAGTCCAAAGTGCGTCTACAGGGCTGTCCAGCGGCGTGACATAACCCTGGCTGGATGTAACACTGCACGTGAGAGCCAAGCAACACACAGATTTGCCGTGGAGTAGCGGACGGTCCCATATATGACCCCGATTACACGTGATCTGCCACGGCTTTGTACTGCAGTACAAGTGGTCTGCATCACACAGGCTGGTTACAAAGGATGGTTTACAGGTGGTCTATAACAACGACCTGCGTTCTATCATTGACATTCCGTCAACAGGCGGTTTGCAGACCATCATATGTCAGGGGCGGATCCAGGAAAACTCCAAGGGGAGGGTCATGAATCGAAGTGGTGCCCCTACCTATACCCAAAATTAAAAACTCAACGGATTTCGTCCACTTCATTTTAGTGGTGCCCCCATTTTCAGTTTTTTTCTTTCTTTTTTTCTTTTTAGTCAGTATCTTAACTCTTAGCCACAACCACATTTACCAATTGTAAGCAAGTATATATGAATGTGCTATGTGTATATATGTTGTGGACGCTGAGTAGTGAGTACTTACCAGGAACGTTATCAGGTAAGCAAATCGTTGTCAGTCCGACGAACTTGACCCTGGCGTCTAAAGGGTCTGTCCTTGACACTTCAGGCTTGTCAGGGGCACCAAAGTCCTTCCAGGGACACCACAAACCTGTCAGGGGCACCTACGGCCTTGTAGGGGCGCCACAGGCCCGCCAGGGGCACCACAGGCCTGCCAGGAAGCAGGGGCACCACAGGTCTAGCAAGTATACACGACAGGCCTGTCAGGGGCACAACGGGCCTGTTGGGCCCATGAGCACCCCTAGGGGCAGGGGCACCACAGTCCTTCCAGGGGCAACGCAGGCCTTTGAGGGGCACCAGCGGCCTAGCAGGGGCACCACAGACCTGCCAGGGGCACCAGAGGCCTGCCAGGAGCACCACCGACCTCGCAGGGGTAACTTGGGCCTGTCAGGGCCCAGGGGCACCACGGGCCTGTCGAGAGGCACTTCAGGCTTTTCAGGGGCACCATAGTCCTCTCCGGGCGCAGGGGAAGCAGGAGCACCAGAGGCCTGCCAGGGGCACTACAGGCCTAGCAAGGGCACCACTGGTCTATCAGGGGCACCACGAGCCTGTCATAGCCAGGCATCTCAGGCTTGTCAAGGCCCAGGGGCACCACAGGTCTGTGAGGGGCACCAGCGACCTAGCAGGGGCACCAGTCAACACAGGTCTGCCAGGGGCGCCACAGACCTGCCAGGGGCACCAGAGGTCTGCCAGGGGCACCACCGGCCTCGCAGGGGCACCTTGGGCCTGTCAGGGGCACCACGGGCCTGCCGAGGGGCACTTCAGACTTTTCAGGGGCACCAGTCCTCTCCGGGCGCAGGGGTACCAGCGGCCTAGCAAAGGCACCAGAGGTCTGCCAGGGGCACCAGCGGCCTAGCAAGGGCACCAGAGGCCTGCCAGGGGCACCACAGGCCTAATAAGGGCACCACGGGCCTGTCAGGGGCACCAGAGGCCTGCCAGGGGCACCACAGGCCTAGCAAGGGCACCACTGGCCTGTCAGGGGCACCTCAGGCTTGTCAGGGCCCAGGGGCACCACAGTCCTTCCAGGGGCATTACAAGCCTGTCAGGGGCACCAGAGGCCTAGCAAGGGCACCACAGGCCTGCCATGGACACCACAGGCCTGCCAGGGGCACCACCGGCCTTGCAGGGGCGCCTCAGGCCTGTCAGGGGCACCACGTGCCTGCCGGGGACACTTCAGGCTTGTCAGAGGCGTTACAGTCCTGTCAGGGCCCAGGGGCACCAGACCCGTGGTGTCCCTGCTAGGCCTGTGGTGCCCCTGGCGGTCCTGTGGTGCCCCTGTCAGGACTGTGATACCCCTGATAGGCCGGTGGTGCCCCTGGCAGGTCTTTGGGCCCCCGGGCCTCAAGGGGGGGCATGACCCATGACCCATGACCCATGACCCATGACCCATGACCCCTTGGATCCGCCACTGTCATATGTCAGAGCCATAGATTGCAGGGTATATGATTTCACCCATGGACGTGTAACTATCGTCTAGTAAAAGATAGCAATAATAACCAGTAAAACGCCTTTTGGGCGAAGAACGAGCGAGCGAGATGGTGAGCCCTGCACGTGCGGAAGGGCGAGAGAGTACTTCTAACGGGCTTGCGCAAAGCACCCTTCTAACCGGTCGCTAACGGTGTACCAAATTTGAACGCAATCGGCCCAGCCGTTCCTGAGATCTGGAAGCGGCATTCTGCACGTGCGCACGTGCAAACGGGGTACAAACTGACTTTCGCACGGCACCCTACTAACTGGTCCCCAACCGTGTACCAAATTTGAGCGCAATCGGCCCAGCCGTTCTCGAGATCTGGGAGCGCCCCCTGCACGTGCGCACGTGCAGTAGCACCTTAGCCGCAACACATGGGAATGCATTGCCTGGTGGGTGCCTACCTGTATGCCAAGATTCAGCGAAATCGCCCCAGTAATTACCGAGTTATTAAAATGGGAACAAATTTGACACCTCTCATTGTTGTATTTTGCACATGCAGTGGGGGTCACTCACATAGATCAAGAGTGTCCGACCATTGGTAGAAGGGATGCAGCTACCCTACAAAAATTACCGCAAGACAATCGCCCAAGCGGCTGCTGAGATTGAGATTGCCTCTCAAAATCACTACTTTTGCAAAACTGCTTGAACACCCTTGACATTTCACGTGGCACGTGCCACGACGGTCACTGAGATGTATCAAAAGTAGTCAATTACGGGGTAGAAGGGATGGGGCTACCCAACAAAAAAGACCGCAGGCCAATCGGTTCAGCGGTTGCTGAGATATAAGCCTCTCAAAAGCGTTACAGGCCGGGCCGGGCCGGGCCGGGCCGCTCATACTGAGATTTTTCCGTTATATTGAAAAGACTCGCTTCGCTCGTTGCGCTCGCTCGCTCGTAATCACATCCGTGCGGCTGTCCAGTTCTTTTCCGTCCCAATGGCAAGGCTGGCACATCGTCGATTCCACATACCGCCATGAACGTGTATCGACCATTCTGTATGAAAGTGAGTGTAGGCGGTGTAGGTAACTACGTTAGTAGGCGGCATAACCACGCTGTCAGTACCGTGTCCACTGCTGAATACAGCAACCATCTCAGAAAACGTATTTGCCTGTTCCATTTGCCGTCATGCGCTGTGGTAGTTCAGCTTTGTGTGGCGAGTAGCTACGATCCTATGCCCGATTCGCGCCGCCGTTTTTCGAGCAAAAAGACTGGCTTGAGGGCCAGTCCTCCGTCTCTATCGGGGCTGAATGTGTCACCGGTTATTACAACGCATGACAATGAGCATGAAATTAATTAGGCATCCGACCATCATTTTTTGGTGCTGGCCGCTTCCCCTGGGACATTTTTTGGTGTAGGTCGCTTCGACTAGTGCAGTCAGTGCCTAAGTATGCATTTAGATGAATAGCACATACAATTAGATATTTCTTGGAATTGACCTAGCCCGTGCCGGTTGCCCATAGGCGGCGGAACGGGGAGGGCACCGGGGCACCGTGCCCCCCCCTTTGATTTGAGAATGGGACCAAATTGAAGGTTTTCCGCCGTCATGGCGGTTGCCGACCGGTCAGCGGCGGCCGGGCTGCCGCCCAAGAAGTACGGCCGCCGCCAATCGGAGAGGTCATTTCCGGCTGGAAATGCCCTCCGGGCCCATCCAGCCGGCTGACGGGCGTTCATTTTGGCCGCGCCCGGGTCACGGTCCGACCGACCGGGTCACTGCTCAGAGCAGAGCTATTGAACAGGGAGTTCGCACGGCTGCCTACAATACGAGCGGGGAGGAGTTCGACCGGCAGCTCCGCATTGGAGGCAGTGACGTGCTGTGAATGACTGTATGACGTGCTGTGAATGACTGTATGAGTGGCTTTAGTAGTTTCGAGGCCGCAGATGGTGTGCGCAGCATTAAGTCAATGTGCAGCGGTGGTGCTTAGTGAATGACTGACGGTTCTCCGTGCTTGATGAAAGTTCGTTCATTAGCACACAAGGGCGAGTATCTCTAAGTGGTGTCCTCGAAAGATAGCACCTTTATCACTAAGATCAGGAAACATGTTGAAAAATATTTTTATGATGCTTATTCATTTTGAAGGAGTATCGCCACCAACTCACTGATCCTACGTAGGTTTTGTTTGATGCACATATCCAAACCATACTCGTAACTAGATAATTGTTGTGCCTTTCATTGCACATAATCCTATTTCAGCACATAGTCCTATTCAATCCTAGTTCAGTCCTGTCCCTTCCGTGGGAGTTTCACTAGTGGGACATAAAAAGGAGGATTTTTTTTTCGTAAATTACACAATAAGCCAATGTAAATGTAAATTTGTAAAAGAAACAAGGCGCATGCTTAGCCCCTGCCATTCTATCCCTATGCCTGGATGGTGAGATAAATAGTCTCCTCTTTCTCTTCAAATACAATTTCGGACTTGGGGACCACAGTTACGCTGTCGCTAAGGTAAGTGCTAAGCGGCCGCGGCTGCTCGGTCAGCCCCGTTGCCGTCTACTGTCGCAGGTGTATGCTCGCCACTAACGGCGCCCATAGCTCATCTGGGCTGGTGCCGGGCCGCGTCGGCAGCCCTCTCCGAATGCTAACGGGCACCAAGGAGCCGTCGGGGGCCCACTCCGGCCGTCCCGGCCTCTCGGGATGCCGGGCCGCGACGGCCGCCGTCGAGCCGCCCGCCGATACCGTCGGCTCCGATGACCTGGTGGTGGAGACACATTGTTCAGCGCTGAACCGCCGCCATCTCTCTGTTAGGCCCCCGTTGCCCGCGCCACTATCACCAAGCGTTCGCCTCAGTTGGCTGTCAGCGGCCGAAACCACTCGCGTCGGCTCGTTTGTAGGGTAGGACGGCCCCTAAAAAACGCACCGACGGAGTGATAACGACGAGGTATATGGTCGGGATTAAGGATATGCAGGTTTGACGAATCTCGAAGTCGCATCTATTAAATAGGTGAGGGTGGGTGGGAAACTTCTCGCCCACTCTCTGCTCCACTCGCCGTCCGTCGCAGTCGACGACTGCCGTTCGCGCCTCTCGGCTCTGCTGCCAGCGGCGCGCCCGTTCCTACACTCCCCTTCGCACCACCCCTAGTCAGGGTCTGCTCCGCGTCTGTCGGCGGGGTGATTTATCTGTCTCCGACCCCCGTCTCCCTTTGCTCCGGTCACGTTCAGTGGCGCCCGGGCAGGGTCCTAACCTTCCATAGCCGCGTCGCCGCTATGAGTTGATTAGGCCCCCGTTGCCCGCGCCACTATCACCAAGCGTTCGCCTCAGTTGGCTGTCAGCGGCCGAAACCACTCGCGTCGGCTCGTTTGTAGGGTAGGACGGCCCCTAAAAAACGCCAAATACACCCAATGGAATGAAAAAGTCTTAGGCTAAGCGTCCGCTGCCCAAACCTTTCTCGATCTCTGCTGAGCAGTTAATGGTTTGACCACGAATCCGGGCACATGCCGCATGCGGAAAGGTTCCCAGTGTGTTCCGCTGGCGATGCCCGGTCTGTTATTGCGGCATGGCTCTTGGTGGTGAGTTTGGGTCGAACCCTTAGTTAGTGTGAACCGGGGCGGCGAGGGACTCCCTCCACCCCAAGGTCGGCTCCCGTCCTGAGTCAGCTGTGACTGGACCCCATACTCCCCGCACAGTGCCGCCAGTGACTCACTGTCGACCCGCGTGGGGGCGCCGCGACCCACTAATGGAACGTGACCGTGTTCGGGGTGTTCGTTGGTCGTCTGCCTCTCGTGGCCGCCGGGGGACCAGCGGGGGAGCCGGGTCGTGCGGCGTCGGCTGGTATCAGGTTGCGGCGGGCGGCCCGTCCCGCCGCTGTCGCCTGGTTTGAGGACCGTGGCGGCCCCACTGTGGGCCTCTGTGGCCCCGCGGACGGTACCGGCAGGCGGGCCCGCGGCTGCCCCGGCGTTGACTGTCTCATCAGCCGGTCCGGTGTCGTGGCGGTGCCGGGGCTGTGCCAGCGGCCGGCGGCCGGCTCTGGCTCCGCCGATGGCTGTCTTTTCTGACTGGCGGTCGGCGCGGGCGGCCTTGGGGGGGGGGGGGGGGGAGGGGCGACTGTGGTTCCCGGCGGCCCAGCCTATTTCGTTCGTTGCTATTCCGGTGTGTGTGAAGCCATGCCTGGACGCACTGCGGTCAGGGGGGGGGGGGGTCCGATCCGATGGTTTTGTCCC
The DNA here is from genome assembly GCF_019059575.1 of Amphibalanus amphitrite. Taxonomy (NCBI): domain Eukaryota; kingdom Metazoa; phylum Arthropoda; class Thecostraca; order Balanomorpha; family Balanidae; genus Amphibalanus; species Amphibalanus amphitrite. The sequence goes on along the minus strand of NW_024881538.1, from coordinate 1,252,312 downwards.
CGTGTCGGTCTTGGACCCCCGTGTTCACGGCCTCGGGGTTGCGAAGTTTAGCCCGGCACGCTTCCCGGCGCCTAAACCGACGTCATCGGTGCTGGCTAAAATGGAATGCCGCGAATCTGGGATCAGTGGCCTGGTTTCGCCTTTGATATCGTGCTGCAGATTATCTAGTCGTCGGCAGCGGTCCCGTAGACCTATGTTGCGCGCAACTTAGCCGCGGCGTCGGCGGCGGACCCGGTTTACGTGCTCATACGACCGCACATACATAAATGAGGTTTGTATGGCCATGTGGCCGTGAATGACTGGTAGAAAAGGTTGTGCATGGATTCCGGTGCTGTGATGGCACCGCACGCAAAGCACAGTGCCTCACGGAAAATAGGAACGGTGCATTGTTAGCGTACTTTAAACGCACCTACCCAGGTACCTAAGAATCACGTGCTGTTCATGAGGCCTGTGAGCACGGGCGCCGATGACTTTTCTGCCGCTCCGTTCTGGCCTGCGGGATGACGACTTGCATGCCAGCGCATGTGGGGACTCACATTTGGCAGCTGCTCGCACGGGTTACCGTGGGTGGGCAGGGTTCGCGAAAGTGTCGGCTGCCAGCTTGCCGCAGATTGCAGTGTCGCGACGCTTACTCGGAGTCTCGAGATTGGGGAGCCGGCAGGCAGCGGCGTAGTCGGTGTAGTTGTGTCCGGGCATGATCTTGCATGCATTTTGTCTGTGCTTGCTCGATTCCTGCACTCAGAATGCACTTTGAGAGCAGTTTGAATAAAGACTCAATTGAGCGCTGAGACCAGCCTCAAATGTGTCTGATTTTAAACGGTTTCAGTAAGGCTTCCTAAGGGCTCATGTACCCGAATACTGGATTCAAGCGATACCGAAACTGGGGTTCGGACTAGAAACTGGTTTCATAGTGAGACTAATTTTTTAAAAGCTTGACACCGAAAATAGGTACCGACTGAGCTCTGTTTCTGCGATCAATGGCGTTGCTCAGAAAATATTCTCAAAATGTGTGATCTGTTTTGAATCGGGGACATTAGCCCGAAACTGATCTCTGAGACCAAAAATGGAGAAACTGTTTTCTCAGTGTGTGCGGATTGTTCGTTCGGTCTCGTCTGCCACCGCTGAGCCCAGTGTTTCAGACATTGGACGAACGAAGTTCATAGTCTGTCGATAGCTAGATGCCTGTCGAGTTGCAGAGCAGCCGATGCATGACGCAGACCGGGTGTGTATGTGTGTGTGTGTGTGGGGGGGGGGGTGCGTGTGTGTGTGTGTGTGCGTGTGTGTTAAGCGCAAAGTGGCCGAGGCGTCGGCAGCGGACCAGGTGTGTAGTGAAGACAGAGTGGCCGAGGCGTCGGCAGCGGACCAGGTGTGTAGTGAAGACAGAGTAGCCGAGGCGTCGGCAGCGGACCAGGTGTGTAGTGTAAACAGAGTAGCCGAGGCGTCGGCGCCGGACCGGATGTATGCGTATGTCGATGCAGAAATACGGAGGCGGCCACTTAGAAAATACTTGAGACCTTTTACAAAGAGACTCCTTGAGTGCTAAACCGAGCCTCCAAGGTGACTGGCTGAGATGTGTTTCTGCGGCAGCGTATGTCCATCAAGTTGCGTTCGGAAGCGCTTCTCGAAATGCGTGGTCTGTTTTGACAAGGGGCATTATCCTAAAGCTGGTCTCTGAGGCAAAAAAAAAAGAGATGCTGTTTTCCAGTCCCGGCGAAGAAAAAAAAAAAAGAATGTCGAGTTGCAGAGCAGCCGAGGCGTCGGCGGCGAACCTGTTGTATATGTATCTACGTATGTATGTATGTATGTATGTATGTATGTATGTATGTATGTATGTATGTATGTATGTATTCACGTCATAGGGCGCATCCCCGTAATTGAGGCTTTCCTGTACCCTGGAGTCGTTAATATAAAACAGACGATCAGTTGGGTCAGCATACACATACATACACATGCACACACGTGCACCCACATGCGCACATCTAACCAACCCCCCACGTTGCCTCGTCAACAAGTGCTGCTTTATCTCGCTATTGAAGCGGCTCCCAGGCAGGTTTCGTGTCACGCTTAGCAAGATGTTATATGCGATGACAATAGCGTGTCTGAACTACGCCTGCCAGACTCCAATCGAATCGCCGGCGTGACTAAATGGTCTGCGTTCCGTGTTGTACGGTACGGCGGTGAACATCTCCACGAGTGACCAGGTCGCCGGCGATCGACTCAGGCTCTGATGTCACTAAAATGCGCTTTAGTAAGCTAAGTGCCTACCGTGTTGCAGAGGGCCGAGGTGACGGCGGCGCACCTGGCCCTGTAAATTGCAGAGTAGCCGAGGCGTCGGCGGCGGGCCTGATGCGTGTGCATGGGTTGCAGATTAGCCGAGGCGCCGGTGGCGGACCCGATGTGTGCAGGGGTTACAGTGCAGCCCAGGCGTCGGCGGCGGGCCCGATGTATGTGCATGAGTTGCAGAGTAGCTGAGGCGTCGGCGGCGGTCCTGATGTACTTACGTGCAAGGGTTGCAGCGTAGCCGAGGCGTCAGTGGCGGACCTGATGCGTGTGCGTGAGTTGCAGAGTAGCCGAGGCGTCGGCGGCGGGCCTGATGTATGTGCCGTTGCAGAGTAGCCGAGGCGTCGGCGGCGGACCTGATGCATGTGCAGTTGCAGAGAAGCCGAGGCGTCGGCGGCGGACCTGATGTATGTGCCGTTGCGGAGTAACCGAGGCGTCGGGGGCGGACCTCATGCATGTGTGTGAGTTGCAGAGTAGCCGAGGCGTCGGCGGCGGACCTCATGTACGTGCGAACATGGGTGGAGAATTGTTTTCAAAGTTGGTATGGCGCCAGTTGCTTGAAACAATACTATCGTGTTTTATTCTTATCAAACTGAAAACCTTAAATTTCGTAGCTTTTACCCTGAAAAAGTTGGTATGGCATTGCCATACCATCTTTTAAGTTGGTGTGGCGCGTGCCATGCCTGCCATACCATATTCTCGACCCATGCCGGTGCAGAGTTTATGGGGTGGCTGAGGCTATACGACGGCGAGCCTGATGTGTGTGCATGAGTAGCAGAGGAGCCGAGGCGTCGGCGGCGGACCTGATGCAAGTGCATGAGTTGCAGAGTAGCCGAGGCGTCGGCGGCGGACCTGATGTATGTGCGTGATTTGCAGAGTAGCCGAGGCGTCGGCGGCGGACCTGATGTATGTGCGTGATTTGCAGAGTGGCCGGGGCGTTGTCGGCGAACCTGATGTGTGTGCGTGGGTTGCAGAGTAGCCGAGGCGTCGGTGGCGGACCTGGTGTATGTGCAGTGCAGAGTAGTGATGTCAACTACGGAAAATCGGAATACCGATACCAAACCAAGTACCAACCTAGGGTGCATTATACCAACAAATTACCGAACACATTAGGAATCAAATACCAAGTACCGAGTTGGTATCAGTATGGTATCGGTATACCGAAAAGTTGTATCCGAGGACATCTCTACTGCAGAGTAGCCGAGGCGTCGGCGGCGGACCTGATGCATGTGGGTGCCGAGGCGTCGGCGGCGGACCTGATGTATGTGCGGTGCAGAGTAGGACGTCGACTACGGAAAAATCGGAATACCGATACCAAACCAAGTACCAACCTAGGGTGCATTATACCAACAAAATACCGAACACATTAGGAATCAAATAGCAAGTACCGAGTTGGTATCAGTATGGTATCGGTATACCGAAAAGTTGTATCCGAGGACATCTCTACTGCAGAGTAGCCGAGGCGTCGGCGGCGGACCTGATGCATGTGGGTGCCCAGGCGTCGGCGGCGGACCTGATGTATGTGCGGTGCAGAGTAGGACGTCGACTACGGAAAATCGGAATACCGATACAAAACCAAGTACCAACCTAGGGTGCATTATACCAACAAAATACCGAACACATTAGGAATCAAATAGCAAGTACCGAGTTGGTATCAGTATGGTATCGGTATACCGAAAAGTTGTATCCGAGGACATCTCTACTGCAGAGTAGCCGAGGCGTCGGCGGCGGACCTGATGCATGTGCGTGCCGAGGCGTCGGCGGCGGACCTGATGCATGTGCGTGCCGAGGCGTCGGCGGCGGACCTGATGCATGTGCGTGCCGAGGCGTCGGCGGCGGACCTGATGTATGTGCGTGCCGAGGCGTCGGCGGCGGACCTGATGCATGTGCATGAGTATTTATGTGCGTGAGTTGCAGAGTAGCCGAGGCGTCGGCAGCGGGCTTGATGTATGTGCAGTGCGGAGTAGCCGGGGCGTCGGACGCATTGCAGTTGCAGAGTAGCCGAGGGGTCGGCGGCGGACCTGATGTGTGTGCATGAGTTGTAGGGTGGCCGGAACCAGGTGTTTTGTGTGTATCGCGTCGCAGGTTGGGGTGCCGCGTTGCACGACCCTTCAAAGCGTGCCTACCAGGCTCCCCGGTTTCCTTTACGATTGTGTGTGCGCTTAGTATGCCTCTGAATAGATGCGCGTCAGTCGCCTGGGAACCATCCTCATGGTGGCGCCGCGTCAGTCGCCGGGCAACCATCCTCGTGGTGTCGCCGCCAAGGAACCGCACTCCGCTGTACGTACCCCCGAGCCGTGCTCGATACGCCTCACCTGCCGTGCCGGCGTTAGTGTGCCTGACCATAGAATCCTTGTAGCCGTTGGTACTCCCCACAGCTTCCCTGGCTCCCTTCTCGCTCGCTCTCCGCTCCACTCGCCGGCGGCCATGTCGGCGTTAAGGAGTGCGTGATCGGATAATCCTCGTAGCCGTTGGCACTCCACACGGATTCCTTAGCTCACTTCTCGCCCACTCTCTGCTCCACTCGCCGTCCGTCGCAGTCGACGACTGCCGTTCGCGCCTCTCGGCTCTGCTGCCAGCGGCGCGCCCGTTCCTACACTCCCCTTCGCACCACCCCTAGTCAGGGTCTGCTCCGCGTCTGTCGGCGGGGTGATTTATCTGTCTCCGACCCCCGTCTCCCTTTGCTCCGGTCACGTTCAGTGGCGCCCGGGCAGGGTCCTAACCTTCCATAGCCGCGTCGCCGCTATGAGTTGATTTGAGCGGTAAATAGTGCCGGCCGTCTACCGAACGCCCCTGAGAGAGCCACTGCCAGCGTATGCTGGCGCACAGTAAGGTGTTGTTCTGCCGTCTGCGTGCGTTCTGCCGTTATCCTGCTGATCTCGTTTGACCCGCCCCTAATGCTGTTGCTCGACAATAGACGTAGGCCTGGTACGCTGCTGCGCAATGGTCGCTGCTGTTTTCTGGGGAACTTCCTCTGAATGCATGTTCTGTATTATATGAAGGTAAAGGAGGGCACCAGAAGAGGCGAGGAGGCTGCTGATTTGCAATGCACCTTTTCCCATGACCATAATGCAGTTCACCTTAATGCACGCAAATCAACTGACCTCTCCGAACTGTTGATGCTTTTAAGAAAAAGCTTCTTCAGTAACTAGGTGCACACTATATTCAGCTCCTGGGAGCAATGTTTCTGCCGGCAGCTAACTTCATGGCGACATTTTACACTTGCGGGAGTTAGTTGCCAGCAGTGGGGTATTCCCTGTTAGAAAGTTTGTAAAAGGGCAGTGCCACTGCTAGACGGTAATATATTACTGTCACGAGGCTTTATCACGCATCACGTAGCGCAGAGGTGTTATCTCACGCCAGTTACCAGAAGTGTTTAGGGCTAATGAGTTCCCCTATGCCAGTGAATATGTTCATTGCACATTGAGCTGGGTTTCGCGGGGCGCTGTCGCACCATTGATCCACTGGGGTGCTGGCAATGACCTGCAATTTAATCTCGGCTGGACATTCCGGCCGCCGTTCGAAACATTGACGGCGTGTCGACCGGCCAGTGCCGGTGAGTGCAGCCTCAATCACATGGGTAACGCCCCGCCCGCTGCTGTATTGCAATTTGCAGAGGATGTGAGCTCTAATGGCCTGTGGTGTACCGAGTCCATTGGGATGCAGCCACCAATGGTGCATTGCAACAGATGTGTAGAAGGATGCCGTGTCCGTGATGTTTAGTCCGATGGGGTGCTAGATTCCTCGCTGACATGGAAACTGGAAAGGTTTTGCCTCTATTGCAAGAAGTGCTTATTGCATTCAGCTGGGTAGAGAGCGATGACGCAACCATGTGAGATACTGCGCCCCATGGCATCTTGAATTCAATGAAGTGCTGCCTCTAATGGGAATGCTGCGATTGATAGCCGGACCGCTGCTTGGATGGTAATTAGGAGTGAGGGTCATCGGAAGCATAATGTTCTTTGTATGTTGCGTATATGGCGTGGTAAGTACGGCGGCTGATGGGCGATGGCGTTTGCGAAAGAACGGTACGGCTGAAAGTAAGTACGCCTCACTGAAAACTAAAATGATTCCGGGGGGGGGGTGATATTAGGGGCATTCCACGTGAAGTGGGACAAAAAATGATCATTTTGAACCTCACCTCCTCCGATTTTTGCGAAACTTTGTGAAACTACTCATCTATATGTGAAAAGAAGGGAGACATATTTTTGTCAAGATATGACGTCACGTTTCCGAGATTCACGTCATCAAACATTGACTTAGGCAAGGCACATTATCATCTTTAAAGCTTCATAACCATTGAAGTTTTAGACATATCACCACGAGACAAAGTGTGAAATGGAGGGAATAGGTCAGGCTTTAATTTGAGGATAACAATACTGACGTAATTAACTAATTAGTGAACTTAATTAAAATCCAAAAAATAAATTTTGATTTTCTGAAAAATGGGTACACTTCGATTTTGCTGATTTTTACATATTTTATTCTCCTATACATAAGCTACATCATATAAAAAATCCAGAATGGGCCGACGTCTACGTAACTGTCTTTTGGACTTCGTAATGTCTGGCACTCGCGTGTTTCGTTTTAGCAACCAAGGAGAGGCGCTACCCGGAGATGCTTCTTTCTACCCAAAACCAAAGCAAACCTAACCTGACCTGACGTGACCTGACCTAATCTAACACGCGTAAATATGTACAGCCCTCACGGCAGTTGCCGACTGACCAAATGCTACCTAGATACGAACATTAGCCCTCACGACAGTTGCCGGCTGGCCAGGCGTGTTTAACACTTCAGAGGCTGACCCGCTGCGAGCCAGCGACCTTTTGATTTCGAGGTGGGTACACTCGGCACACTTACTACTAATCCACGAAGATAGCTGGTCATCGTAAGCCAGCTTTTAATGATGAAATTGGCCATTCTCCGGGCAGCGCCTCTCTTTGGTTGCAAAAAGAAAATACGCCTGGCTCTCCCAGCGCTAGGGGAGAAAAGCCCGGTTTAGCCAAAAAAGGGAATTAAAAAAAAAAACGGAATTTGAATTGTATGTGGGGCGGTGGGGAACTTAATCGTGTGCCAATTTCATGGCCCTAGATCAATATAGGTAACTATTCAAGACCAAATGAGGTTAAACGTGATCAAATTTACTATAGTGACTATTTTGCGTTTATACGCCCATAGCTCTAAGAGATACTGGCCGATTTTCCTATTTCTTCCTTTATACGACATTCGTAGTGTTATGAGAATCTCCAGTTAATCTTACCATAAATTTGGCAGTTGGTGGCTTGCTAAGAGTAAGATGTCGCCGGCAGAGGCGGGGATCGGCCGACGCGGGAAACGTCAGTCACATATTGTGTTTGCACCCTAATAATTTAATTTTACCAGTTGATTTTCGTATTTATTTGAACATTAGATTGCCTGTACATTTTTAAGCCTTCACACAAAACTTGACACGAATCGATCATAATCAGCGGTAAGAAGCGCAGTGCAAAGATGGAACCGTCCCGCGCCGGCACAGTCTACCATTCAGGCGGCAACGGCCGGCGCCGGCCGCCGAGCCGCTCCGGCAGGAATGTTTGACTTTACACCGCTATTACTAGAAAAGTTGTGAACCGATTTACCTATTTCTTGCACGGGAGGATTTTCAATTCAATTCTGGACAGATACTGAAAGTTTGACGTTAATATAATAATTATGGCGTGAGTTATTGGCGATAAACAGGTGGAGTTACCGAAATCGGCCCCTTCCATCGCCCGTGCTACGTTGCACTACTTGTTGCTATATCATCCAAAGTTATCGTTGGCCCACTCTAATTTTCTCAGCACGTGTGCCTTACGTGTAGTGGAAGACAATATCTAAATTTGAGCAAAATCGAAGGATACCCATTTTTCACAAATTACATTTTAAGAAATTAATTCAAAATAAAATAAATTCAAAATCACCAAAAAATGTAAAAATTGTCAAATTTTACTAGCATAACTCCTTATGTACACGTTTCAGTTTGTTTGACATGGATAGCTTCAAAAATGTTGAAGCTATAGATCTTTGAAGATTGCAATACACGTCCAATTCTGCTCAAAAAGGAGAAGTTTAGCGACTTGTATTTCTGTAGCCCGAGGGCATATGACAAAATCCTTTCACCCTCAGAGGTTTCACCCAATAGCCAATAAGTATACCAAGTTTGAACAAAATCGCAGAGGTGGCCGATTTTGGCTGTCCCGGTTGACATGGAATGCCCCATTAGGAGAATGGTCTAAAACGAAACCCCAATTATTCCCGTAATATACTTCAAGTAGCACCTTTTTGGCCTTAGATACCCCCAATATCCCAACATTATTACCCTAATATGCCTGTTGGATGGCTAAGTGGAATCAAAATGATTATCTGGTTATGCCTCCATTATTCTTACGAAATGCCTAGTGTATTCCCCCTGATTCTCCTCTATGCCCCTTTGATGCCCCCTAGCATAGTTCGAATGCTCCGTCTAAACCCGATCTATGCTCCTTTGATGCTATCTATATACCCCATTGATGCTCCTTTGATGCTTGCTATAAACCCCATTGATGCTCCTTTGATGCTCTCTATGTATATACCCCACTGATGCTCCTTTGATGCTTTCTACATACCCCATTGATGCTCTCTATATACCCCATTGATGCTGATTTGATGCTCTCTATACACCACATTGATGCTCCTTTGATGCTCTCTATATACCCCATTGATGCTTCGTTCTGCAGTGGCGGATCAAGGGATGGGCTCGCGGGGTCATGCTATTCCTCGTGAGATCCCCATGAAATACCTAGCGCACTGATTTCTTTACCCACACAAAGGTAAGAGACGCCATTTATGTAACCACCTTCGCCCTTCCTCTGAATTTCCTGGATCCGCCCATGCCATCGACGCTCAGCCACACCAACAGCAACCACGATACGCTTGTGTGTATAAGAAAAACGTACTGTATTGATTGGAAAGACAACTGCCTCTGCATTCATTTCAAAATCACAGCTTCCTAGTTGCCAAGAGACATTCAATTTGTACTATCCATATTAAACATACGTCACGCACACGCCTCATATAACAAATGCCATATCACATGTTGAAATCCAGGCTGTAAAAACACATGACACACGAGAAGCGCCGCTGGCTCTTCTACGATGACCGTTCCCTCTTACGAAGGAGTCGCAAAACAACCGGTGCCCCTTCAAATGGCGTGGTTTTTCCCACCTTTGCTACACAACGAAAGTTGAGCGTGTGGCTCCTACGAGTACCCCCTCCCTGACCTCAAGAAAGTCCGACAACGTAGCCCAGGGGCTGCCACAGGATGTCAACAGGCCCGCCCATGCCGCTTGTGACCCCTTTCCCTGTGGGGCGGGCCATCACGTCCGTCTCCATCATCTCCGTCCATCACTCCGTCTCCACTCCGCCCCTGGGCTTACCTCACTGCGCGGGCACACTATGCTGTCAGCACCGACAGATTTTTCAGCGCGTCCGCCGTCGCTGTTGACTCTGCCGGCAGCCCCATGATGTCGTGGACGATGAACCACATCGTGGAGCGCGATGCACGGGACACTTTCTGGTTGAAGACGTAGTGGGCGACCCCGAAGAGAAGGAGTGCCTCTTCAAGGCACTGGGCGCTGGCCACCACTGTTTCTTCGACCACGATGTCGAAACTCGTCTCCCGCTCGTGTATCAGGGGACGTGTCATCGTCGCCGCTGGCGCTTCCATGACGCCTAAAAATGGCACCACTCGCAACCACACAGCACCCAACACCGCTCTTCACTGATCACCGGAAATGGCGGAGAAAAATGGCGGCCCTTTGGCGCGTTCCTGATGCTTCCAACGAAGAATCATTGAGGAATAATATGGTTCTACTCGGGTGATATCAAGAGTATTTTGAAAGAATCAGGCAAAGGAAGCATAACAGAAGAATATGAAAGCATCTCAAGGGAATATGAGCCTCCCTGTGATTCCGGCAAGATACCCTCTGGGCAATGAAAGGGTATATTGCAAGAATAGATAGAGAATCATAAAGGCATAACTATCAGCGACTGGGGTATCAACAGCATCTTATACGCACGGCATCATGCAGAATCATTTGGGGTATCAATGGCATAATATGGTTCTCACAGGGTGATATCAAGAGCTTATTAAGAGAATCAATAATTCATGGAGGACGAGGGAATATCATGGGAATATGAAGCCAATTGCGATTCCATGAATATACCCCATAGGTATAATGAAGAGATCAAAAGGGAATAATTGTGGTATAGACTTCAATGATCAGGGCATCAGGAGATTCATTTTGGTTTTCAGTGCTTGTGTATATGTAGATGCCACGGGCGTTAATGAACAGAGTGAAAGTCTTCTGGTCACGGGGGCGGGGTGAAAAACTCTGTGAAATGAAATATCTTCATATAGGCAGATAATAGTGGCCATCGGCCAGTACATATTTATAAGGACGAATGACTCATCTATTGCTTGTCTCTGTCTGATGTAATAATGGTTGAGAACCGGTTATTGCTTTCATGTGCACTGAGAGAAATGATTGGCCGGTTAAAAAGGTATTTATCATAACTGATTTTAATCATGTTCATTACTGTCTTCCCAACCCCAGATAAAACAGGAACAGTGGGCTGCCCGACTATGATAGTCGGGCAGCCCGCTGAGGTAATAGCTATACCATTACGCATCAGGTGCTTGGCAATAGGAAACAAGCTAAATGTTTGATGTCCGCAGCCAATATGACGTGACCAATCAGCTATGCGCAACATCACTGAAATGCAGAACAAAGTGCAGTTATACAGCACCGACTTGGTTTGTAGTGAACATTGTGCTCGCAATAAAGAGTGATTCTCCTCGACAGAACACCGGGTCACCACCTTCAGCAGAAAACTCATTCATTTTGAATGTCGGCACGCGCTGGCACGGCTCAATCTCGACCAATTTACATAGAGAGTGAGAGCAATTGGCGCCCCCAGGCCAGCAGAAAAGAGCCTCTGACGCTGAAAGGGGAGGCACGTGCTCACAACAGTCATTCACCGCGAGCCATTAGACAACCTCTTGTGCTTTTTCGTTCGACGGTTTAATGATGGAAATATTATTAAACGGAGGCAGCCCGGCCTGTCCCCCCTCACCTCGAAAAAAAAAAAATAAGTAAGACAGGCTGAGCCGGGATAAGAGACCCTCTAACTAGTGAGAGTGTAGTGTGTGTTTTTCGGTTACTCTGATTTGATATTGTTTATTTTTACATTGTCGTTCTTAGCTTTATTGTGTATGTTCAAGGACATGGTCATTTGTGAAACGAAACTGAAAATACCCAGCACCTTTTCGATGTTTATCTTTCACTATCGGTTCAGCTGACCTTTAGTCCCTCCACAGTTCGTGAGAGTACCGCACATCTCGCACCAGTCGTCTTGTTGTAGCCATTCCTTTAGCTGGGCTGAGCTGGGCTGTGCAGAATGGGGTGGGTATATTTCGAGCACCTGCTCAGACCATCTGATGAAATTGTTGGATTTATTTACATTAAATGCTCTGCAATCTTCGTTCCAGCTCCGTGTCGCTTTGTCCACTCATATTGCAATATGTGTTGTGTGTCGCAGATCGGCGTCATTATTAAATTCCATCTGGTGCCTCTTGCCGGTATCTACATAACCTGCGCCTCAGCAGTGGTTTTTTTTTCTCGAAATAGTAATTAAAGTAATGCCCGGTGGATATGTTAGCAGTATTTACATATGGTGAACACATTTTTAGGCATTGTTACATTTTTAGTTCATAGTTGTATTTTGATATGTACGCATATTTTGTTAATAACCCTGTGAATATCTGACGTTGCATATTATTTGGTCAAAATGAAAGTTGCACCGCTTTCATAACAGTGACTAGTACCTATTCAATGAAATTGGGCTAGAAAGTTCTCTGAAATTCATGCGAAATATATCAGAAGTGTTTTATTAGATAAATAAGTCATTCTCACAACCTCTTAAACCCTACAGCTACATATAAGCGATGAATTTGGTTTGTAACCATATAAATTATACATTCGTCAATGCTGCCATTGGCTTGCGATGTGGATCTCAGTAGTTGTAGCGCTGGCTTCTATGCAGCAATTACATGCAAGTGAGCTCGTCTGTGTTCAGAGAGCCGGTGTCTGGATGGCGATTACCCGTCCGCTCACCGCGGCAGGCCGTCCCCGTCCGACGGACAAGACAAATGTCCCGCGCCGGAAACCCCTCACCCGGCGCGGAGCCCCATCCATCTGAATCAACACCTCCGCTCCCTGCCTGGCTCATGAGGCCGGCTTTAAAAACGGACAAATCCTGATTTATGACTGCACCGTCCAGCTGCTCAACCAAGCCTCATTTGGTCTTTGTTATGTATTGTAAATGCAATTTGAAACGAATGAGTCTGGTGGGTAAGCATCTCACGGCTCACCTTAGCCTTAACAGTGGGCCGTTTCTAGGAAGACGAGCGGTGAGATATTGCAGCCGAGTCAATTCAGAGCTAGCATCACGAACATGAATGAAACAGAACATACATCGGTCTATACGGCCATAAACGTGTCGCGTGAGGCACGAGCACATTTACATACTAGATTAAACTTATATTCGAATTATTCAGCTTTCATGTAAGAGAAATATAAATGCGCGACATTTGTACTCACAGATGCAAACGTGTCTTTCCGTAAATTACATTGTATGCCATTACTGAGGTGAATACTGATAAAAAAACAGATATTCCGTATATATACGGATGTTCAATATTTACGTCGTCTTATACCTTGAGCTGACAAGGAACAATCGTTTGAAATAAGCTGACATTACTTGCCGATATGGAGCCTACCGATTACGCCAGTCATATCAAACCTCTTTCCGTTTCATTGATCGTCGTACTTTGTACCTAAGCACAAACGATCACGTATCAGGATGCGCATTGCATGAATGTTCAAATTAGCTGATGCAAGTATTAATACTTCAGATTTCCCTGACATTAGGGAAAATATATGAAGTAATGTGCCATTTACAGTGATGAATGACATCCATGATGCTGCCAGTTAGAGGCTGCATGTTATATGTGAGACCCTGTCTCGGCCAGATCGGACCCATTCCGCCATATTTTGACAGTCAAAGTACACGCCACGATGCAACAATCCCCAATGCCTCCTATTGCCGTCACATAAACAGTAATGTACCTGGATCCCTCACCGAGTTACCCATTTCCCGAGCTCATTGGAGCGGTGCCGAACCAACTGTTGGCTGCCGATGACCCGTCAGAGGCGGGACCACAGGCTGCTGCCCCATAACAGTTGCGGCTTCCAACTCATTCACCTGGGAGAGCAACCCGAACTGTGGGCCATTCGATCGCCGCTAGAACGTTTCAGCGCAGCCCGGGTCGAGCTGGCGGCGGCCATCAGTATGCGTTTGTATGCAAGTTGCCGCTGTGGCGGGCTCTGAACTCAGACGGGGCTGTCCCATGGCACGCTACCCCAAAGTGATCACTGACATGGAAGTCGCTGACCCGGACTAGCATTGCCAAAGCCAGGTGGGCTCTGTTTACTCAGATTAATTGGCTGTTGGTTGTCCGACCTCACCTTCTGGCACGTGCCTGGACGTTCCCTCATGGGCTAGGTGTCATGCGATACTCAATGGAATGGCATCGTGCCCCAGTGTCGGCGAGGGCCGTGCCATATGTCTGTAATTGAGTTTGTAGTGGCTACAATAGGACAGATCACGGACTCTGGAGCGCTGTATGATTGGCTGTCAGAGTACGAGCTCGGCGTGCTTGTGAATTCGTTCCGGACGGGACCCGATCCGTCGATTGGCAGTCGATGTAGGGATCGATCGTCCATCCCGACAGTGACCGTGATACTGCGACACGCAGCGTCCGTGCCATTATACCGACACAGTGACACGCACGGCTGCCGATACTGGCATGTTACTATGGCACGGGGGTCCCACTGATACCGTGACACGACTGGATCCGTGATCTTACTGATACCGCGTCACGCAGGAGTGTCTGACAGTGTCGTGACATCACGACACGCCATAGAACTAGGGACTAATCGTGATTGTTTTGGTCGACACATAAGCTTAGCCTTCTTGAATGACCACCATAGGTACGCTAGTCACCATGCATGAAAATCGGAAGCGCACGTTATGGGTATAGTTGAGACCACGGACGTTTTGGATAAAGTTACGTCTCAGCTCCCCACCGACCCATGACCTTGACCTGTGACCTGTGACAAGATCGACGAAAAAGACCTATGGATCTGCAGCACCGCCATGCTGCAACCGGCTGGGCCCTGCCCACTGCTGCGTGGGTACGAGTCGTTCATTTTCCGAGGCGCCCCGCTGCCTGTCGGTTGTTCCTCCGTCCCGCACCACGGCAGGCGGGCAGGGGCCCTGTGACGTCACCCAGTGGGCGGTGCCTGCGCCTGGATGACGTCACCGGTCGAATGGGACCGGCCCCGCAGAAATGCATGGTGTGTCGGTCATTTGAGCTCCATGGACGTGATGGGCATGCCGAGGACCGGCGGGAGAGAATGTGGAGGAAATGATAAAAACATTCGGATCTAGGCCAGCAGGGAAACGTTTGTCATCCATTCATACATAATGCGTCGTGGAAAAGATTATTCTTGTTGAAATTTACCTAAGCATGGATGTGAAAATGGGTTGCTCTTGTGCAATTAATTTCATGTATAGCAGATGCGTCAAAGGTTGGTAACTGCTAAATGTTCATCGATATATCCACGGTCCACTAGTGACGAGTGACGACCACATTCAGGACGCGTGCATCTTGGTGACATTTTACGTTCATTAACCATAAAGTGACGGTAGTTTCCAAGAAATCGAAGGACTTCTTATTGACAAGGATGAAAATGCTCAGTCGCTATTCACATGTCGTTGAAAATGCGCTGCTATAACCGATTCTGTGTCGGCGTGGCCGCGTTGGTATGTTCGTCCCGGATATGGCCTCGTCGCTAGCATTAGCGCCGGTATGGCCGCGTCAGGATATGGTCGCGTCGATATGGATGTGCGCCGGTATGGTCGCATGGGTAATGGGTATGGTCTGGAGTATGGTCGCTCCGGTATGACCGCGCCGGTAGCATTAGCGGGTCGGTTGCCACTCAGGCTGTGAGCGCAGTCTTCCCCGCTCGCCATCACACGGCCGCAGGTCGACCGCCGACATCAACATACATAATTCATGGCCGTTTTTCCTCGCTGAATGCAGCGTTCTCGGCATCACTCAGTCTTTGTTGGCGGCACCGGTCCGCTCCTGAAATCCTTCCCTGGTGCGCCATGGCCCATCCTATCCTTCCGCATCCCATTCCTTCTGTGGTGGGTCGTCCCAACGTCCCATCAGCCGGAGTATCAACCGCCATCGCTTAGAAATCCCACCCTGCCCCAACCTTTGGTACTTCAGAGTTGCGCCACCTCTCAACCGCAATGTTGTCCAGCTCCAGCTCCCCGCCCGAACCTCTGTTCTCTCCAAAATGCGCTCCACTGCAGCTGCACTGACCAGTGACCACACGAAATTCGCCAGTCTTCCTTCCTCAATCCTCATCATCTTCCTTCATAAATACGGGTCAATTACCCCTTATCGCTCACTCCGTAGTGTACATATTTCCTCTTCACCATTTGTCCCTCCCGTGTCCATTTTCAAGTTTCCGTTCCCATTGCCCTCCATCCTCTCCTCGTCACTATAGCAGCACCATTCCTCCAGCACTGTTCCAGTACCGTTCCTCGCGGCGGCCGGTCATCTGATTAGAGTCCACTTGGCCCATCGTTTTCCATCGGGGCGGCCT
Organism: Amphibalanus amphitrite; assembly: GCF_019059575.1. Lineage (NCBI taxonomy): Eukaryota > Metazoa > Arthropoda > Thecostraca > Balanomorpha > Balanidae > Amphibalanus > Amphibalanus amphitrite. The sequence goes on along the minus strand of NW_024881538.1, from coordinate 1,236,233 downwards.
GGGCGGACATGGCCCATTCGACGCTGCGTGCCGCGGCCGGCCCGGACTTCCCCCTGCCCCCCCCCCCCCCCGGGCCATCCGACGGGTAATCTGCGTCGACGGCCGTGTCGGGACCGACGATAAGGCCGTTTCGGGGCGCTCGGGGCCGTCGGGCCCGCCGCAGGCTGTTGCCAAGACCCAACGGCACGCGCGCCGAGCGTCGGGCAGGAGATAGCCGCTCCTCCAGAGTACACAGCGAGGTGTTATTACAGCGAGCTATTGGTTCCAGCTTAGGAGCCGCGCCCTGGAAATGGATCAGAGAGCGATGCCAAAGAAGCTGAGCTCGGTCTGATGGATCCCCCGACTGACATCCGCCGACCTCGTCAAGGATGGCGCTATGGTTCGGTGCGACTAGAGGAAATTGAAATTTTTGAAGAGTTCTCTGGCACATTTGTTTAACTTCACCGGCTGATAATGGCCGATTAATTTACAGCAGAATACGATAACGGAAACCAATGAATGCCTTTCATGCCTGCCGTCTGGTCATACGGCACTAGCCGTCCGCGGTTGTAGGCTGCAGCTTCCCAGTTTTGCCCCACGACATCTGCAACAGCATGTCTCTCGCATAACGAGTATGTATTCGAGTCTTTCCCTGTCCTGAGCCGCTCGTGGCTTCTAACGCAGGACTTTTTTCATTGTGCTTTATCTCAACCATCCATTGGCGGGCGTGCCGCCTGAGCCCTGAGCACCACCCTCCCAACCTCTTTTGTGCTGGTGCTTTTGTTCTAACTTCTTAAACACATTACGGCCAGTATAAAAGTGTTTTGCTCCACTTAAAGTTGAAATAGCTGGAAAAATGGTAAGCTGAAATTGCGTATTGCAGAGAGGGCCCCATCACTTTTATTAAAGTGCATTCCACCAAAGCACAGATCAAAGGTAGGTAGACTGGCGCACTGCCTTGTGCGTATGTATAATGTACCACAATGCCGATATCGGCCTCGGTGGATACGGACAGGGTGAGTAAGCGAAATAGTAAACCGCGGCGATGTTGAACTAAACGCCACAGGGATACGAACTAATTAGATTAAGTGAAATAGATCGCTCAGCGGGTGTCGCCAGTCATAAATGCAGCGGCTGCAGATATTCCGTGGCACATTACACATCACATACATAAGGGCAAGATAGGTAAGAAGACGAAATAACTCGGAACTGATTGAGTATTACCTAACAAGTTGAAGTTAACATAAACATGTTGAAGTTAAACGAGTTGTTATTACAAGTTAAGGTTATAAACAAATTGAAGTTAACAAAGACAACATAAAATACTCAATCGAATTTATGTCATGACATCGAACATCAGTCTTATTCCATGACTTCCAATTGCTGTCCTGAGTTCACACTCTGATTATCTTTAGTAGCCGCAGTTAACTTTAAAGAAACTCAATAGCAAAAGCATCTGCCTGTTTAAGTGTTCAAATTCCCAATTAAAACAAAATTTATGTCCGGTCTTACTTTCTGTTTCTTCAGGCGCTAGTGGTGTCGCAAAGGTGGCTTTTTCACGGTGGTACCTTTTCACTCGGCTAAGCGTTATTTGGACTGCCTGCCATTTTGTCTGCCCATTTCCTTTCCGTCGAGGTGGAACGCTCCATTTGGCGGCCCCGGAGCGAGAGTTTTCGCTGAGTGGCGGCGTGTATTGCGGCTCGTTCGCCGCACCACGCGGCAGCTGAGTGGTTCAGTTGACGGAGGTGATGTTCCACTCCGCCGTATCCCGGTAACAATCCGCGCCGCTGTTTTGGCCGCGACAAACTGTCACAGCCGCCGACAGCTCCAAAACTGTCACAACCAGCCGGCAACTGTCACTGTCACAGCCGCCTACAGCTACCACACTGCCACACTGTCACATCCAGCCGAGAGAGCTGACACACTGACACGGCCGCCACGATACTCACCTTGTCAACGCTTCGGGAGATAAGTGGATTTAGGACGAGCATTCACCGTAAAAGTTTGCGTAGATGTTCGTCAGCGCTGGCTATGGCTGACGCCGCAGAGTTTTCAACTGAAGGCAGAGTTCGAGCGTTCGAGTGGTGATTGTACGCAGGAGCTTCTCATTTGATTACCGTGGATGTCTCGCCACGCTGTCAGCCGTATCTGAACGAGTTTGGCCGACTTGTTTTTTAGTCAAACTGCAGGGATTTGTTTGTTGATAGAGCAGCTGGAGTTGGTGAGACGGAGCGCTCACTAGTTCGGTTTTGGGTATAGTTTCAACGCAAATACGTACCCGGGTGGTGGCTAATCCGGACTGCCTGGGCGGCAACTCCCCTCACTGCTTTGAGTCGATCTCTGAAAGTTGTAGGCACTCCATCTACACGATTGGTTTGTCCTAGATCAACGACATGTCTTCCTTGCGTTCTGAATGGGATGCAATGTTTAAGAGTCATTATATAAGCTCTACCGTCTACGTATATACCTTTTGTTACAGCAAAAAATAATAGGCGTCATTTCGAATGGTCCTTGAGGCTCAAAAAGGTACGAACACTTTACCGAATAATTATTGTCGCAAAACAATATGAAAATACCTATGTAGGCTTGGAAAAAATACAGTTAAGTCAGTGTAGAGGATGATGATGAGACAGAGGCAGAGAGAGAGAGAGAGAGATAGATAGAGAGAGAGAGAGAGAGAGAGAGAGAGAGTGACAGCGGAGAGAGCAGAGAGAGCAGAGAGAGCAGAGAGGCAGAGAGCAGAGGGAGATTCCCCTCGGACTGTCTGAGGTTTCCGTCTCCACGTCACGTCCGTACAATTAGTCAGGCCGCGTTTCACAGCGCTCCGCGGCATACATTGTGTTGAAGCACACGTCGTCTGGGATTTCATCCGACCCATGCACTCTGTAATGTGTAGACAGTATGTGGGACTGGCTGCGATGCAGGATTATGAATGTTTAACCGAAACGTTTCATTTAAAGAAAATTTACAGAAATATAAATTTTGCCACGTCTGGCTGAAATGCACGTAGTTTCACATGTATTGTTGGTGCTTATTAGTTGGATGCTGTAGCGTCAGCAAAAAGGTAACACCTTGAATTGGAAGATCTGTTTGGTGTTTCTGGACGCGAGCATTCTGTGTGCGTCCTGTCTGACACGCGGTTGACACTGGTCTCAAAAGTCGGAGCACTTTGGATGATAGGTCTGCTGTCATCGTCTAGTGGAATTGTTGATGTTTCCGCGCTTGCCACGGGGGCCGAGAGGCTGAAATGCATATTGCACAGCTGGCTTATCCTTAGAGCCGACCCTAGTGCATCCCAGAAGATGTTTATGGTGAAACAGAAGTCAAAGAACAACCTGAGGGAAGAAGGAGCGACTTGGATAATAGGGATCACCACTGATTCACCTGATCATCGAGAGTACGAAACGCATTTGTAGATGTTCAGAGCAAATGATGACACAATCCGCTAAAGTATTAAAAACTGCATGTAAATCCCATAACAGCACGACGTGATAGCAATACGTCCGGTCCTTCCTGCACTTCTCAGATGAGGCTACTGTCAGCGCTGAATTCACTGGGAATTCATTTACAATTCCCTCTTCTCTTTGTGTAGCATGGTGCCGACGTGTGGAAGGCCACTGACCGCTTCAATGACCTCTCCAACAATTCCTTTTTCAATCCCTTGAAATTTTATGAAGGAAGCAATACAAGAGAAATGGCTGTTATTCCGGTGGACAAATTTTAGTTTTTTGTTTTAATCTGGTAAGTATGTTGTGGGGATGACTGACAAATGGTTATCATTTCACTTCAGCCAGCGATGGAGGAGCGGCGAGAGGTCGGATGGTATAAATTTTGATGCTAGATCGGATGCACAGACAGTATCTTAAGACGATCTCACATCGGGTACGGGAATTAAAGAATCGAGGCAGCTCAAATGACCGCGCTGCTACGCATGATGCTGCCAAGAAAGCTTCGCCATCTAATGCTGTATGATCCTTCGAGATGCTGAAGAACAGCAGTGCTGCAGGTTCATTATCTTCGGGAGTTTTCGGCGTAGTCTGTCGGATGTCTCTAGAAAAAGTGGATATAACCAGAAACAGCATAGCAAATTGGTCAGCGGCTAGGAAACATGATCAAAAGTTATGACAATTTTTCGAAATGCTGTACCCAGCTGCGCAACATAATATTATCGTCACCCCACACACTGTCACCACGTCGCTTCCCCTCCCTCCTTCTGGCCCCTACCCTCCACCATGTCCCAGGTCAGCCGTCCGCGTGGCTGCCGAGTCAAATCGTGTGGCAGCGCTGCTGGCGGTCCCGCCCCGCCACCGCGAGGGTGGGGGAGCGCGCATGGTGCTACTGCCGGCCAGCGCGGTTCGCCACTCGCCGTGCGCCGGGGCAGTGCTCTTGGCACCATCATCGCCAGTGAAAACTCCTTCAGGGGCGTGTCTCTCTCGGGCCCTGTAGCAGAGAAGGTAGGCGGTGGCGTCTCGAACGCTGGCGGCAGAGCACTCTCTCACTTTAGAGTCATCCATGAAGAACCAGCTGTCGGCGGGATGATTGAAGCTGTACGCTGTGTAGTGGCCGCTATGTTGCGCAGCTGGGTACAGCATTTCGAAAAATTGTCATAACTAGGAAACTATACCTTTGATGCCAAAAACTTATTAGGTGTTGATTGTATACTTATCTACACTTAATTTGAAAATAAAAATGTTTGGCGTCCAATTTCTATCTAACGTGATCAGGGATTGAGTGATCATTGTCATATTTAGAAACGTATAAACTGATCTAAACATAAAATGCCACTAACCTGACTGCCCAACTGTTGGCAGCCTAACGGCCGAGCTGGCTTGCGGAAAAGATTGCATTTTGAGGTCTCTCTTGGATTCGTGCGACAAAAAGTCGTGTTTCAATTATCTTTTTTTCCATTATCATCCAAAAATCCACTTCGTATTTCGCTTCGTCCACACATTTATCAAAACTCGGCTACTTGCGAAATTGATAGCCTGTTTTTTATCGGCGGCCATTAGGAAGTTTTGTGCGGCCATTAAGTACGCAGCGGCTGGGTCTGATCGGGATCACTGATGGATGACGCCGGCCCGTCGGCCGCCGGCGACTGTGCACTGTCACGCAGATTGAATCAATCTAGTTCGGCAGCCGCATGGCCGGCGCGCAGTACCCTCTGAGGACACAGCGGCACCAGACGGGCCGAAACGGGGCCGGGGCGGCTGTGTCCGACAGCGGCAGATCCGGCGCGGTGGGTCCTCTTCTCTCTCGGCAACGTCCATTAGGACAGCTGGGAGGGGAGGGGGAGGGGAAGCTGGGCTGGGAGGGAGGGGAGGAGAGGGGAAGCTGCGTCTGCTGTGACGCTGCGACAGAGCTGACAGAGTCCACCCCACTGCGACACTGGCCAGTCAACCACTCGGGGCTGGTCGGCTGGTCTTGGGCTGGTCAGTGTTATAGCATGATATCTGATGATGTTCTCTGAATAAAATGCGTTGATTATGTTTGTGCGCGTGATCTCACTACCATATATTTTACTCCTTTCGTTGCTTCCTTCATATTTAAGCCTATTCTTGTTCGTTGCAGGTTTGAGGTGAAACGAAATTACCACGCTAAACAGTGCATTTGATCTACACACTATCCTATCAGCGAGTTTATAGAAGATGCCATCATAGCTGAGAAGCCACGTCTCAGTCGCTCGGCGCGATGCCATTAACGAGTCCATGCCGCTCGAAATAAGCTTTCGATGGTATCTCAGGACTGGATCGTTACAGGTCATTTAGGCGTGAGCACAGATGATCAACAGACGTCACAGTATCATTGGGGCGGCTGCCGGGCTTTTTATCACACCATAAAGCGAATGAAAATGGCTAGCCAGTGCAATAACTAGCCCCGCCATACGAGGTCCTGCAGGCGACATAAAGGGCTCGCTGGGATCTTAATCAGTGCTGCGTGCGCTTGTCTGTTGAATATTACGATAAAGCAATGCGGCTACAATAATCGAGCCAACAATCGCTCCACAAATAACAAAACCAAATTTCCAAATAAAGAAATAATGTAACTTTGTGTTTTTATATATAAGATATTCATTCTTTTCATCATTGATGGTTAACACAGCTAAAACGCAACACTGCATCCGTTAGTTCAACAGTCCTCTCTCAGCCTTCACCACCCTTGCTCCCGTGTGTTTCAGCTTACCGGATGGTGTCTCTGAGCTGTCTGGAGTAGCCGGCAGGTCCCCCAGAGCAGCTGCGCCGGCGGTCGAGCCGAGCCCCGTCACGGGGGGACCCGTGGCGTGCCAGTCATGAAGTCCTCATCTTTCTCACTGCGCATCATGAGGCGGGTGAGTTATCAGAATGAGAGACAGTGTGACTGATGTGTGATGTGGTTGAAGTAGTGTAGTGTGGTGTATGTGTGATGGAGGGATCAGTTATGTGTCACGTCCGACGGACTGATGCGTGATGTCTGACATGATGGACGTGTGATGTGGTGTCTGTGACACGTCATATGCGTTGATTAATTGGGATAAGTGAGGTGTGTTGTCTGTTAGAGACTTTTTAGAGTGAGACTCTGAGCCACTGCAGCAGCAAATTTAAGTTGATCTAACAAAAGGTAGTTCTTAGTGACCCATTTCCACTCAATCCAGTGCCCCTCATAATCACGGTGATCGCTAGGTGAATTTGAACCATTTTTATTCTAAGCATCAGCAAGTGAGCCATTATAGATTTCGTAACAAAAACCAAGCTTGCGAAAACGACTGAGAAATATCAAACATAGTTACCTAAAGACAGTACCGGAAGGGAAGAAATTCAACCGAAATCTCGGCACATGAGCTGAGCAGAAACAAACGAGGCCCTGGTAGCACCCGGATTGCCACGCGGCGGCAGCGAGCTTCCATTCGACGTTTGTGTGTCCCCCGCGGCCCTCCACGAGATCGTCTGTGGCAATGACCTCATTCGGGGCGCCTTAACCCTCGCATGTGTGCGGCGTTTGCCAGCTTCTAATGTGTAGGGGGGGGGGTCGGTTGGACCCCCCCCTTGCCGTTTGGCCCCTGGTCGAGCTAGAGCTTCGCGGAAAAAACGAGCGTGTTGCCCCTGACGAGAGGAAGCCGATGATACCCAATTTTAAGGTCCTAGGTCATTGGTTGACCTTCCAGGTCAGGTCAATGACCCAAAAGTCGGGAAAATCGGGACCTGTTAGAAAGTCGTAAAGTGTGGCTGCTAAGGGGTTTTTCGGGGTGCTGATCACGAATATCGTGTTAGTTTTGATCACAGATGATGTCTTGAAGCATTTAGACCAGGTCGGGTCAGGTCAGGTCAGGTCAACCATTAGGCGTCGTGACGGGTATTCGTAGTACGTGTCAACCGCCTCTGACAGCTTCGTAACATGTTACGAAGTCACCAAAACTACTTCGTAAATGTTCAAATGGTTGCTAAATTCGAATTCAGCTCCAAAAACTAGCCTAGAAACATGTAAAACTCGAAAAAGTGACCCGAGGTCACCCGAGGTCACCAAAGGTCAATGACCTGACCTGACCTTCAGGTGACCTTGACACACACGGGAGTAACATCAAATCACATGTTTGAACGTTTGAAACCACGAAAAGCTTGCAAACACGCGGCTAGTGCGAGCCGACATACGCGAAATCGCGATTCCGGCCAAACATGGTCTCGGAAAAGAGGTCACAGGTCAAAGGTCATTTGGGTCAGGGTCATGAAATTTTCAGGGTAGGTGTGAAATTGATCAATGCGAGGGTACTGAAAGTTTCGTCGCGATCGGCCGCTTTTTACGCGAGTTATTCGCGAAAAACCATGGGGGGGGTCCATCCGACCCCCCCCCCCCCTACACATGCGAGGGTTAAAATGAGACGAGCCAGCCGGCTCGGCCACGGGCTCGGTGAGCTCGGCAGGATGACGGGTGGGCGCCCCGGGGAGACGAGTGCGATCGAGTGGTGTCGGCGGACGCCCTGCCACCGCCTCCGTTCAATACTAAAGCCCCGGCGCACACCTCCCTGGTGCTCGTCTACCGACACACCCGCCTTCTACCGACACCCAGGCGGCAAACAGTTGACCTCCGCCCACGCGCCCCAGCCCATTACCGACTCTCAGGCACACCACTTTTCGACCAACAACCCGTCCTTCAGCGTAAGCCTCGTCGCCAAAGCCCACGTAACTTTCAAGCTCAAGTAGTTCACTAAGTAGTTGGTACTTTGCCGTTTCGAGTGAACTGCGGCGTCTCTTCTGGGAGATGCTTCCGTCTGTTCCTAGCTACATAGCGCTCAAATCGGATTATGCATTTATCTGGATATCACTGGATATGACTTTTCGGAAAAATACATTAAAAAATGGTTTCATTTTTCACCAGCTTTCTGTGTCTGATAAATTGGCATTCGGCACATACCCACTAAAGATTGATCTAGGTGACGCATTGAAATGTGACGCATATGCGTGATGGTATATTCTTGAGGTAGGTACTGAAACGCATGAAAAAGTAATGCGAGAGAAAACTATTTATCTTGTGAGAGACAATTATAAGGCCTAGGAGATTCATCTTATAAAGGTTTGCCTCTCATTACATGCATCACCAATACCATAGGCTTGTGTGCTATTCAGCGAGTGCTTAATCTTTCATAAAGATATGATACCAGTACTTAGCTACGGGCCAGACCCCACAAATTAATGCGGCCAACAGCTCTCTTTCTCCAAACTGATCGAGTACTAAAGCGAAGTTTTACAATGAGGTCGAACTTCGTGAGTCCCCGCGTCTTGAGAGCTGAGTTTGGAAAACTTCAGTGTTATGTTTTAATTTTATTCAGCGAAAAGTTTTAGCAATTAACAGCATGAGGGATTATCGGGGATCGTGAAAAATCTATACGATTTTTTTTGGTATCCGTCCTCACTTATTTAATGGTCTCTATAAAGGCGATTTTTTCGCCGATTCGTCGTGTTTTATCGCCCTATTTTTTTTAAATAAAATCTATCCTTATTTTTCTCCTCTTTTACTTTTTTCCTTGTCGCTGTTTCTTTGCCTTAGACTGTTACTGTAACTGTCTCTTTGTTTTTGTCTCTGTTTCCATCTCCATGTTTTTTGTATTTACTTCTCTCCTCTCTCTCTCTCTCTCCCTCTCTCTCTCTCTCTCTCTCTCTCTCTCTCTCTCTCTCTCTCTCTCTCCCTCCTTCCCTCCCTCTCCCCGCGTCCCTCTCTCTCTCCCATCCGTCGTATGCCACACAGCGTTACTAACGATGCCGGTGGCCTGTCTGACTACGCCTGATACATGATTGGCCCATTTGGCCAGTGCAATCGGGCGTCAGCGCCCCGCCCATTTTCCCTAACGGAACCCATTTCAGCTTACACAGCATGCTGGAGGCATGTAGACTCAGTGGGCTCTGGAGTCATGAGCTCGGACTCAGAGTTTGAGTTTGACTTTATGAGCTAAATAGATACGTCTTCCTCTTACAATTTAACCATTTAAACCACATGACAATGTTATCACGTCTGATGTAGTTTCTACCGACAGGGAGTTCTCAAATAGCCACCACCTCACGGTCGAGCTCGAATATAAGGCTGTCCCGCCCTCAACCATCCACTCTCCTACCTGGGCGCGATACCACCCCTCAGCCCGTTCCGATTAAGTCTCTCCGGACGGCTCTCCGATTCCTCCCCGGCCGTCCTCTTTCAGCCGGCGAGTGCATTGGCATGCATTCGAGCTGTTGATTTTGCCGCCGGTCTGGCCAGAGTTCAGCCCGTCTAAATGCATAAACCATGCGGGGCATTACGCGCGGTCTGCTATGGCACGTGTCCTGCCTCCTGACGTGGGGGGGGGGGGGGGTAGGGTGGATGGGGGGCGAGGGGGCAGATTTGGGGCAGCGATAACGTCACCAATATGAGGAGACGGCCTACATGCCGCGGTTTTCAGCAGCCGACGTGTGACGTCCATAGGTCCGTGTGATATGATCTGTATTGTTTGTACATACCTCATTGTTTCGTGGTTCCTCCTTGGTAGGCCCATTGACATCGCTCGTCTTTGGTGCATAACAGCACAATAAAGCGGAACCGATGTCTCTAGATCGTGACATTACATGGATACAGACTGTCGTCAGCGAGCTTTTTGCGGCAGCATTTGTTACGCTGGAGCAGATTGACGCTGCATTGCGTCATACAAAAATTATTTCGGATAGATTATTCCGTTCCGGATATGATCAAATATACCTACCTTATCATAATATAAGTGTACGTTGAGCTGAATCAACTTTTTGTTATTTACGCCTTCCACTGTCAAAAACAAAATTTAGTAATGGAGATTATCTGGATTTGTGTGATAAATTATGTTGTTTTATCAAATAATGAATGAACAATGAATGATTGTTTGCCATGAAACTAAGCGGTTAACATCGTGATTGTGTTTGAAATTGAAGCAATTTGATGAGCTGTTGAGCCACTTAATTAAAAATGAAATCTACCCAGTCGATCAGACATTTTTCCCGGAAATCATGATGCGTTGACATAGGATCTTTAAAGGGAGAAGCGAGAATCACAGCCATATTTGATGATGGCTTGTCTATTTGAAACATACGGAGCTATGCTCACACGGTGGCTGCGAATGAGCTATTTATTTACTGAGAGCTGCTCTTTTCCAAAGTGCTTGATATGCTCTGCTTACGGTATGACATTACGGTTTAATGTGCTTTGCGATTTGCATTCCTGAGTCCTTATAATGGGCTCCCTAATCATTCATTCATCATGGATTTCAGGTCGTTCTTGTATGCATAAAAACGTTAACCCTAGAACGCCTAGGGGGGGGGGGTTGTATCAACCCCCCCCCCCTGAGTTTTTTTCGAAGTGCACGCTAAACGGCTTGTCGTAGCGGGCTGAAATTTTCAATACCCTCTGGGGCAACCTTTGCGCATCTTTTGCCGAAAAAAAATTGATCGGGTCATGTCAGGTCACGGAGTTATGACGTCATAAGAGGTACAGCCTCCGGCCGGATTTTCACAAACTGAGTGCCAACGCCCGAGGTTTCCTGCCGGTGGTACGGACATCGGTTGATGGATCGTGATGAAACTTCCCATGCATGTTGGGGCAAGTATTGGCTATCATATGGTATAAGAAATTTGACCGGGTCAGGTCAGGTCACGGAGCTATGACGTCACAAGAGGAACAGCGTCCGGTACTATTTTTGAAAGGCGCCCAAACCACTATTTTGCTAATTCTTGTCACCTCAATGGGAATATGCAGCAATATTAGCTTCTATAGGGAGCAAATGGACCTTCCAAATCCAAAAATACAATCAGATTTCAAAAATTTAAATTTTGATTTTTCGAATTTCTGCCGCCGACTGTGACCTTGCCGACTTCTGGCGTTCCCAACGCGCCATTTTTAGAGCTAGGGAAACGAAATACATACCAAACGATAGAGAATTGATCAAGGAACACGATAGTGAAGGTTTCAAGTCGATATCTCCCACCGTTTTGCCGCAATCGCCGCCGAAAGTTGAAAAAAGTCTATTTTTCCGAAAATTTGACCTTTGACCGGTCAAAAGTAGGTCAAATGTTGACCTAGGACCAAAAAATATACCACCAATCGCGAGATCTCGTTGAGAGCAATCCGTTGGTTTTTTTCCGCTAAGCTCTACGACCTTCCGTTTCGAAACGCCAGGGGGGGGGACCGTAACAACCCCCCCCCCCCCTTGGTCGTTCGTGTTATGAGAAATGGCCAGGGCCGCGTTTCATAAAGCGAGTCCGTAACTTACGGCGGTTTTTGGTCTTGAATTTCAAGCACATGTGAAGCGATGACGATAGTTTGAATCGTTGAATTTTTTTTTTCCCGTGACTGATTTGATCATATAAGCATGAGCCCATCCATTCGGCATCGGCACAGCAACATCTTTAAAGCGATCAACTGCCTACGTGTAGAGCAGAACGCATACAAAATTCACACTTTACATGAGCATTGAGCAGGCCACGGTCCGCTCAAATCCTGGACCTGCTGTTGAGAGTCGGACACGCGCACGCTCCGGGACAGCACAGGGAAGAGGACCGCGAGCGTGTCATGCGCAGCTCCTCTCGACAGCCGTCCGCAGGGGTCAGTGGTGGTGGGTGGTCCGGTGGGTCAGCCACTGAGTCCAGCGGCGGCCCCGCAGCAGACTCGTCATCCGGTGCCTCGATTGACGGAGTGCTCATGCTCGGGGTCAGCCTGGACGATGGCGTCGGTGACGGTCCCGGTTCAAACTAATTGAACCGGGACCGTCAACCGGGACTATACTATTTGTGAAATGAAACTCTGTGTGTCTGTTTGCACCGTGCAGAGGGGTGCTTTGACGCCGTGCACAGGTCAAACGGTGCGGTCGATGGGGCTGAAATTTTCGCAGGGTGTTGATGACGTCACGCGCACGTGCAGTGGCGTGTTTCGAGTCCCGGGGGGTGGATGGTTCGCACGTGGCACGCCCTGGAAAAGTGCGTATTTCCTCTCAAATTTGCTCAGTCTTCAAGGCATCGGCAGCCGGGTTTGATGGACTTTGCAACTAAAATGCATGACGATCGGCGGCGGGTGCCTCTAATTTGCGGATTGACAGCTTATTTATTTTGCTAAACAGTGTTGATTACCGGTAAATAAAGACAGTTTTCAACGCGCTGACACAAATGCACCGCGTTTGCCGTAGTGCGCCACATTTGTCCACATGCGCTATTTTTGCCGTCAAATATGGCTATAAATATGCCGGACCAACTTTGTCAAATATGGTCGTCTAATACGAAAATGTCGAAAAATGTGTTGCTCCGTGTAGTTTGAACCGTGTTCATTAACGGTCCGTGATGTTTGAACCGTGTAGTGGGTTCAAACAGGATCCATCTGTCTGTCTGTTTGTTTGTCCGCCACGCCGTGTAGTGTAGGCAGGGGCGTAGGCAGGGGGGGGGCCACTGGGCCATGGCCCCCCCCTTGGGCGCCGAAGGCGCCCTTTGCGATTGGAGGGCGCCGAAGGCGCCCTCCAATCGCAAATGCAATTGTGATATAATCGAATCGAAAAACAATCGCGACTGGAGGGCGCCCTCCAATCGCGAATGTGTTTACAGGGAAAATACGGATGGAGGGCGCCCTCGGAGGACGCCCATTCCAAATACGCCCTCCAAATACGGTTGGAGGGCTCCCTCGGGCGCCCTCCAACCACATTTGTAGGCTGTAGCTCTCTAAGCGTAACGGTGGTCGCCTATGTAAGCCGCTGTCCTGTAAATAAACGCCCTCTCACCCGAAGGCGCCCTCCTGTAGGTCGCCACCCTGCTACACATTGCCGCCCTTCTGCTGATCGGCGTCCTCATAATTATTGGCGCTCTCCTACCTATTGAGCCCTCATGTGAAATTTTGAAGGCCGCCTTTCTCCCTTTTGGCACCCTCTTGTTCAGTGCCGCCCTCCTACCTATTGGTTCCCTAGTCCTTCCTGTTGAATGTTAATCGGGGCCCTTCTCCTATTGGGGCCCTCGTGTAGATCGCCGCCCTCCTAACCACTGGCACCCTCCTGTTGATCACCGCCCTCCTATCCACTGGCACCTTCCTGTTGACCAGCGCCCTCCGCACAGACGCCCTCCTGTTCGTGTCATCCTCTTGAGCAAAGGCGCCCTCCTCACCATTGCCACCCCCATTTTAATCGTCACCCTTCCGCTCATTGGCGACTTCCAGTTGATGACCGCCCTCCCACCTATTGGCGACCTCTTGTTGATCGCCACCCTCCTATTGGTGCTCTCCTGTTCCTCGCCACCCTCTTACCTGGTGGCGCCCTCCTGTTGATTGTTGATCGGCGCCCTCCTACCTATTGGTGCCCTCCTGTTGATCGCTGCCCTTCTATCCATTGGCGCCCTCCTGCTGCTCGCCAACTTCCTACCTATCGGTGCCCTACTGTCGAAACTCGGGATGTTGATCGGGGCTCTTCTACCTATTAGTGCCCTCCTGTGGATCGCAGCCCTTCTACCTATTGGCAACATCCGTTGATCGCTGCCCTCCTATCATTTATTTACTCCTTTGGCATGTTTTTCAACTTAGTCGTTCTATTGCACATAGTTGATGTCTTGCCTGTGAAAACTGCCACAAATGAACGTGCATTCAGCACAATGAATGAAGTATCTATACCTACCAAAACTATCTACGCTCTACGATGCATAAAACACGTCTTTGGTCTTAACGGATTGATCCTACTTTACGTGCATCATGGCATCTATATGGATTACGATTAAGTATTGTCAACAGGTTCGGGCGCAACAGCAGGCATCTGAAGTTTCGGTGATTGAAACTGGTTATGTGGGTACACTGTGTGTATGCATCTGTGAGAAGGCTATGAAGGCTGGTCTGAGGTAATTTGGATGATGTTTACGCATCTCGCGCTCCGGTATCAATCCGATACGGTGATCTGGTGCGTAGATATGCCACCGCCAATAAACTTTTATACATCGACACCCATGAGCCAAGCTTTCTGTACAGTTTGTGTGGCAGCGGCCCGACCAAACCTTAGGTATTTTTTACACCTTCAAATTTGGTAAAAGAGCGAGAGGAGCTTTGAACAGTGATCGTATAAAAGGCGTGCCTAAAAAGCGGAGGAAAAGGTTGTTTTCAAAAATTTCGCGCGCCTTCGGCGCAGCATTTCAAGAACACTTGACCTTTTGTGACCTGGAGTATAATGAATACACACGATGCAAAATCAATGCAGCACGACCTATACGAGGTTACGCAAAAAAAAAAACTGGTGGCATGGTAAAAAACGCCTCCCAACCCCCCAACCCCCATTGAGCGATTTTTTTATCTCGCGACCGTATGGCGCCCTCCTTGGGTGAGGTGGCGCCCTCCAAACCCTTGGCCCCCCCCTTCGCGATTTTCTAAATACGCCGCTGAGTGTAGGGGTGCTTTGAATTTATTTATCTTGCAAGCAAGAACAGAAGGGAGAAGGGGAAATAAATTTATCTCTTCACATGCGCTTGCAATACAAGCCCGAAAACTGGCGTAAGTTACGGACTCGCTTTATGAAACGAGGCCCTGGTCGTGCGAGGGTTAAAACGGCGAAAAGTTACGCAGCCGGCAGGGTTCGAACCTGCGCGGGGAGACCCCATTGGATTTCAAGTCCAACGCCTTAACCACTCGGCCACGACTGCTGTAAAAGTAGTGCTGAAATGCAACAATATAATCTTGTTGACTTTTGGTAGAATTAGCAGTAAATTACTGTACTTTGTTTTAATCATTATCTGATTCTTTGGGTAAGAAATGATAGAGTGCTGACTGCTGATTACAACTTGACATCCAAATGACGCTGAAATCAGATTTGCTCACTTTGATAGTAATAATGTTGTTAAGATGAAAAAGCTGTTGCGTGTGTTCCGCCTTGGTGGGTGAATGGCAACGACAGCACAGTCGCTAACACTTCTGTTATGCTTTTAAAACATTGTCATTCTATTTCTGACATTGATGCTCTTTCCGGGACGCCGTGTAGCGCTCCCGTAGTGTGGTGCCCTCTACAATTTGTGGCCAGCCCTACCGCAGCGCCACCTGTAGAGATATCGGGAAAGTGGCCCCCAGGGGCCAGGCAGAATGAGGGGGCATAGGCTGCGGAGTGCGGACTAAGTAGGTACCGAAGCATGTACGGATCGCAAATGTTCGTAGGGCGTAAAGTCCGCAGATACAAAAGTATATGTTTGGTTAGGCTAGCTAAAGGTAAGGTGATGCTGGGTTCAGTTTGGTCGGATTGGACTAGGTTAGATCAGGTGGGGTTGGGTTAGGTCAGGTCAGGTTAGGTTGGGGGGGTTATACGCATTACATACTTTTTATTTCTCCCTACGTACTTATCGTTATCGCTGTCACACTTCTGCGTACAAACTTTTGCATACTGACTTTTCTTCTACGTATTTTAGAGTCAGATGCGTATGTACTTTCACCTGCGAACTTACACAGATAATCAGCCGTACCTATAAGATAAGATAATCTTACCTTATCATTAGCATTTTATATGAGATAAGATAAGAACAATTTTTCTTATCTTTATGGTTGCTAAGTAGCAATATTAATTGGGCAATTCAACCTATAAAATGCACATTGCCGTTCCCAGTCCACGCCGTTTCAAACGCAACAAAAAACCGAACCCGCATCATCTTGTGTATGTATATACGATCGTGTGACTCTTATGTCTGTATACTGGACACTGAGTGCGCCACTGACTGTTTTCTGTCTCGTTCTAGCCATCGGACCAGCCCCAGGTAGGACTCGAGGGGCCAGGCCCTGGTGCTTATTCTTTGTCACTGACTCACTGACTCACTGACTCACTGACTGACTGTCACTGACTCACTGACTGTCACTGACTCGAGGGGCCAGGCCCTGGTGCTTATCACTTGTCACTGACTCGAGGGGCCAGGCCCTGGTGCTTATCACTTGTCACTGACTCGAGGGGCCAGGCCCTGGTGCTTATTCTTTGTCACTGACTCACTGACTCACTGACTCACTGACTCACTGACTGACTGTCACTGACTCACTGACTGTCACTGACTCGAGGGGCCAGGCCCTGGTGCTTATTCTTTGCTTAGAAGGTTTATTCACAGTATGCTTATCAAAACCTGGGCATTGCACAAGGCCACATAGCTGTCGAGTAGTTTCGAGTAGGTTTCTGGGTCACGTAGTCAGTAATTTGGAGAAGCTTCCAAGAACCTTTAGGTGAGTATCAGATGTTAGTAATTCAAAAGCCGCTAGTGATAATGTATGATCTGCAGCCAGATTTGAACTTAGGTACATATTTTGGAAAGTATGTGGAATGTGGATGCTTGAGCGCTGTACTCCAACATACATGTTACATAGGGTGCATGATGAATGACATTGTTGAATTACGTGTAATATTTGTTTTTCGTAGATGTATTCGGATATGATCTATAAAAATGTGTGGGTAGGCACAAATTATTTATCAGAGTAGCTAGCTGTAAGATTGAAGTTTCTAGTTTAGCTTTTCTTGTTCCGTGTACACTCTAATAAGTAGTAAATATATGACTGTAAAATTCGTCTAAACTGCAGTACTTACAAACAAAATCATCGTTTTTTACACACCACCTTCCTAAACTTCAACCTTGTCATGTGCATTCAATTGGAGGCATGCAGTTGAATTAGGTACACGTAAAGCCAAAAACTAATGCTGAACGCCTAGCCCACCTGTACAGACATACGTTTAGAGTTTTAGCGCTACACTTCTGGAATTGGAGCACCTGTGACCTGATGACTGAATGATTCAAGAGGATGTTTAACCCTCGCCGGCCGAGGGGGGGGGGGGCGGGTGCCGCCCCCCCCCCATAGGGTTTTTTCGCGATAGCTCCGAACACGCTGGCGATAGAGAGCTGAAACTTGGCATACCTGACCTTTGATCCAAGCCGCATCTTTTGACACCAACCGCATTTTTGGGTCAGGTCAGGTCACTGACCTATGACGTCATAAGTGAACCTCTGCACGGTCTTCAGATGTCGCAACTTCGCAACGCCCTCACTGCCAGAGGAGATGTCACAGGGAAATGAAACTTGCAGGATCTAGTATCCATTATGAGTCCCACAACTTGTATATCTCGGATTTTTCCTAAAGGTCATATGAGGTCAGGTCATTTTCGTGACCTCACCATTATAAGTCAATGGGGAAAAATTCAAACTGCTATTCTGGCGCCGGGAACGATCTCCAACTATCTCAAGCACACGGAATCGTGATTTGATGCACTCCTTGCAAGGTTAGATGCGTCACTTTTGCAATGTTGACCTTGCGTGACGTCATTTATGACGTCATCAAGGTCAAATTAGTTTTTCGTCAATAACTCTTGATCAAATTGAGCTAGCGAGTCGGGAAAGGCACCAATGGACTCAGGAAGGCCTGCCGAATCGAATGATATGCGACATGACCTCTTTCGACCAACTTCGTGACCTGGGGGTGCTGACCTGACCTTGACCTGAGGTCAACACCCCAAGTTGACCTGACCCGGACAAAAAGTATATCATTCGACGCGCCTGAGCGAGGCGAACACGATGCTGCCAAAATCGGCGCTCTGCGGCCGTTTTTTGCGAAGTTATTCACCAAAAACTGAACCGTACCCTGGGGCACTTGACCTGACCTCAGAGGTCACCGGTTGACCTAGGACCTTAAAATCGGGTACCAATCTCTGCGTCTCGTAACGGCGCACACGCTCGTTTTTTCCGCGACGCGCTAGCTCCACCAGGGGCGAAACGGCGAGGGGGGGGTCGTACCCGCCCCCCCCCCCCCTCGGCCGGCGCGTATGTAGAAAACCAATAGGTCCGGCGAGGGTTAAACCTAGAACATCTTCTTCAAACACCACTTGACCACCACCAATGATTCGTAAATAATCTCGGCAGCAATATTATAACTTTTATTAGTTCATGAACAGTCATAATAAATTGAGCGTCATAATTGGATCTTTACCTGCTTTGTGAACTGTGGAATACTTCCCTTCGGCCGACAGCAGTACGCCTTACATCACACGCATTAGGCGTGATGAGGAGAGGAGGGGCCGCTGGGCAGTGCGGCGGGCTGCCGGGGGTCGCACAAAGGCCTTGAGTGCCGCCGCCGACACTCTGCCTCCCACGGTCCATCTGGACAGGAGCGGGCGCGGGCCGTGGCGGTGTGCGTCGTTTATAATGCCCGACCGAGTGGACATGTCGCTCGGCACCGGCCAGCATGACTCTCAATCACGGCCTGGGACGTGGGGACAGGGGGAGCGATGGCCGATGGGGCAGGGGGTGGGTGGGGGAGATGGGAAACGGGAGGGGGAGAATCGTGGGGGCGTTGCTCAAATTAGTGACAGATCTGGGTCAGATGCCACCTGAAAAGACTGCCTCTGATGTGTCAGGGGGACCGGGATGTTTCTCGTCGTTTTGGGGTGCCAATCACGTCCTCCTGGTGGCGTCAATCTGAGGCGGATGAGGCTGGGGTGGTCGTGGGTAGGGGGAGGGGGGAGACTGGGGGCGACCGTGTATGCACTAGGCGACGTCTTGGAATTTCGATGCGCAAGTATAGCAAAGTAAGTACACGCTACGCGTCTATACCGGCCCATCAAATTTTGGTTCTTTCGTAGTCGTTTTTATATTGTTTTATTTCTTATGAAGTCCCACAGTAGCCAATCGGGCATCCCCCGACCGGTGTCGTTTAGACAAAGGGCCTGACTGGGCGGGGATATGCTCTCCAGCCTTCGTAATCTTGGTCCCTTGTTTACATAGATCCTGAACGTAAACGTGCTTCGGCCTTATGGACTTGCTGTCTCGTAACTGGATGCATTAGTGATTAGTCATCCACGGGGATCGTCTTGTAGTCTGCAGAGGAAATCATGCACCAGTCCATGGGAATTCTTGGACGAAACATTGAAGGAATAATTTGAAGGATGGTCGTAGCTAATAAACGGAATAACGGGATATGCTTAGACTACTAGAAAATTGGTGGGAAGTGAGCATGCGTGTATACTTTGCAATCAGCTGATATACACTTTATGTCTATTTTTTCAGGAAATGTTGGATCCCCGTGACGTGAGTTCCAATCGTAGCCATTGTCCTCACACAGCAAAGGATGATAGTGGAAACATTTTGTATCCACATTTTTATGTTAGAATACCATTTGTGCATGACTTCTGCAGCGGCAGCATCACCAGTAGGTCGTGTCCTCTGATTGCCACATTTTTGGATTGTACTATGTAGTAGAATTGCTTTGACACGTTGCGCCAGTTTACAGGTGAGTAGTTACACTAATTAGTTGGTTTTGCGGGCTCACATTAAAAGCGTTGTGATCGCAACTCTTCAGGAATTTCTAGCTCTTGCGTAATACGCTGCTAGCACTGACGTAAGATATTGGCGAGAAAAAAGATGGTGGCGTTACTACGTGACGAATATAAAAAAGTTATTCTGTGTCATTGCGTCTATGGAAAAAGCTTTCAGAATTGATTGGCCCTATGATTAAACTTTGATTCTTGCATCGCTTGATAACAATTTGGCTGATCACGGTGACAATTAGCTAATTCACCCAATTCCTTCAAATTCTAAGAATTTAAAGTCATGTCTGTTTGAAATTTTAGTCTACCAGTAATCTATGAGAAAAGGCTAATAAGAAACGACGAGTGTGATCATTATTTGATTGCTCTTTGTTTGTTTTTTAAGCATATTGGTGAATAAATTTGAATAATATAACTTTTCCATCTTGTGACTTGGCGACTCTGACGTTTTAAGGGGACTTGCGTTTTCAGTAAAGGGTGGGCTCGGTGATCGTCGTGAAACTTCCGATACCATTCACGTTAATAATAATTCATCAATGATAAATAATAATAATAATTCAGTGAGACGAAATGTGTTATCTTCAGTATCGGCTTTGTCTTCGGACTACAACACGATCGTGTTTGCCAAGGCCTTGCACCAATTGGAATAAAATATCGTGCCGTCTCGTGTCTATGGATTCGTGGCGCCCGTACACACACTCGTGACATGACAATGCATTGAGATCAGTGGCTCTGGTGCTCCTTATCTTCAGCTTTTCACTACATCATTTGTTACGATTTCTCGGACTCTTTACGTACCTATGTATATTCACCAACTACCAGCCTTTCAGTGTACTTACATGACGCACTCTAACTAACTCTAACTGAACTCTAAACGCGTTTAACTTCAACGACATGAAAAAAGGTAACGGCTACATTCCATTTAACTTAGGTTTTGACGGTTGCGCTGCTTGATTTTTTGCTATTGTATGCATGATTGGATGCCCCACGGTTCATAAGCTCACTATTATGTCAGTCTTACCTACAAAGTAACATTGTTTGGAGATGCTTTGGTGTGACGCAAAGCTCATATTAATGCAACGCCGTCCAAGTGGTGGCTCAATTTTGTAGGGGACCGGTCGTTTTGTGACTTTGAAATGCTTCCTCTCCGTCTCCATTCTATTCATAAAGCCCGCGATGCCATCGATCCCCCGCACCCCTGGCGCACACCGGCGCTCCCGGTCCTCGTCAGGAGGCGACTCGACGGTTTGATGTCGGTTTTACTCCCGCGCCAGCTGAGACGGCGTCCAATTCGCGCCCGATTGCCCCTCCGCCCGGCTCGGTCTCGGTCCCCTCACCTCACAATACAGCCCGGTCCTCGGGTGCAGCCGTTGCCGTATAATCGTACCCCGGGCTCAGACGGAGTAGGTCGCTCGCCAGCGCCTAATGCCGCCCCCGGAGTCGGACGTGTCTTCAGTTCATTAGCGGAAAACTGCGGCGTGAGCGGCCCGTCCGTGACGCTATGCAGCATCGTTAGAGCTGGGACCGGAACCACCCAGTCCGGTAGAACATGGAACACAGGGCCGGTCCCAGGAGACCCGATTGGCAGGGTGTTTTTGCTGGCTCAACCCTTGCCTGCCGTGCATCCACCCGCGGAGGACCTGCACGTGATACTAGGGCATTTGCATGGTTTGTTATAGGAATGTGCTTTTATTGCACGTTTAGTAACGCCTCACGTGTTTATCAAACTTTTGTTCATTGGTTCCATCATTCAGTAGCGGCGGAACACCTTCCATTAAGGGGGGGGGACACTGCCGACTTTTGGTCCCATTCTTTCCATGCAACGCCCATAGGGCTTATGTTAAAATGCCAAATTCAAAGGGGGCACGGTGCCCCGGTGCCCTCCCCGTTCCGCCGCCTATGCCATCATTATGTAAATGCTCACGATATTTGAAATTCATATGGGAGCAAGTAATTTCGATCATTATAGGAAAATTTTCAGCTACCATGACTTCGAATGATGTGAATAGTTCAGTCAGAATATTAAAGAGTTTGGCATGCATCATAATAACCCGCTGTTATTTTCCTTGTAGGGTTATTCTGACCAACTTATGAAAAGAAGTATCGAGCGATTGTCACGGAAACGCATACGCATGCCTGTCCAAGCGAGTAACGCAGGAAAAATATGTGATGTTTGAAGACGGACTTTCACAATTGTATGTCTTTTTCGCCCCGGTAAGTCGGTGACTCAATCCCTATCATAATTTTGACAGCGTATTGCTAAAGGGAATATACTGCATTGAGCGCAATGAACTTGTATATGTTTTGTACATGTTATATGTTTTAAACGTGTGCTGATTTGGGAGGATGACATGAAAGCTATACTTAAAAATATATTTTTTACATGATCATAACTATGTGCAGGACCTAGGGAATGGTTAGCGAACACAACAGCGACTACCAAACACATAGTAGGTTGTAATGATTTTTTTTTCGGCCAGGGTATGGCTGTCTTTTCTATGCTCGCGAATCTAGAGCAATGGTAATGCAATTTTACGCCCTATTTGCTATGCTCGTTCAGGGTTGGATTGCTGATTTGGACAACCCGACTTGGCAGCGTCTGCGTGATAAGGAGACACGGAGAGACGTTAGTAATCCAATGCAAAAACTATAACGATAGACAGCAGAAAGGATTCCCCAAAAAAGCGGACGAATAGAATCAGGAAGCCTTTTGCCCGTTGATCGCTTTATTCAACATTTATCGATGTTATCTTGCAAGTGCAGTCTGGCCGTATAATTGTTACCTATTAAGAGCCATTTTCACCAGCTCTACCTCAGTTATAATGCGCACCGTACTGGTGCAGACAACTGCGCTGATAACTGTTCTTGGACACTTAAGAACAATTTGTAAATGTTTCACTGGATTTTGAGCATAATGTGGGACGCATCTGAGTTCAGATTGTTTCCATTGACCAGTTCACACGTGCCCCCGTTTTTCACTTCCACTCTGCAACCTTTGGTCACCTAGTGACGTCACACCTCCTGGTGACGTCACATCCCCTACGACAGTGACGAGTGGCGGCGCCAGGACCCGCACCGCACCACTCACCAGTCCTTCCGCCCGGCGCGGAGGGTCAGCCGTAACAATAGCGCCGGGCCGGCTGCGGCGCCCGTCGGTACCGGCTCTCGGCGCTCCTCGGGCCACCTCTCCACCGCTGTGTCACTTCCCTGCCGCTCCATTTGGGTCGGTGGGCGCGATGGTCCTTGCGGCGGAGCGGCACCGCGCACTCGCGGTGGTGGAGGGGGGATCGGCTGGACAGACAGCCGATCCCCTCAGAGGACACTGAGGTGGAAACATCGGCCTCCTTGGAACGGACGGCGTGACAGCACCACGGGGGTGGGGAGGAAACGGAGCAAACAAACAGCTCAACGCGCCAACGAGGGACCGAGGGATTCTTCGGGATTTCATAGAATTGATCAGTTGATGTTGAATAGTTGATTTAAAATGTTGAAGCAAGGATATAGGGGAAGTTGGGGCAATGCCGGAGTTGGGGCAAAGCCGAAATTCGAGATATTTCGAAAACCGTAAGACATGGATGCCACCTGTCAGTGATGCTCTGAAGCTTAAAGGAAATAGTTCACTTTTAACATGGGGTTTGGAACTAGAATAGCAGTTTTGTTGCTTGCGCTGAGACTAGCACAAATCAGAAGCTTTTACGGCCCAACGATCACCCTAGACGAAGATATTCCATTTTTCGTTCCGAAAAGAGTGCCTTGCAGAGGAATGCGTGCCTTGCTGAGGAATGCAGTCACGTCATCGTCAGCCAATCAGAATGCTGCTTACAGCCGATGGGTTTGTCCTACGCAATATGATTGGTCAAGGCGTAATAAGCTTCCGCGTCAAACATTATTTTATATAGAATATAGTTCTTCTTATACTAAAATATAGAAAATAATCCTTTTTACAAAAACGTTTTGTTTTATTTTCTGATCATTTTGAGCATAAAAAAACATAAATCCATAGCAAAATACTAATTTCAGGAAAGTGAACTATTTCCTTTAAGTGACTACAATTATCGCATGTTTGTTACGAGTCGTCATTCGGAATACTTCGACTGTGAGGGCGCCAAGAGCGTTTTCAAGGTACGTTTCCCTTGTACTACATGCGCCTTTGAAGCTGCATTTTTTACTCATTATGCTACCGTTTGTCTGGCCAATTCGGTCAAGTAATCTTTAGCATGTCTTTGCATAAGTGTGCTGCCTATTTGAAATTTATACAGCACGTTGAAAAGTTATGGGCCTGCAAATGAAAGTATGGCTGGCTGGGGTAATGCCGAAAACGTGCGATTACGCACGTGTTAAAAGCACGCTACGTGGACTTTACTGCTGTAGAATAGCAACGCGTATTTTTAGTCACACAAATTACACTTTCAACCGACACAACGGCCTGTTACCTATAAGGAATGATTAACCTGGCATTTTCTTATTATATCACATAATTATAACTTCCAGTGTGCACCGCGTCCTCAAGCTCTTGAAACGTGTGTCAGCTTTGATGAATTCTGGATAAAGTTTGAGATAAAATGGCAAAACATCAATGTCGGCATTCCCCGTAGATCATTTCTCCCATTTTCGGCTTTCCCCGCAGTCCGGGGCAACGCCGAAAAAGTCACTTCTTTGATATTTTTAGTTTGTGCGCTTAACGGTATGCGAATTCATCAAATGCGCCTGGTATGTTTGAAAGGCAAAAGACTGGCCTCTCGAATGACGCCAACAAGAATAGCGTATGTTGTCTACCTTGCGTGCTACGGGCGTCAGAAAAAAAGTCTTCGGCGTTCCCCCAACTTCCCCTACTTCCTGCTTCCACCGTGCCACTGCTGAGTGGTTACCTTGAGTGGTTACAAATTGCTTTGCTGCGATTTGAGCGTTTCGCAGCATTTTATTTTACTTTCCTTGTGACCTTTACTTCGTTGACCTCTTCCTTTTTGTAGAAACTGACACGGGTGTCTGTTCTCTATGACATCACCTTCTGTTTGAAAAAGCCGCATTTTATGCGCCAAGAGACTCGGAAAGATGACTGGGCTGTCTCGTTGTTCAGTGGGCCCGCCAGTATTGTATGGCGCTTGGAGAGAGAAGCCGGCTGTCTTTGTCAGGACAGCATTGTCACCGAGTCGTTTTATTCCAACTGAATATTTTACTGCCTCTACCTTTTTTGTTAATTTTAAAAGCATCAAGAATGTATAAAATAAAGCCCGGTCTGGCGATCTGTCACCGTTTAAAAAACGTGACATTTCATTTTTCACAGGTGACAGGAAATTTAAATATTGAAGTTCGATCCAAATTGGCTCCTGATTAAGAGAAAACATAGATTGGAACAGAACCTGAGTTCACGATTGATCAACTAATAATCTCAAGCATATCGGGCTGATGCAGACCTGATTCCCGGCCAGCTTTTAGGCGATATTAAGGGGATGATACTCATGGCTGGGCGCAGACAAGGCCGTATCAGCCAAGTGGCAGACGGGCGTATAGCGGATCTGTGACATTGCCATCTCATTCTCCCCTTTTTTTGCCACGATCCACATATAGCCCGACGATAGGGAAGGGAAGCAGGAGCTGGCATACAGATTGTCTGTCATCAGTGATCTGCTCAGGAAAGGCAGCCTATGTCGGGATACGGTGATCATGCGCGATATTGTATCGCTTTCCTCTCAGCGATATAAAAAAAGTTTTTTTTAACCAAAACATGGCTACGTGTAGCTAAAAATACATCACTCGACCGTCGCTATACCAATCAAGGCGCATTCACAAAATGCAAAAGTAGTTATTTGAATAAAGATCATTTTAGGTCAACCATTAAAAGCTTCTGAGTTAAAAATTTAATTGTTTTACTCACACCATGTCTCTGTATACCTAGTCATCCGTAGAATCCCGTTCCTCAGCTGAAATGTCTTCACCACTGCTCTCGGCCACCGTCCGGCAGTCGTCTGATGACGCTAACAATATCCGGCACGGCCCGTCTCGTGCCGCTAACTGGCCGATTGCCGTGCCCCGGGACGGTTTCATGTCGCTCGGACCCCGCTCCATGGCCGTGTAAACTACTCGGTTACGGCGTCCGAAGTGGACGCGCGTGCCGGACGCGGGGGCCGATATGGCTGAACCGCCAGTCAGCCACCCGCCGGCAGTGAGGCTGACACGACCCCTGTACCCCAATACCCCCTCACAGGATTGCGGTAGTGGCAGGTGTCATGAGAAAGAGAGAGGCGGGCATAATAACATCGCTTGGTATTGATTATGGCTTAGGTTTTTATTTTCCTTTGCCAACATATTTTTGTTTTGTATGCATGTTTGCTGCATGCTTAGCTTTAACACAGGAACATTGTATGGAGGGGGATAAATACCTACTTTTTTATTCACATATCGATCTTTATCACCTATTTCAAATTATCTTAACGTCATATCCTCTTCCTTTCTCGACTTTTAGTTTTATCGTTAGTTATTTAGAAGTGGATTAATTTTGTTGAAATGTATGTCTGCAGATGCTGCAGACGTTTATTGCCAGGTGCTGTTTTTCTAATAGCAAAATCAGGGAGTGTGTATGTCCCACCCCCAGCTCACCCTTCCATCCACCCCACCACTGCCCTCCGATGATGAGGTAGCCATCAGCCCTCCCCAGCCGGTGGTCCTATAGCCATCAGGCCGCTGTCCACCGGCCGCTGCCGCCATAGGCAGACGCCCTGCACGCATGGCCGACCCAGTGACTAATCGGACGGCGATTCGTCATACGTGACTGCTATTGATTGGAAACCGAGATCGGTGGGATGGTGTGCCAGTCAGCAATTGTCTCCTGTTGGCCGGGCGGCCCGGGCGCGGTCAGCACGTCCGGTCACCCGTGGGGGGGGGGGGGGGGCACCGCCCGGTCCCTCCTCACCCCCCGCCCACCCAGCCCCAGAGGGGGCGGGGCTGTATCACTATCCAATGCCATTGACATCGATAGGGGCGGCCTCAGAATGTATGGGTGGGTGGGAGACGTAATTTAAAGTAGGTTTAAAGACTTTCTGCTTTGTATATCGTATGCTTACCGTTATTAAGCTGTGGCAGTTCGTTTGAAGTCGATGTGCTCTTTTTATTGATCCTCAATGCAGTTTTGTCTCCACCTCTGTTATTGGCTGGAAATGTATGCTTAATAATTTTTGTCTTGTTGTGCTTTATTTCTTATTAGCACATAAGTATGTACAGTCCACAGCAGAAGTAATGTGGGGTTTCAGTCATGCGTATGTTCTGCTTCTGAAGCATAGGAACGATTAACCAGACTACAATGAAACTTTGAATGTAGCTTATATGTATCGTCACCCTTGCAGCTGCAACTTTAGCTATTGACATCTTCTTTTCGATCACTCCGCATTAAACAATCGCCAGTCAAAGCCAACCGTTGAGATTGGTAAAACCCTACATTGCTTTAGCGGTGGTCTGTGCTTTGTATTCTACTAACTAGACATCGCACATTGCACTCACGCTAACCAAATAAAGCAATAGCACTTGGTACGTTAAACGTCACTGCTCACTCAACCAGTATCTATAGCTAGAGCCTATAGAAGCGACCCTCTTGCAATACTTTGCGCCCGGAACGGTGTCCGTCATCTTCTTGATGCTTCTTTGCCATGGTTCATGTCACTCTTTACCAAGCTCCCGGCTGCCCGATGCGGCCTTTGCAACAAAGAAGCCCTCCACGCTCCTTGGAATTGATCGCTGCAAATGCGACAGAGGCTACTCTGGGTCGCGGGGCCACCGCTCTATCTGGGTCACTTCGCTATTCATCGAGCCAAATATTTCACCCTCCAGTCGCTCCGTATCACTATCAAATAAAAACAAAACGGCTCCTCATGAAACCGGTCCAGTAAGAAACGTCAGACCCAGATCATTTGAATAGCAGCGAGGACATTGCTTATCTCTCTCTCTCTCTCTCTCTCTCTCTCTCTCTCTCTCTCTCTCTCTCTCTCTCTCTCTCTCTCTCTCTCTCTCTCTCTCTCTCTCTCTCTCTCTCTCTCTCTCTCTCTCTCTCTCTCTCTCTCTCTCTCTCTCTCTCTCTCTCTCTCTTTCTCTCTCTTTTTTTTCTCTCTCTCCCTCCCTCTATGTCTCCCTCTGTCTCTCTCCCTCTCACTCCCTCTCTTTCTCTCGCCTTCTCGACGTTAGAAGGCAGAAGCTCAACCAACATATACGAAGTCGTCCGCACGAAGAACATCCCTCTCTGGTCAATCGCACAGTGTTTGTGCTTATGTGGCTATCACTCACAGTAACCCTGCTTCCACCCTACCTAACCGGAGATGAATGCATCTAGGCATCGTGATCGTGCAGCACCAAGTACTCGTCTTAGTACTCGTCCTGACCTGTCTCCCATTTGGCTCTGTAGTGTCTCGGATCAAACAGAAGTCAATGAGCCAAGTGATGTATGTCCTCCGCGTGCTCCATCAACCCCAGCACAATGCAGAGTGCAGACGGTGACCTTCTGTCATCCTCTCCAAACTGTAGTGATGATAACGAGAGCCGACGACTGTCGAGCTGTCCAAGGACGCGCATGATGCACTGAGCTGTAAAATGTCTGTGTCGGCCGGGTCTAATGTCGTGGTGACGACTTGGGGGAGTGACGACGTCTGGGGCGCTGTCGAGAACGGCTGGGAAAAAGTGAGCAGGGAGAAAGAGAGAGAGAGAGAGAGAGAGAGAGAGAGAGAGAGAGAGAGAGAGAGAGAGAGAGAGAGAGAGAGAGAGAGGAGACAGAGAGACAGAGACAGAAAGACAGAGACAGCGACAGAGGCAGAGAAAGGGAGAAGAAAAATAGGGAAGGGTATGAAGATATGTAAAGAGAGGAGGAAAGGAGGCCAGACTGCTTTGTTTTGTTTGTTTCGCTGGGAGCGAGCTGTTTCGGCCTGAAAAGGTCATTGCAGAGCTCTATGGAATAATGTGGATAGGGTGGGGACGTCGGACTGTGCGGACCACCGAGGTGCGCCTCAGCGGCAGAGACCGTCCCGGTAGGACGGGATTAGCCTGATGGCGGGTAGACAGTCCATCCTTCCGCTCAAGCGGTCACCCCGGAGAGGAAGTGGCCTGTGGACCTGCCCTCACCACTGCACCGGTTGTCTGGTGGAGGTGACCGCCAGCCCGGAAAGGGAAGCGTGAGGGGGGATGCGGATGGGCTTCTCCTGAGGATGGCGAGGATGGATGACCAGGCTGTTGCCGTTTCCCGTTAAAAGTCTCCGCCACTGTATTCTCCGTACGTACTGGCGATGGCGGGAGTCGAGCAGCTGAGACGTTTTTGCGACTGGTCGCTCCGGTCACCCTAGTCTCTCCTCCGTGACCGGGCCACCCACCGCCGCCCTCAGAGGCGCCACACAAAGGAGCGCCACACCAGCCGACACAATGCGACCGCCCCCGCCCCCATCCGCCCGTCCATAGCGCCGGCACAGCCCTGTTCGTCCGCCCTAAGTGTCCATCGCCGGCCATGGCCCACACTCAGCCGCAGAGCGAGGGAGGGGACATCATGCTGAGGGTGCAGGCATAGGTGTAGTGTGTCGGGGACTGGAGCTGTCGAGCCAGCGCGCAGCTGGAACTCACCGTCAATGAGCTCCAATGTCACATTTTGCTACGTTTTGGGATCGAAATTCTGTATGCTAGGGTAGTGTGGGGTAATTTGAACATATTTTTACGTCTTCTCCGTTGTACCAAGTTCCAACTCAACCCTGGATGAAGAAAAACTGCTTCAGTAGCGCAAGTGTCACTTGCTTTCACCATGCAAGCCTCATTTTTGGACGAGCCGAGCATACCTTGAATAGCATAGCCTCACTTCTCCACCAAGTCACGGTGTGTTCAATTTGCCCCACTGTGGGGTAACTTGAACATACTGCCTTTACCTGTCATAAAAACGATAATCTCGCCAGCACCGATGTTGTTTGACCCATAAACAAATAGGCAGAACAATTCTAAACACACCTTCACTTGAAAAATCAACACAACAACAAAAATAACAGTTGCAGGGTATCAATATCTGCACGCTGCACACCGGTCAGTTGACAAAATTCGCCTCTCTTCAATTAACAGAACGTCTATCATTTTTGTTCGATAAAAACTCTCCCAACCTTGCTGCATCTGTTAAAGTGGTGCCAATCGAACCCTGGACATTTTGAGTCCTGATTTTGTCCAATGTCCAATTTGGAATTGGCTGGACAAAGGTAGCAGACTGGACAACATTGGACGATGGCTTGCTAAACTTCAGCGCTTTTTATAAAGTAACGTGCATAGCATTGATTGGCGAATGGAAAGCTTGTTAAGCTCTCAATATAATGAACACTTTTCGGCTGGTAATAATACATTATAAGCAATTTAAATGACAGTTTTGAGTGTTGATTAATGCGTAATTTTCGGACATATTTGGACAAATGGCTGCCTTTAACATTTTTGAAAGGAAATAAACGAAAATGCCGGACATTAGACGGATATTAGACGTAAATTTTATAAAACTGGCATCACTTATCTGCTACTGCTTTGGGTCGAAAATATTGGCAAAAAAAAAAAGAACTGGGAGCGTTGTTTTTCGGAGCTATCCCTGTCTTGACTGAAATTCTCAGACTATGTTCAAATTACCCCACGCTAAAAGTTATTTTGCCATATCTAAAAACAAGTTTCAAAAGCAAATTTCTTGGATTGAATGCATTGATTAGGTTATTGTACAACAAAAGCCGTTGCGTATTAGACGCTAGCAATGCAAGATTTTGCGCTGCAATGAAGTTGCAATGACGTGATTTTAGGCGTTTTTACTTGCGAAATTGATTTTTTACATTGTGCGTCAACATCTTCATTCCCTGAAACATTAAACTCCGTTCATATGATAGCCCTTTTAGTTACGATAATTTCCCTCATTGGTCTTATTGTCATGCCACTTATGGATTTTCCGTAATTTTGTGTTTTTCACACTATGTTCAAATTGCCCCACATGTTCAAATTACCCCACCCTACCCTATATTATAGCGTGATCTGGCTTTGCAGATTTTCTTACCTTATCAGCATAAATGTCGCGAATATTTTGAGCAGTGACATGAAGAAATTCACCTTTTTGTGGGTGTGCTGAAAGTTTGAAGGCAAAAGAAGCTTAGGCTGCAGGGAATCACCATTGATGACGCCAGAACAGCACACATTCGGGGAGTTGTGCGTCACAGTTCGACGAACCCGACCGTGGTCATCGACTGGTCATAGTGGGGGTCCACCGGCGAACATGATTTGTGCCTCTTTGGCGGCCCGTGTCGACGCCGCGCTATTTACGGTGCCAAAGTTTGTGGCGATAAAGTACGCCGCGGTGGTTTGGAGCCGTGTCCGCTCTGTTGGAGTCGCTCCGGGCCGGGAGGCGCTACTCGATCGCCATGCCGCTCCCAGGATCGACATGTCGTCATTTCCTGACGATCCACTTCTGGCGCCGCAGTCCCAACATGTCTGACGCGATGAGTTGAAGTGTTTCCTCACTAGACACTGGTTTTTTGCTGGGCGGCGGGTCAGTGTGGGTAGCTGATGTGGCTCTCTGCCCCCGGTGATGCCAAAGGGGCAAAACGAGCACATTTTCTCATTGAGAAAAGGCATTTTCTTAGCTTTCACCAACTAGCTCTTGCCTGAAATTAGTTTGATCTTAACTTGAACTCAATGTTGTTTTGAAAGCTTCCATCTTTTCATTTAGAAGATAGCATCCTATTTTAAATCAGAGGTCACGAACCTGATTTGGAAATTATTATGATAAAAGCCAACAGCCAGAACCCATTTAAAAACAGCAGTCTAGCATAGACAAAATGTTTTACATCCGACACTAGCGCTAACTAATAAAAAACACTATCTTCCTTTTAAGTTAATTAACCCTCGCCCCGTTGGGGGGGGCCATTTTGGCCCCCCTGTGGTTTTTCCTTAACCCGCGCCCTGCTGGGGGGGTGTTTGAACACCCCCCCTTGTGGTTTTTCGCGAATATCTCAAAAACGGCGGCGCTCCCGCCGCCGTTTTTGGTACACCTTATGATACATCAATTCTACACATGTTGTGAAAATTTCAGACCAAGGTCATTCAAGGTCAGGTCACCAGGTCACTTGAAGTGACCTCACCTCATAAAAAGTTTCAATGTCTGTCATAGCTACACCGAGTGACCGATCGCTTTGAAACTTTCAGCGATTGCTAAGAGCAATAGCATGTACAAAATGTTTATCTCAGAATTTTGATATCGATGACCTAAGGTCAGGTCAATTTTGCGACCTCCCCATTATAAGTCAATGGGAGAAAATTGAAATGCGCCTCTTTTGGACGAAAGACATTATAAACACTCCCAAACACCGAATTACAAGTGGTTTAGACACACTGAACATGAAAATGGTGTCCGTGACCCTTGTTTATGCCCTGGGGTCATCTTAGGTCACGAATGGTATCTAACAGTTTTTCGCAAATAACTTTTGATAGAGGCATGCTAAAGCGATGAAAACGCCTTAGATGTGTTCAGCTAGACGATACGGATCGACTGATATGCAACATGACCCTTTCCGGTCAGGTCATGACCTTGACCTGAGGTCAAATTTTCAAGTTGACCTTTCAAGGTCAAGTTATAGTTCATTCGATGCGTCTTGACGAGAGGAACACGATGCTGGTAAAAGTAAGCTCGTACAAGGCTTGGGTCAAAAGTTATTGCAGAAAACTGTTTGCGAAAAAATCGGCTATTTTTGCAGTTTTTGCCCCCTGCAGGCAAAACCGTTGACGGTAGGTCAAATCTGAGGGAATTACTCAGAAAGGGCGTTAATAGGGCTATCGAATGCGCTTTTCCGCGGCGCTGTAGCTCTATTGGTTCCCGAGTTATGCGTTGGCTTCTTGGAAATTTTCGACATTCGACCTGGAAATCGGCGAAATTTTGCCTTCAATGACCTCTGGTGACCTGACCTTTGACCTGAGCAAAAAATTGACCGAAGTGATTTCGTCATTATTTTTTACGCTCTTTCGAACGCCGCCTTCCGCGTATCGCTACGTGGCCCAGGAGCCGAGTTACAAGGGGGGGTGTTCAAACACCCCCCCCCCCCAGCAGGGCGTGGAAATCCAGGACCCCCAGCTGGGCGCGGGTTAATAGCAAGAAAACGGCGGCGCGCAGCGCCGCCAAATTTTCAGTACCTTCACGGGCATCAATTTGACACCTTCACACCAAATTTCAAGTCTTAGGTCACCTTAGGTCAGGAGTTATTGAGGTCAAACTGAGATCATGTTCGAGCAAAAGTGAGCAAAAAACATGCAATCTTGAAACGCTCACCAAATCTACAGTTATCAAGCAATTTCAAAGTTCTATATATTTTCTAGGAGAAAAAAAGCGGCTAGTAGAAAAAAGCGGCGCTACAAAACTGCTATCTCGGATTTTCAAAATTTTGGGTTTTTTACCCAAAAAAATTCAAAAAATTGATTTTTTAGAAAAACTAAAAAAAAATCAAAATTTTTCCGAATTTCGAAAAAAACGGAATATATGTCATAGTCTCTGCGCTCTTCTATATACATACCAAATTTCAGATCGATAGCTCGTTTTTTGGCCAAGTTATAGCGAAAAAAACTGTTCAAAAATGATGACGTCAAATTTTTGAACTCAATTTTTAGCGATTCTAGACCTCGTACGGCAAAACAAAGACCACCATTGAACTCCCCGTGACGAGCTGCATCGATTCTATACCCATTTCATGCAAAAATATCAACTTTGAAATTTGACCTAATTTGACCTGACCTTGACCTGACCTTGACCTGACCTTGACCTGACCTTGACCTGACCTTGACCAAAACGTGACCTTAGCTGGCGCCAAGGGCTGCCTGACCCACATAATCGCTTTCGTCATGTAAAATGGACCATAAAACATGTATCACACGACACTTTCATATTGTGACCCCCCAGTGACCTGACCTCTGTGACCTGACCTGGTATCAGTGACCTCAACTAGCAAAATATGTGTTTGAAGAACATTTCCCCATCGATGATTTTCAATGAAATGCATTTAGCTCGATTTTACAACGCATTTCTTGAAATGCCTGTAAACGGTGAAAATTGGACCTTTGACCTGACCTGTGACGTCATCGGTTTGACCAAGGTCAATAAAATTGGGTCACAAGGTAGTTCCCTGATAGGGCTATCCAACACCGTTTGCCGCTTGTCGCTAGGTTGCGTGGTTCTCGAGATCTCCCAACGGGGCGCGTTGCTCGGCAGAGCCCAACGGGGCGCGGGTTAATATTGTATTGATTGAATATGCTGACTGATGGTATAAGTTTCATATGTAGTTTTACGTCTCATAGTAATTTCATGATGTGCGCGTCAGGATTTGTTCAATCCGTCGCAACTTCACAAAACCAGAGTCCCGTCTTCATCTTTTGTTTGCTGAGCATTTAAAAAGCGAAAACAAATCGAAGAGACACTGGTTTTCGCTAAAGGAGGACGACACCTTGCATCGTGCTGTCTCATCGCATAAAAAGCAATACTGATCAGAACATTGACAATTGCATACAATGTGGTAAGATCACCGTCCATGCTGGCGCCGATATGATGGTTCCTGGTATAATCCCGGACATATATCGGGCCGGGATATGGGCGTATCGCGCGGCGGATCGGCGGTCGCTCGGGCGAGATGGGCGGATGGCCCGGCCGCGGATACAGACGGGGTAAGCCGATTCCGGCCGGCAAACAATCAAACATAGTAGATGGGCCGGTGCGGCACGTCCGGGCGCCGGCCGAGTGGTCTCTGCTGGCGGGCGGGGGCGGGGGCGGGGGCGGCGCTCATGGGCGCGCTCGGCACCGAAGGGCGGCCGGCCGGCGGACGGAGAGGGCCCGATTGGCGGCCCGGCCCGTCCCGAGATCGATGTCGGCGCTGCCGGGAGCGCCGCTCGGCCCGGCCCGGGTCGGGTCGGTTCAGGCCGCTCAGTGACGCGCCGTGAGCCGACCGGACCACCTCTTCCGCCGCCGGCTCCGCTTTCTCTGTGCTGCGTACGTGTGTCGCCCGCCTCCTGACCTGACCTGATCTGACCTGACCTGGCCAGACCCCACCTCCCGCTGCCACATGACAACACACCTCACCAAACCTTAGCTCACCTCATCTCCCTTGACCTCACCTGACAGACTTCGTGGTTACCTGATCTGGCCTGACTTCCACTGTCACCTTTACTCCCCTATCTTCGCTACCTTGCCCAGCCAGCGATTTCCTGCCACCCAGCTTCCTCCGCTGGGGCGCTCGCTGTCACCTCCAGCTGCTCCCGGCGCGGACGCGGGGCTGCCACCTCTCGGGAGGGAGCCTCACGCTGAGCTTACCTGTCCGGCCCGCGCGCCACTTTATCGGTGAAATTTGACTGATGGCCGAAAGACATTAGGCCAACGCATGGTAGATGCTCCGGAATTCCGGAAATAGCCACAGTCCAGCGAACGCATGCTACAAACTGCGGAGAAAATGCATTAGACGGAAATGACTCCTGAATGACAGCGATGGATGATGCCGGTAGAAAGACGGTGCATACACCTACTGGAGCATGTTCCATGGATGATGACGTATTAGTCTGCTTGCATGCAATAACAGAAAACGAAAAGGATACTGATTAGAAAAGCATGATGTGTTTGCAGCACATGCTTGCTTATCTGCCCTTGCTTCTCGCCTAGCGCCTGCTTGCCGGTTGCTTCTTTGCTTGCTTTCATGCATGCTTATCCACCTGCCTACCCTCGCGCCCGCTATGTCTGCTACGAGAACTGCATGACACCATCAGAAAGGTTCAGCAGTGATCTGGTAGTGGTCCCAGTCCCCGTATCAAACGCGGCACGATGGAAATAGATGCAGTATGGAACATGATGGACCATGCCAATGAGCCCCAGCGTTGCATATTGAAGCGTATAGCGAACTGGTGCTGACAGCCAAAAGGATGTCGCATGCCTGACAGCTCAGTAAAAAGATGACTTACATTCAAATGTTACATTTGAAAACTCAGAATAACGCTGATAAGTGATCCAAAATAACATTGATCTTTCTACCTTCCCGAATTCCCATGACTATGAAAAAACCTACATAACACCGTAAATGATATTTTCTTGTTTATGCAAAACGCACTTTAACAGTTCATTGTTAAATAAATGTATATGTAACATATATATGATGACTTAAAAGTTCCAATTAGTTCATTGTTAGATGACATTCTTTATTGCTCTAGTTACTAAAATATCGGTGTTTATTGATCATTCATTTAAGGTTATCGAGTAATTCATCTTTGCATTTTCGTCCCCGTTCCAGTTGCCAAAAGTGCAAGTTTGCATGGTTGACCGTTGACTTCAATGTCACCGTCATTTGACGCAATTTCTACCCACTGCATATCATGAGCAATGAGGTTCTTGGCGATTCCATTAAAGGTAGTGTGCCAGCTTTCTTGGACTGTATGGAGTTAATGGCCCAGATAAGGAGAACCGGATTTTTAGAACTTATCCATACCTTCAAAACTCATGGAAACGTCTTAAATTCTTCAAATTTTG